>NC_138768.1:79604657-79949021 GCF_965119305.1 Pelophylax lessonae
GAGTTCCAAAGGATGGGAGAGGCTCTGGAGAGGTCTTGGAGGTGGGCATGGGAGGAGGTGATGAGGGAGCTAGGAATGATTTTTACTTTGACCTTCATTTTTGTTTTTTCTTTTGCATTACCTGCACTTGCATGGCTCAATCAGCCTAATTTGTTTCTGGACTGTAACTGTAACACTTAGCTGGTGGTCCTTAAGTGCAGCACAGACAGCTAAAATTTGAAATCCATACTGCAATAAAAAAATGTTTATGCAGTTGTTTATTAATTACAAAATGAATTGGTTTGGCCCTCAGGCTTCTGAAATCCTCTGACAGAAGGACTGGGAGTGAGTAGCACTTGGGGCAAGTCAGTCTTTATTGCAGTACAGTAACAAGCTGACACATGAGAGAGCAGAGTGATGTTCCTCCTGTACCACCCAGTCAACATAAGAGGTGTGTTCTTGACCAAAGATGTGTTGTTGATTTAGTGCAGGTCAAAAAGGTGGCACCTGGATCACAAAACTGGCCACTGAGGAGTAAAATCATTTAGTAGGTACGCGATGTGTGTGTTCAACGTTTAAATTTTTTTTTTTTTCTGCCTTTCCCATGAATTTCTTTACTAATGCTGCTCTGTACATGTTACTGGGTATTGGTGCAGGCACAGTGTGTGAGGTCTGTTGGTTAGTAGGCATTTACTTCTAGCAAAGATCCATTTATTATTTGATTTCTGTGAACTTGCATAGAAGTTCCTAAATCTCATCCACTGGTCTTAAGACGCCAATATGTTGAAACCTCCAAATCCTTTACTTGTAAGAGTCCTGCTTCCCAAAGCATACAACAGTGCCAGTGTTTTAGGTGCTGGAAACTAGAACCAATAGAAACCAGAAGAAAGTAAGAAAATAAAATATACAGTACAAAGGAGATATCCAGTTCACCACCTCCACCATCATCCAGTTTATCACCGAGGGAACAAAGGACACGAGTTAATATGGGCTTACTACGGCTGATCTTTCTTGGCGTGCCAGGGTTCCCACACTTGTTTGTGCCTGTCAAGGGTATTATGAAGGCATAACCATAAGGGTCTCCATCAGTTCTACATCCTTAATCCTGGCATATAATGCCACTTCTGATGGTGGGGGTCCTGTATTTTCCAGTGTAGAGCCATTTTTGATAGATTTTACATACAGTAATAAGTAGCGATCGGATTTATTTTTTTCTTGTGTTGATTATTCAGCAAGCATGTCATAAGGAAATCTTTTCCTTCTTGGATTCATTAAGGTTGCCAAACGGGCCAGTTTTTTTTGCATTGGACCCTCCCGCCTAAATTGTAAGCCCTAACCAGCAGGGCCCTCTGATTCCTCCTTATTGAATTGTTTTGTAACTCAACTGTCTGCTCTCATGTTGTAAAGCGATGGCCAAACTGTTAGCGCTATATAAATCCTGTATAATAATAATATGTGAGGACCCACAGTGGTAACAAGAAAAGGATCATGCTGTATAGGGCTTCTCCAGGGTGCTTTTGAAAATTACCATCTCATTATTATCTAAAGAGATGTTAATGGTTATTACACAAAAAAAAAAATTTCAGATGATGTGTTCTTCTGACCACGAGTCAGGGAGTGAAGAGTTGTGGATGAGTGGGCCACTCGCATCTTTTATCCAAGTCACAAGTTAATGGCTCTTCTTTGGATCAGTGAGCTTTCTTCCATCCCATCATTTATGGTCACAAACCTGCCTGGACATTTTCAACCTTAGAACGTAGATAAGCAACATGGGGGTTTTAACATGACCTGTGGATAGCCAATAAATGTTTGCTGATTATTAGTAACCGGTGTCAGTAACATATTTGGGTCCCAATGCTATGGAAAACTTCTGGTTGCATGCTGACTCTTGACTACAGCACAGAAACTGTGGATCACCTCTGTGTTGGTTGTTGCCTGTAGCTTCTTTACGATTTGCAATGCCATTGCTCTGCCTGTAGAGTGTACTGTTTTTCTAAATAACACCAGGCTGCCTTTCACATTAAGCAATGGCCTTGGCCAGCATGCACTGATACTTTGTGAAATCCTGTATCACATGTCACATATGATCCTAAATAGTCACGGAGATACCTATTAGACTGACGGCAAACAATAGGTACCTAAACTGTTACTTGCTGTCTGAACCTGCAAAGTCACTAATTAGGGATCGTATAACAATGTACATTCAGGTCTCCATTTCCCTTCTGACATGCCTGAGTGAGGTTCTGTGTTTGTTTGGTTAGCATGGCAGCACACGGAAGCATCTCAGTTATCACTTTTAATTGATTAGAGGCATAATATAATCTGATCATTGTACAAGGACAGTAGTGTTTCTCGGCTGGCTTTACAGGAGATAGATTTTCTGTAGTGGCCTTTGGATAAGCGTTCGCAATGTTCTGTCCATCTTTTCTTTGTATTTCCACTCCGATTAGAATCTAACGGTATAGAAAGGACTCGTTTAAAGTTGGAATAATGTGTGAGGATCTAAGGCAGCACAGGTTTGTTTGCAAAATGTCTGACCATCTTTAACACAGATGGCTAATTAGTGAACTTGGCCTCTAATAGTCCCCAACCCCCTTGAGTGCAGCCTGCAATGTTCAGTTCTTACCGTCCTCCCTATTCCAGCAATATTATTGCACAGAAAAGGTAAGTTAAAACTTACAAAAAAAACTTTGCCTTTAATATCTCTTAAACTTAAAATAAAAAAGCAGCTTTTGGTGTAGTACACTCCTTCAGTCTGACACCTGATCCTGCAACCTAAACATTGCCAGTCTTGTACGTTCAATGATGCCCAGCACCATTTAAACCGCAGCCATGGATCCACCCTGGCGGGTGAGTCATCTGGCTGGCCCAGTAGTACTACTGCACTAAATGGTACCTACACAGAATAAATAAATGAATGGTACCTACACAGAATAAATAAATGAATGGTACCTACACAGAATAAACAAATGCACACTAGAAATGATCGACTGATTTTCCTTGTTTCACAGTAAGTCGGAACCAAGGAAGATAATATTGTACAAAAATCCTCGTGCAATAAAGGCTTTTGTTTGTTTTTCGTTTGTGATCAAGCGTAGTCTTTTTGTTTCTGACTTTCCTTGTACGAAAATCGTATGAAAATGGTACAATTAAACTAAAATTGTTTGTTCTGTTCCCGTATGAGAAAAATTTTGGAGTTTGTCCCTTTTGAAATTTTCGTTTGGAGGTTCGGAATCGGCTGTCGAAAGTTGTGTACACACTCAAAATATCGTATGACCCTTCCTCGGATGAAAATGTTCACCCAATTTTATAGTGTTTACAAGCCTTAAAGTGCTACTAAAGTCTCGTCCTTTTCTTTTTTTTTTTTTTAATTAACATGTTATAGTTACCTACTCTGTGCAGTGGTTTTGCACAGAGCAGCCCAGATCCTCCTCTACTCAGGTCCCTCACTGGCACTCTTGGCCCCTCCATCCTGTAGGTGCCCCCACAGCAAGCAACTAGCTATGGGGGCACACGAGCCAAGCTACAGCTCCCTGTGTCCATTCAGACATGGAGCCATGGCCTGGCCCCACCCCATCCCCTTTCTCTCCTCATTAGCTGACTGACTTTGATTGACAGCAGCAGGAGCCAATGGCACTGCGCTGCTGTTTCAGCCAATGAGGAGTGGAGTTCGGGGCAGCCGAGACATTTCTACAGCATCGCTGGATCTAGGTGAACCTCAGGGAAGTATTAGGGGGGCTGCTGCTCACATAAGGCATTTTATCTTAATGCAAAGAATGCATTAGGATAAACCTTCTGCCTTTACAACCAGTTTAAGAACTGTCCATGATTGGACAGAGCGAGGACTCATTACTTCACCAGACATAGCCGTAAGACTTCTGCATTTTTAGGGAAGGAATTATTAGTATTTTTAAGAGCGATGATGTCGCTATACAAAAGATACCCAGTAAAAACACAGCGGTAAAAGACGATAGTAAATACTTACCTTTTCTGCTACTGACGACGAACTCCGCTCCTGTGTTGTGAAATTGTCCTACAAAGCTTGCTGAGATACCAACGCTTTTCAGAGTGTCAGCTTCCGGGGGTTCCCAACAGCTCTCACTGGTTCATTCCTTCAACCTCCACCTAATACTGGATTTAACAATGACAGTTGGGGGGGTCAACAAGACAAACCAGTGAGTGCTGCAGAGGACCAAGGAGATCAGTCAAAGAATTGTTGGTTTCCCTGCAGTTTCAGGAGCGATTTTCACTGCATTAGAGTGAAGTTTGATGGCATGGACAGCAGAAGGGTATTTACTGTCTTCTTTCACAGATATTCCTTGGAGTTCATAAAGACTGGCACAGGTAGATTTTGTGAAAGTGTCTCATGTATTCTAAAAGTAGTGAAGAATGCACCAAATTCATATACCTATCTAGAACTTGGACTGGAATTTGGCTCAGGCTGTGCCACTTTTAGTTTGCACGAGAGAGACTTTCGTAAAATTTGTCTGAGCCAGTTTTTCTCTCTGTATGCCAAAAGAGAGTTGGTCTTAGTTCCACTTTGCATTTGGCACATTCAATGTGACACAATGTGAAAGTGGTGCATTTTACAACTACCTGAAATTGGTGCACGAGTCGCTGTCAGAACAGAAAGAGTTGCAAATGCTTCATTAATTTGGTGCAATGCATTTACAAGAGGGATTAACGCCAGAAAACTGCCTGCTGCAGCTTTATTGAATTCCCCACTTTGTATAGCAACAGGGTTACTTAAACCACTTAGCACCCGTCTGCATTTCATTGCAGATCAGCGGCCACTGTAGGCAAAACAACGTACTGGTACGTCGCTGCCTACTCAATGCCCCACTCCCCACCCCCTTAGCACTTACTGTGATTTTACACAGCGGGAGCCTGTCAGCAAGTCCCAGCCAATGATTTATGGTCAGGACCTGCTGATCGGCTGTTACATTCACAGCCCAGAGCTCTGTTGGTAAAAGCCGCACACTTTACACATAGGCACATATTTAACCCCTTGATCGCCCTAGATGTCAAAGTGATTTTTTTTTTTTGTTCATAAGAAACATTGTATACTAACCTTCTCTGTGCAGTGGTTTTGCACATAGCAGCCCAGATCCTCCTCTTCTCGGGTCCCTTTTATGCTCTCCTGGCCCCTCCCTACTGTCAAGTACCCCCACCGGAGCCGAGCTGCAGCTCCCTGTGTTCATTCAGACACGGGTCCCCTCTTTCTCCTCATTGACTCACTGAACTTGACAGCAGCGGGAGCCAATGGCTCCGTGTTGCCATCTCAGCCATTGAGGAGAGGAGAGTCTCGGGCAGCTACAACATCGCTGGATCTAGATTGCCCTCAGGTAAGTATTAGGGGGGCTGCTGCACACAGAATGCTTTTTATCTTAATGAATAGAATATATTAAGATTAAAAAAACCACCTGCTTTACAACCACTTTAACCCTTTCCCAGGGCAGTGTCATTAGTACAGTGACAGTGTATAGTATTATCACTGATCACTCTATTATTGTCCCTGGGGATGTCAGTGGCAGTTAGTCAGTTCCCCCCAGCATCAGTTAGTGTCAGATCGCCAGCCACAGTATCGCAGTCCCATTATAAGTTGTTAATGCTGCCATTAGTAGTAGTATTAAAAAAATAATAATGATTCAGTATGTGTGTATGTATGTATGTATGTATGTGTGTGTGTATGTATGTATGTATGTATATGTATATATATATATATATATATATATATATATATATATATATATATATATATGTATATGTATATGTATATGTATAATATATATATATGTGACCGCACAATTACCAGTTAAAGTAGTGCATCGGCGAATAGCAAAAAATGGCCTGGTCATGAAGGGGGTAAAATCTTCCGGTTAAACTGGTGCTAAGGTGAGGTCTCTCCAACAAGCTTGAATTGGGATCATCAACTTATCATCTTACTTAAAGCTTGAATTGGGCTTTAACGTTATAATGGCAAATGTTATGTGCGTAATTAAAATAGTAATTTATTATACGAGAAAAATTATTGTTTTCCGTTCCATTGCACATCATTTTTGTTGTCTATTGCCATGTTTATGGAAAGTCGTGTACTCTTCAGCGTTCAGCATTTGAGAATTCCTGCCAAATTATATGTTCTGATCCCAGATTATGAAACTTGAAGCCACTTATATTGCCAGACTATTTGAAGTGCTCACACTTTGACCTCTCATTTCACTAGTTTTTTTTTTCATTTTTTTATTTTTGTTTTATTGGATGGGTGAAATTTGGATTTTGGCTGAAGCTCAGTCACTCTGACATTCCCATAGCACTTGTATATCCAACAGGGACCACTGTGACATGAATTGTTTCAAAGAGAATCAAGAGCTGATTATTTTGAGAATGTCAACATGTTTTACGGTTGAATGGTTTATTTTTTGTTTTTAAAAAAAAAAAGGAAAAGAAATTGTATAGTATATGTAAAATCTTGGTAATTTTCCCCTACTTCCTTCTTTTATCATTAAATGAACCAGTGCTCTGTATATGACACTGCTTATACTAGCCTTCCCTTCACTGCTCCTCTGCTCTGTTCCCCCAGGAAAACCAGGCTACATACCCAGTACTTCCTGGTATGGGGGAGCATGCCACTTACTCTCCTTCCTCGTGCATGGCAGCGCGGGTCCTTAGTGATTGACCACACCCAGAGCTGTCGCATGAAAGCCTGGACACAGCCCTGGACCCTGTTGACCAGACAAAAAGCAGCAGGGGAAGAAAGGGAACGTGAGCATTAGAAGCTGCAAAGTGTTGCTTTACTTTGCCCATGTTCACTTTAACCTCTTCCCGCTGGCATAACGCACAATAATGTCAGCACAGTGGATGGGCCTTAATGTGGCCTGCATGCATTTTCTGTATATGCGTCAAATATCGCCAATGTTCTCTGCTGACAACATGCTCCCTGCAGTCTCCAAGCACAGTGACTGAGCTGTCACCATTTAGAATCGGAAGCCAGTGGGAGGAGCTCCCCGAATATATGCCAGCCAATCACAGTGATTACTTAATCTTGAAGCCTGCTTCCGCTTCCAACCTTTCAGCCAGCTCCAAGGAGTTAAAACAGGGGGTAGGCAACCTTTGAGAGATGAAGATCTACGTGGATGACATTGATCAAAGATCATCGGGGGGCAGCGCCACTTTTAATAATTTTTTTTCTTTTAACTAGCAAGCCCCCAATAAAAAGTAAAGAACGCATGAAGAAAACCTAGAAAAATCTACTAAAACGAATGTCACTCTAAAAATATAAACCTTAAAAATTTGCCTTAGTGAGAAACTCCCCATTCACTTTGTCACCTTTTTTTTTTATGTCTGGGGAGTAATTGGTTACCCGCACAAGTCATATGCCAAAGTTCTTCATGAAAGCAGAACCCTCTGATACTGCAGGCATATTTTCTTGACTAGTTTCAGGGTTGGCTATCGTCTCTTATTTCTGGCCATTGTCAGTAGTATGTAGGCCAGCCTACAAAGGTCAGCAGTATGTAGGGCGGCGTACAGAGGTCAGCAGTATGTAGGGCGGTGTACAGAGGTCAGCAGTACGTAGGGCGGTGTACAGAGGTCAGCAGTATGTAGGGCAGGTACTGAGGTCAGCAGTACGTAGGGCGGTGTACAGAGGTCAGCAGTATGTAGGGCAGGTACTGAGGTCAGCAGTATGTAGGGCGGGTACAGAGGTCAGCAGTATGTAGGGCGGCATACAGAGGTCAGCAGTTTGCAGGACGATGTACAAGGTTCAGCAGTATGCAGGGCGGCATACAGAGGTCAGCAGTTTGCAGGACGGCGTACAGGGGTCAGCAGTATGCAGGGCGGCGTACAGGAGTCAGCAGTATTACAGATAGGATTGGATAGGATTTTACAGATAGGATTGGCAGCAAGGATGGAAAATGTCATTTTAATGGGGGACTTTTGTTATCCAGATATAGACTGGGCAGAAGGAACTGCGCATTCAGCCAAGGCTCGGCAGTTCCTAAATGTTTTGCAGGACAATTTCATGGGTCAGATGGTGAATGTACCGACAAGAAACAATGCGGTACTTGACCTACTGATTACCAACAATACAGACCTGCTCCCGGATATAGAAATACGGGACAACTTAGGAAACAGTGAACATAAGTCAATTAGTTTCAGTATTAATTATAGTAATAGTAAACACAACGGTAATATAAGGACACTGAATTTCAAAAGAGCCAATTTCTCAAAACTGCGCTCTCTGCTAGAAAATATCAAATGGGATAGAACCCTGGGAACAAAGAACACGGAGGAAAAATGGGAGTGCTTCAAAAGCATACTTAACAAAGGTATTGACCAGTGTATTCCAAAGGGAAATACATTTAAAAGAGCAAAACTAAACCCTGGGTGGCTAAACTCCAGCATAAAAATGCATTTTAATGCTAAAGGAAAGGCCTTCAAAAATTACAAGGCTGAGGGGTCATTGGCAGCATTCAAGCATTACAAAGAGTGTAATAAGAAATGTAAAGACGAAATCAGGGTGGCTAAAATAGAACACGAGAGACATATAGCGGAAGAGAGTAAAAAGAACCCCAAGAAATTCTTTAAGTATATAAACAGTAAGAAAGCGAGGCCAGAACACATTGGCCCCATAAAAGACGATAAGGGAGTTTTGGCCACTGAGGACAGAGAAAAGGCGGAAGTGTTAAATCATTTCTTCTCTTCAGTCTTCACAAAAGAATTGGGGGGCTACACTAACCCAGCTTGTAAGGCCAAACTAAATAACACACCTCAGGAAGTACCGCCATGGCTAACAGAGGATAGACTTAGAACTAAACTAGAGAAACTTAACATAAATAAATCACCGGGACCGGATGGCTTGCACCCGAGGGTTCTTAAAGAGCTCAGCCAGGTGATTGCCAGACCATTATTCTTGATCTTTAAGGATAGTTTACAGACGGGTATGGTGCCAGCTGATTGGAAAAAAGCCAGCGTGGTACCAATATTTAAAAAGGGGCCGAGATATATCCCGGGTAACTATAGGCCGGTCAGCCTAACATCAGTAGTCTGCAAGATTTTGGAGGGGATGTTAAGGGACCACATACAAGACTTTAGTAATGAAAATGGTATTATTAGTAGTAATCAGCATGGATTCATGAAAAATCGTTCTTGCCAAACCAATCTATTAACCTTCTATGATGAAGTGAGCTGCCACCCAGATAAAGGTAAGCCTGTGGATGTGGTGTACCTGGACTTCGCAAAGGCCTTTGACACCGTTCCCCACAAACGCTTACTATACAAACTAAGGAAGGTAGGTATGGACCATAAGGTGAGTACCTGGATAGAGAACTGGCTCCAGGGGAGGTTGCAAAGGGCGGTGATTAATGGGGAGTACTCAGATTGGGTGGGTGTGGAAAGCGGGGTCCCCCAGGGTTCTGTCCTGGGGCCAATCCTGTTTAATTTATTCATAAATGATCTAGAGGAAGGGATATCGAGTAAAATCTCAGTATTTGCAGATGATGCTAAACTAAGCATGCCAATATCTTCTGGGCAGGATGTGGAACCTTACAAGCGGACCTGAACAAAATAATGGGGTGGACTATATGGCAGATGAGGTTTAATGTTGAAAAATGTAAAGTAATGCACCTGGGTGCCAGAAACCAGAAAGCAAGCTACTCACTAGGGGGGGAACCTCTGGGTGAGTCTAGGATGGAAAAGGACCTGGGGGTACTGGTAGACAACAGGCTTGGCAGTGGCATGCAATGCCAAGCCGCTGCAAGCAAAGCCAACAGAATACTGAGATGTATAAAAAAGGGGATTCACTCCAGAAATAAAGAGATTATTCTACCACTCTACAAGACTCTGGTCCGGCAACATCTGGAGTATGCTGTCCAGTTCTGGGCACCGGTATTCAGGAAGGATGCGCTGGAACTGGAGAAAGTCCAGAGAAGGGCAACAAAAATAATTAGGGGAATGGAGGACATCCGCTATGAGGAAAGACTACAAGCACTGAACTTATTCTCTCTGGAGAAGAGACGATTGAGGGGGGGATATGATATCCATGTATAAATATTGTACTAGCAACCCTAGCATATGGAAAAACCTTTTCAGAGAAAGGAAATACAATAAGACACGTGGCCACTCACTAAGACTAGAGGAAAGGCGGTTTAACCTTAAAATACGCAGGGGGTTCTTCACTGTAAGAGCAGTAAGGATGTGGAATTCTCTTCCACAAGCAGTGGTATCAGCAGGGAGCATTGATAGTTTCAAAAAACTATTAGATGGGCACCTTAAAGACCACGACATACAGGGGTATACAATGTATGGTTAGCAGCAAACACACACACACACACATCATAGGTTGAACTGGATGGACTGGTGTCTTTTTTCAACCTAACTATGTATGCAGGGCGGCATACAGGGGTCAGCAGTATGCAGGGCGGCGTACAATGGTCAGTAGCAGGCAGGGTTGCATACAAAGATCAGTAGCAGGCCGGGTGGCATACAGGGGTCAGTAGCATGTAAGGTGGCGTACAGAGGTCAGTAGGTTGCAGGGCGATGTATGGGGGTCAGTAGTATGTATGGCAGGGGTCAGGAGGACATGGTACAGGGGGGTCAGGGGGCACAGTGCAAATAAGTCAAAGTATGGTACTGGAAGATTAGGGGGGCACAGTACAGGGGGATCAGGAGGGCTAGGGTCTCAAGCAGGCATTGCACTGGGGGGATAGGGGGTATCATTTTAGGGGGGTTGAGGAGGGCCGGGGTGTCAGGAGAGAATAATATTGGGGGGGGGGATCAGAAGGGAATGGTACTGTGGTGTCAGAAGGACATGGCGCTGAGACATCAGGAGGGCTGTGGTGTTAGGAGGGCACAGAAGTTTTTTAATGCAGAGTGGCGCAGGGAAGGTGCAGTGGCGCTGATCACTGCTGGCAATCTTCTCCCCATTTCCCACACGATATCCTTGGTTCGGGGAGGAGGGCCGGTGGTGAACGCGCAGTATCCATATTAAGAGCTGCAAGGGGTGGGGTCAACATCTGCAGACAGGGATTGCCTGCGCATGCGCCACTCTGGAGCAAAGACTGGGTCGGTAACAGTGGGACAGTTTCTCATTTTACCTGTCACTTGTTTGCCCTTTTTGGGTTGCGCGCGATTGAGGGGTTGCCGACCCCCTAGTTAAAGTATACCTAAAGCCAATTTTTATCTTATTTTAGATATTGTTTGGAAAGGTTGGACCCTCTGTCAGACTTTTCTTTTTCTGTTTTTGGCCCCACTGTAGAGGTTGTTCCTCTGTATTTCTGCTGATAGCTATTGTCAGCAAGACAAAAAGAGAAGATCACCAAATTAGGACTAGAGAGGAAATTTTCTATTGGGGACATTTGTTTTAGTGAGAGCTGTTGGAGACAGGACAGGATTTCTCTTAAGGCCCGTACACACGTACCGATCGTCGGCATACAAACGTCGGTGGACGAAGGATCTGCCGATTGTACGCGTGTTAGTATGGTGCCTCCGACAGATGTCTGCGCACAATCCGCGGACAAAAGTCTTTCGTGCAAACATGAAAATATTTGTATGCCGACACCAGAACGGACGATTGTTCGCCTGTCAGTACACAATTCGGCCGACAGACCGCAGATTTGCAAGACTGGGCATGCTCAGAAAATAGAAAACACAGGGAAAGTTAACCATTACATGACATCACTTCTGCAGTCGGCGGACAAAATTCTTGTGCTGTCCTTGTGCTGTCTTTGCACTTTTCAGCAGACACCGACATCCCGGGGAGAAAAGAGGAACATTTGTAAGCCGACCATCGGTACGTGTGTACGGGGCTTTAATTTGAAGAGATTTTCTCTCTTCTTCCTGTTGTGTTTCCAAAACAATATGTGAAGGAAAATCTACCGAATGGTACACAGATCTCAAAGAAAAAAAAATGGTAGGATGCAGGACTGTAAGCTCTAACCAAAACTGCAGGACTGTTTGGGCTTTGAGCTTGTTTTTTGTAACTTTCCTTCAATGCTAGACTTCTGGACAATCATTCTACTGGTATGTAGTTTAGAAATTCACACGTAGCACCCTCCTAGGCAGGTGCTAGGTAGGTAAAGCCTAGTATCTCACTCTGTTTATCAGGGGAGCCTGATCATTAGGCCTGTTGCATGTGTGATTCATCTTGGCTGAGGGAGTGTCCCCACTGTGCCTAATAGGGAGGCCTGTTGGACAGTGGAAGAAACCCAGCCAGTGACACACAGGCTTTTGTAGCTATCTCAGTGGGTTGGCACAGATGAGTGGTGCATCCTGGGATATGCTATAAAGGCCAAGGGCACATGTGGCAGGGTGTCTTTTGGCGGGAAGCCAGGTCCAAGAAGGAAGGTAACATTAGTCTCTCCTTCTGCTGTTGTGGATGGTGGTCACAGGCGGTCGGCCTTGTGAGCCAGGAGTGTGGAGCTGAGCCAGGAGGTCCCTGAAAGCTGACTGGTGGAGTTGAAGGCAGAGCAACCTTGGGAAAAACAGTGTCCGTGAGTACCGGGAAGCTTGCCGGGGGTCTGCCCAGGAAGGGGACCACTCCGGTGGAGAGTCAGTGGACGGGTGTCAGCACACGCAGCATGTGAGAAAGGGTTGGAACCAAGTTAGAACCCTGAAGAGTAATTCAAGCAGGAACACTTTATCTATCTTCACTTCAGTGGCAAGGTGAAGCAGCGGCCTTGCCGCATTCTACAGTCAGTTGTCCTCACCATTGTGAATAGTTGTCAGTTGGAGTATCCCACTTATCCCTTCTCCTATCCAAGTTCTCAATGAAACCGCAAAACATTAGCATTAGTAAGTAGATAGAAAAGTATATCATATTTACTTTAAAGTTTTTTTGTTTTTTTTTACATTTCTTCAGTTACTCCATGGTTTCTTCGTAGGCGAATGATGTCATTCATCCCAGGAGAGGAGGAGGGGTTTTCTCAGATAAACATACTCTCCTATATGCATGCCTGAGCTAAGGGCACATAGATTCTAGGAAGTAAATGGTGCATTAATCATTGCCCTTACCAAAGATGACCACAACAAGAAATGCTAGGTGGTGTTTTTCAAAATAATTTCTCAGCAAAATAAAGCATAGAGATGTGGGTCAATGGGAGACTTTGCTTTGAATATTAAACATTTATTTAATAGTGTTTTTGGTGCTCAGATGCGGTGAGGATTTGCTTTGAGATGGAACAAATACAGTGAGGGGAAAAAGGTATTTGATCATCTCCTGATTTTGTACATTTGCCCACTAACAAAGCAATGATCAGTCTATAATTTTAATGGTAGCTTTATTATAACAATGAAAGACAGAATAACCACAAATCCAGAAAAACGCATTTTTTAAAAAAATGTTAAATTGATTAGCATTGTAATGCGTGAAATAAGCATTTGACCCCCTTCGCAAAATATGAATTAATACTTGGGGGCAAAACCCTTGTTGACAATCACAGAGGTCAGACTTTTTTTGTAGTGGGCTACCAGGTTTGCACACATCTCAGGAGGGATTTTGTCCCACTCCTCTTTGCAGATCCTCTCCAAGTCATTAAGGTTTCAAGGCTGATGTTTGGGAACTAAAACCATCAGCTCCCTCCACATATTTTCTTTGAGATTAGGGTCAGGAGACTGGCTGGGCCACTCCTGGACCTTAATGTGCTTTTTCTTTACCCACTCCTTTGTTGCCTAAGCCGTGTATTTTGGGTCATTGTTATGCTGGAATACCCATCTACGTCCCATTTTCATCACCCTGGCTGAGGGAAGGTGGTCCTCACCCAAGATTTGACGGTAGATGGCCTCGTCCATCGTCCCTATGATGCGGTGAAGTTGTCCTGTTCCTTTAGCAGAAAAACACCCCAAAAAGCATTATGCTTCCACCTCCATGTTTGACAGTGGGGAAATAGTTCTTGTGGTCATAAACAGCATTCCTCCTCCTCCAAACACGGAAGGTTGAGTTGATGCAAAAGAGCTCGAGTGTGGTCTCATCTGACCACAACCCTTTAACCCAGTTCTCCTCTGAATTATTCAGATATTCATTAGCAAACTTCAGACGGGCCTGTACATGTACTTTCTTGATCAGGGGGATCTTGCAGGCGCTTCAGGATTTCAGTTCTTCACCGCGTAGTATTGTTTTCTTGGTGACTATGGTCCCAGCTGCCTTGAGTTTATTGACCAGATTCTCCCGTGTAGTTCTGGGCTGATTCACAATTCTCATGAGCATTGAAACTCCACGAGATCTTGCATGGAGCTGCAAACCAAGGTAGATTGAATTATTTAGTGATTCTTACATTTGCGACTAATTGCACCAACTGTTGTCACCATCTCACCAAAGCTTCTTGGCGATGGTCTTGTAGCCTATGCCAGCCTTGTGTAGGTCTACAATCTTGTCACTGACATCCTTGGACAGGTCTTCGTTCTTGGCCATGGTGTAGAGATTGGAATCTGATTGATTGCTTCTGTGGACAGGTGTCTTTTATACGGAAACAAGCTGAGATTTAAGAGTGCTCCTAATCTCAGCTCGTTACCTGACTAAAAGACACCTGGGAGCCAGAAATCTTGCTGATTGATCGGGGATCAAATATTTTACTCAAAATTAAAATTTTCAAAATGTATAACTTTTTTGAAAAGCGTTTTTCTGGATATTTTTTTTGTTGTTCTGTCTCTCACTGTTAAAATAAACCTACCATTTAAAATTATAGACTGATCATTTCTTTGTCAGTGGGCAAACATACAAAATCAGCAGGGGATCAAATACTTTTTTCCCTAACTGTATCTACTTATAGTTACTCCCATATATTGTCCATGAGCTTTAAAATAGAAATGCAAAAAAGTATAAATTGCAGCGCCTTAAAACAAATCATATATATATATAACCTCGAAGTCCAAAATATTGCAGTAAAAGAAAAAAGTCCAAAGTGAAAGTGCAAACTGATGACACCAATGTTAGTGATGTATATCTTCTCAAAGGTGCTTCAGTGATCTCCCATCACCTATGTACAAAGTGCAAACTCACCAAAATGAGTGACTGCCACTACAGCAGCATAACCGCCTGCATGTTACTTAGACGGATCTTTGGAATATAGGGATTCAGGGGTGGGGAACCTTTTTTCTGCCAAGGGCCATTTGGATATTTATAACATCATTCGGGGGCCGTACACAATTATCAGCCTAAAAATTAGCCTGTTCAATTTGGTCAAAAATTTAATTAAGTCACCCCTAATGTGATGCCTGGAACTGCTTCTCTTTGGGGAGGTGTGTGATGTTAGCTGGTATTGATGATGTTGCTACTTGCAACTGGTTGTTGGCTGGTGGTGGGTACTGCTGGCGGGAAATGCTGGCTGGTACTGCTGGTGATTACTGCTGTCTGGTAATGCTGGCTGGTACTGCTATGGGTACTACTGCTGTCTGGTAATGCTGGCTGGTACTACTGGTGGTTACTGCTGGCGAGTACTGCTGATGGGTACTACTGGCTGGCACTGCTGGTGGGGAATGCTGGCTAGTACTGCTGGTGGGGAATGCTGTGGGTAGTACTCACTGCTGGCTGGTACTGTGCTGGTGGGTACTGCTGGTGGGAAATGCTGGCTGGTACTGCTGGCTGGTACTGCTGGCTCAGGCTGGTACTACTGGCGGGAAATGCTGGCTTGAGACAGTGTGAGGAGTGGCGCCGCAATGGAGGAAGCATGCTGCAAAGCCAATGCTTCCTCTCTCGGTCAGTCCTGACAGTCTGAGTCACAGGCAGAATATCAATTACACTTTGTCTCCTGACAGGCGGAGTGCATTTGATATCACTCCACCTGTCGCTCAGACTGTCAGGAAGGAGCCAGAACTATACAGGGAGCATCGGCTCTGTTCTGACAGCCGGGATATCGCACGGGCCAGACCAAATGATGCGGCCCACAGGCCGTACGTTCCGCATCCCTGCTTTAAATAGTCATGTGTAAATAGTAGACTCAGGAGATCATTATAATAATCTTATACAAAAAACAAGAAAGCAGATTTTATTACAAAGGTGGCTAACCCAGGGTGGATCAAATTTATTTTAATAAAATGCTTTTGGAGTAAAAACGTATCTAAAGATAGTTTCTCTTACGTCCTCCGACAGTCGCCGCCTCTTCATATTCGTCACATATGGGGTATTAGACTTTGCTCCGAAGGAGTAGCTAGGCAACAGAATATGTTAACAATAAAGCTTTAACATATCCCACCCTCAAGGGGTGGTCCCCTCAGTCAATACCCTCCTACTTCCTGCAACCATATCTCAGTTTTAATGTCTAGCTTGTCAGGAGTGGCTGGCTCTCTCTGTGCTGGGACTTTTTGTCCCAGACTCTTTCTTCTTTTTGATATTTTGTTTGAGTTTTCTCTCTACCTTTACTTAGCTGTTATTTTTGTCAGCATTAGTTAGTTCTTCGGACGAAGAGGATCATGCGGACTGGGTCTCGGGCTGATCCCCCTGGTCGCAGGTCGTGGGTCAGTGGCTTCCCAGTCTGCCATCGAGCGTTCAGCCAGGTAACGCTCCTGGCACAGTGAACGACCCATCCCTGTTCGGTGCAGGGATGATTGGTGAGGTGGCTACCTCACCGGACGCTGTGCGGTTTCTGAACCGCCATTGTGTGCGTCTTGAATTGCGACTCTCCCTGCCTCATGTGCAGCGGCTTGTTCGCCTGTGCGGGTTCCCCACGCCATGTGAGGTAAGTGTATCTATGTGGGGACCTGTCTGTCTGGGGGGGGTCTCAGTCTGGGACTGTGTAACCTGCCTTTAATCACACTGCTTGTCTCCCTATCTCTCGGCTGCATGCTGTGGGCTGCAAGGGGGGGGGGAGCTGTATGACACTGAGTATGTCAGGCTGGGCAGTGTGAGGAGCTGTGTGCTGTGGGGCATGTTTTTAATGGCATGTTGGGGCATATACAGCGATCGCTGCGGCGATCTAACATGTATCCATATAATGGGATAATATTGTGTGTGATTTTATGCACTGTGGAGCGGCGATTTCGGCGCCAAACGACGCCATTTTACCGGCACCCGCTCCGGCCGCATGGTTTACATGCACGGCGGCCATTTTCTTGTAGCCTCCATAGGCTTACATGGAGCGCCCTGGCAGCATCACTTCCTCTCTCCTGGAAGCACCGATCGAGGCAGCAGCAGCAGCGGAGTCTCCTCAGGTTTTATCCTTCTATTCCTGTGTTCCATTGCCTGTATTCAGTCTGTATATTCCCTGTGGGGGTCTCATTGTGCCTGAGTGTGGTGCGGTGGGCTGCGCTTGCCGCGCTTGCTGTAAGGGGGCAGTTAACCCTTGGTTGTCTGGCATACAGGGGCAATGGATTCTCAGGAGGGCAAGTTTCCCACAGTATTGGTGGAAAGCCAGGGGACCGCTGTTTCCCCCCCAGGGGGGGATTTAGCCACTGTTGTGGCTGGCCTTGCTGCACAGGTGCAAATGCTGGTGGCTGCTCAATCTACTAAACGGCCCAGAGTTGCTCTGTCCTCTGATTCTGAGGGTGAAGGTGATGGGGCTGTTCTGGCGGGGACCCCCCTATCGGGGTCCCGCTCCTCTCTTGATCTAGTGGGGTCTGAGGTAGAGGCTGAAGTTGAGGGGGTTGATAATTCTCCCCCTGGCTCGCCTGAAGAGCTTGCAATCATGGATGAGTTGATTGCTTCCATTAAGCAGACGCTACGTTTGCAGGACGAGGTGTGTCCCCCAGCTGCCTTGGCGGCTTATGGGACGCAGAGAAAACGCAGGACGCCGCAGGTTTTTCCCTGCAATGCTGATTTTCAGCGCGCTGTTAAGGACCAATGGCGCGATTTGCGCAAGCCTTTTGCGGTACCAAGTAAATTTAAGCTGCGTTATCCTTTCTCGCCTGCCACTGATGAACGGTGGTGTGTGCCTCCGCCAGTGGATCTTGCTATTGCGGTTTTGAACAAAGCCACTGCGATCCCTGCAGAGGGATCCCCTGTTTTCCGTGATGCCACGGATAGGAGACTGGAGTCTCTTGCCCGTCATACTTATTCTGTTACGGGTTCTATGCTTAAGGCTCTGTTTGCTTCTCTCATGGCGGCCCAGGCGATCGCAAGTTGGACGCAGATGCTTAGGCGCGTCCTAGTGGCCGATTCGGCCTCGGCGGCGACCCTGGATATGGTGGATCAGATCCACCAGGGTGTCATGTATCTGTGTGATGCGGACCTGGACCTGATTCCGTTGGCCGCGCGTGTGCACAGCGTGGCGGTGTTGTCTCGCCGCCTGGTTTGGTTGAAATGTTGGTCGGTGGACCAATCTTCACGTAAAACCTTAGCCAATCTGCCTTATGATGGGTCTCGCCTTTTTGGGGAGTCCCTGGATGTGTTGATTAAGGGGATTACCGGGGGTAAGAGCACTCTCTTGCCCCATTTCCCCAAGGCTAAGGGGGCTTCTGGGAAGAAGCATGCTCATTTTCGGCCCCCTCAGGGGTCCTTTCGTGCCTTTCGGCCGCACTACAAGGGCAAACCGTTCAAGGGCCAAGGCTCTCAGAAGAAGCCCTGGTCTGGGAAACAGAAGTCCGGTCAATCCGGACCTGCGGCCCATAACAGTTCGGCCTGAAGGGGCGCCCTCACCCAGTTTTGGGGTGGGGGGACGCTTGCTCGGTTTTCTTCAGCCCTGGTTGGCCCGTGTGAGGGACAGATGGGTTCTGGAAATCGTTCGATCTGGTTACGAGATCGAGTTTCTCTCTCGGCCGGAGAGCAGATTTTTTCCCTCAAATCTTCAACTGTCTCCAGAGCGCCTGCGGGATCTGCACCTGGCGGTGCGGGACCTGAGGGCTCAGGGAGTGGTGGTTCCGGTGCCTCATCGGGACAGATTTCGGGGGTTTTATTCCAATCTGTTCACCGTGCCCAGGAAGGAGGGCAAGGTTCGTCCGATTCTGGACTTGAAAGCTCTGAACCGCTCTGTGCGAGTTCGCAAGTTCCGCATGGAATCCCTGCGCTCGGTGGTGGCTGCCCTGGTTCCGGGGGAATTCATGGCCTCCATCGATTTGAAGGATGCGTACCTTCACATCCCCATATTCGAGGGTCATCAGAAGTACCTTCGATTTGCCATTGCGGAGGATCACTACCAGTTTGTGGCGTTGCCCTTTGGGCTCGCCTCGGCTCCGCGGGTCTTCACCAAGGTGCTTGCACCGGTTCTGGCATTATTGAGAGCCCAGGGCATTTCTGTCCTGGGGTATCTGGACGACATTCTGGTTCGGTCTGCGACCAGACAGGGTCTGGAGAAGGACCTGTCTGTCACAATGCAAACTCTGCAGGAGTTCGGTTGGACGATAAATGTTCCAAAGTCGAAGTCCGTCGGTTCGTCTCCCCTATCTGGGAATGATACTGGACTCGGTGCAGGCGAAGGTCTTCCTGCCGGAAGACAAACTCAGGACTCTTCAGGAGGAAGTCAGGTCCCTCAGGGACGTTCCACACTCGTCTCTGCGGACGGGTATGAGATGTCTGGGATTGATGGTCTCGGCCTTCGAGGCGATTCCTTTCGCGCAGTTTCACACGCGGGGTCTCCAAGCGGAGATCCTGTCCAGGTGGGACGGGCGACCTCAATCTCTGGATCTTCAGATCTCGTTGAGTCATCGCACCAGGGAAAACCTTCTGTGGTGGCTCCAGTCCCCGTTGGTGTCCGGGGGCAAGTCGTTTCGTCCGATCTCGTGGACGATAATCACCACGGATGCCAGCCTGTCGGGCTGGGGTGGTGTTCTGGGCGTTCTGTCCGCCCAGGGGACCTGGTCGGAGGGGGAGTCTTCCCTTCCGATCAACATTCTGGAATTGCGTGCGATAAGGCTCTGTCTTCATCGCTGGACGGACCGGCTGCAGGGCTGCCCGGTTCGGGTGCAGACGGACAATGCCACGGCGGTGGCCTACATCAACCACCACGGGGGCACCAGGAGTGCCCGAGCGGCTCGAGAAGTGGCCGACATTCTGTCTTGGGCCGAGACTCATGTCCCGGCGATAACGGCGGTTCACATTCCGGGAGTGGAGAACTGGCAGGCGGACTATCTGAGTCGCCAGACCCTGGATCAGGGGGAATGGTCTCTCCACCCGGCTGTCTTCCAGATGTTGTGCGCGAAGTGGGGTCTTCCAGATGTGGACCTGTTCGCGTCTCGCCTCAACTACAAGGTGAAGAGGTTCGTGGCAAGGACGCGCGACCCTCGGGCAGACGCGTCGGACGCGTTAGTGGCCCCGTGGCATCAGTACAGGCTGATGTACGCGTTTCCACCGATTCAGTTGCTGTCCAGGTTCCTTCGCAGGTTGCACTCGGAACGCAGCACGGTGATTCTTGTGGCACCGGACTGGCCTCGCCGGTCCTGGTACGCAGACCTCGTGAATCTGGCGGTCGACGCTCCTTGGCGTCTGCCTCTTCGAGACGATCTACTGTCTCAAGGACCGATTTACCATCCTGCTTTACAGTCGCTGGCTTTGACGGCCTGGCTGTTGAGACCGAGGTCCTGAAGGAGAAGGGTCTCTCTCCAGAGGTCGTTCATACTTTGATCAACGCGAGGAAGTCTTCCTCGGGGAAGGTTTATTACCGTACTTGGAAGGCCTATTTTGCCTGGTGTGAGTCCAGGGGGTTTTCACCCCGCACGTACTCGGTTTCCCGTGTGCTGTCTTTCCTTCAGACGGGTGTCGATCAGCGTTTGGCGCTGGCTACGATTAAGGGTCAGGTGTCGGCGCTGGCCGTTCTGTTTCAACGTCCCGTGGCTTCCAACTCCTTGGTTGGCACTTTTATTCAGGGTGTGCGGCATCTGGTTCCTCCTAGGAGGGATCCTTTGCCCCCTTGGGACTTGAATCTAGTTCTGTCTGTGTTACAACGTGCTCCTTTTGAACAGATCAGGGAGATCTCGTTGTCTATGTTGTCCAAAAAGGTCGCCTTTTTGGTGGCGATCACTTCGGCTCGCAGAGTGTCGGAACTGGCGGCTTTGTCCTGCAAGTCTCCGTACCTGGTTGTTCATTTGGATAAGGTGGTCTTGCGACCTAATCCTTCTTTTCTACCGAAACGAGTTTCGGAATTCCATCTTAACGAGGATATTGTTTTGCCTTCGTTGTGCACGAAGCCTAAACATCCGAAGGAGGTGAGATTGCACTCTCTGGATGTTGTTCGGGCGATAAGGGTTTACCTTAAATCGACTGAGTCTTTTCGTAAGACTGACTCCTTGTTTGTTCTTCCAGAGGGTCCTCGGAAGGGCATGGCGGCTTCCGCCTCTACCATTGCCAAATGGATCAGGCAGACCATTGAACAGGCCTATGCCTTGCAGGGGAAGGTTCCCCCTGTGCCTGTGAAGGCGCACTCTACTAGATCACTGAGTACGTCTTGGGCCTGCCGTCATGGGGCTTCTGTAGCCCAGGTGTGTAAGGCGGCGACTTGGTCGACCGTACACACTTTCACAAAATTCTACAAAGTAGATGTTCAGACATCGGCGGATGCTTCCTTTGGCCGCAAGGTTCTTAGTGCGGCTGTTCCATAGGGTCCCTTGTTGGGGACTCCTGGCTGTTGGGATAGTTTTTTGTATCCCCTGGTTTTTTTGTCTTTTCCTGGGTTGTTGCACCTGTTGAGCACTTATTTTTGCTGTTGCCCAGCTGGTTTCCTTCCTTTGGTAAGGTTCCTTTCTTTGATGTGGAGACTGCGTTGCCTTTCGGCGCGGATGCGTTTCCCACCCCTCATGCTTGCACTGCTTTGGGACGTCCCCATATGTGACGAATATGAAGAGGCGGCGACTGTCGGAGGACGTAAGAGAAAACGGAATTTTTGTAAAATCTTACCTGTAAAATTCCTTTCTCTGAGTCCTCCGACAGTCGCCGCCCCCGCCCCTTTTTGGGGTTTGAATGTATACTCTACTGCTATTCCACTAAAACTGAGATATGGTTGCAGGAAGTAGGAGGGTATTGACTGAGGGGACCACCCCTTGAGGGTGGGATATGTTAAAGCTTTATTGTTAATATATTCTGTTGCCTAGCTACTCCTTCGGAGCAAAGTCTAATACCCCATATGTGACGAATATGAAGAGGCGGCGACTGTCGGAGGACTCAGAGAAAGGAATTTTACAGGTAAGATTTTACAAAAATTCCGTTTTTCTATTTAGGATACATTAATAATTTAGTTTATTCAGCATGAAATTAAGTTTAGTTATGTAGCACGAGGCTACATATTCTGCAATATTTACATTTTTGGTAAACTCATTCAGTGAATCCAAGCTCTGCAAGCTGGGATAACATGCACTGCATTGATGCATTCACACAATTTCACGCTAACTACCAGCAAGAATGAGTCCTTGCATTTAAAGGGCACCTGTCATTTCTGATCTATTATGGCAGCGCCTGTTAGCGGGCATCCATTTTTCTGTTGCTGCCATGTCACTGCCACATCACCAGCCGTCTCATTGAAGGGAATGGAACTGTCGGTGAGTCAACAGCAGGTCAGTGGAGGAGCTGCTGCGGGACAGAGATGACAGTTGCGCTTTAAAAATAATGATTTAAATCAAGCCTTTTTACTAGTGATTTTAATCGACTTGATTTAAATCAAATCCACCCTGGGCTAACCTTGAAGTGAACATTTGCTTTTCCAGTGCAGGGCTAAGCACCTGATCGCCTCTCTCCCCAGAAGCACATACCTTTCCTTTGCTTCCCCACCACTTGACCCAACTGCCTTTTAAGCAGTAGTAAGCCGCATAAAAAAATAGTCTAAGTCATAATGTGCTAGAATGCATTGCATACCATCTATGTTTAGGAGATATTTACTGTACCTATAGGTAAACCTATAAAAATCACGCATGGGAGTTTATTCCCACTTTAAGGTACAAAGTTGTATTTTAAACTGTAAATTCCAAAGTGTGGTTCAAAACATTCAAAAACATTTTACAAGATATACGTAGTAGAGTAAATAAAAGATCTGGCAGTCATTTTTATGTTTGGACTATTGGTAGGTCGTATGAAATCACAGATTTTATCACATATAATTCTACGCATTTTGTTTACATCCTAAAATGCCCATGCTTGTATTTGTATGCGGGATACAAAGACTGCCAAAAAAAAAAAAAGCTGAACATATCCAAAACATCATACACCGTCTATAAACACAGTATTTCACTACATTTTAAACAGGTGTACACCAAGGACACATCATAATTACAATCTTGGGTGGTAGATAAGGTATATCCCTCCTGGAGGGGTTCCAATTTAATTCTTTAGAAGAGCAACCAAGTGGATTCTTACTTGAAATATTTAGCCTCCAAGGATTAAACATCGAAATCGACATAAACTGCTTTATTACTGATTATTGATGTAAATAGCTGTCTGTGTAGCCCTTTTTTTTCTTCTCTGGTTTTAAAAATGTTGCTATTTTTATGATTCGTAGTATTAGTGTTATTATGCATCATGTAATGGAAGTTTTTTTGTGAATTTATTTTGTGTTTTAGTTATTCTTTGCATTCCATAGATTTTAGGCCATTTTTGGATATATTGTTTATTTTTGTGATTGGTTACCTGCTCAGCCGAAACACTTTCAATATTTTTTTTATATGAGATATATATATATATATATATATATATATATATATATATATATATATATAATGATTATATGATCTTTTTTATATATATACATATATATATATATATATATATATACTTTTTTATAATTCTGTATTTGTTTTGGCAAAGTATTGCCAATGTGTAGGGAGCAAATAGTTAATATCTGTAGAGAGGTGTTCTTTCTTTTGGTATTGAAGGAGTTAGAAGACCCGCATAAATTCCGGGTTGCCGTGCATCCTTAACATCCCCTTGAAAAAGTTGGGTAGACAGGCTGAAGTTCGGGTGAGGCCACAACTGTGTTTTATTTCACTCCATGCGAGTGAGTTTACTGCTGCTGGGTTGGTATTTTATCTTGAGTAGTGTTTTTAATAAATGGGTATTTTATTTAAATGATTTTACACTTTTGGAGTATCTATATTTCTTTTTATCTGCTTGGGATTCCCCACCTTGATCTGAATGCGTGACCGGGAGCCATGGCGGATGGGAGGTTAAATTCATAAGCATTACATGCAAATCTGCGAAGCATTCATGTCTGGTGAATTCTAGTCCGCTGGGGAGTGGTCCTGAGTGCTGGACCACTTGTTTTTCACCATGTGGAGAAAATTGGAAGTTGCTTGATGATAATTTCATGTGGAACTTCCTATTGATGGACTAACATATCTTTTCACTTTATCACCTTATGGTGTCTTTATTCATGTACAATAATTGTTCACAGACCTTTCATGTTATGGTATTAGTTTATAATAATGAAATTAATGGGCTGCATAAAGTTCACTGCGCAGGAGCACACAAAACCGTGCACGCTCAGATGCACGTTTTTATCGTGTGAACTTGCCCATAGCTACACACAGCCTGAATTTTGGGCAATGTAAGATGTGGGTGGCCTTGTTGGCACCACCCAGCTCAAAAGTTGATTTAAAAATTGACGGAGCCAAGAAAATTCTAGGTTGAACCGTGAATGCATACTATCAGTTGCAGGTACTGTTTTGTTTTTCAGGCATCCATGGGTGTTGCAGCTGTCTGAAAATGGCAGTGGAGATTCCTCCATCCATGCTGTTCAGCATGGATAGAGAACTGTATTGTTTTTTTTTTTTTCTCATTATTCTCATGTTCTGGATTGGAGAAATCTAAAGTGTGTGGCTAGCTTAAAGTGATTGATTTTTTTAAATGACAAACATGTGCAATTGGTTTTGCACAGAGTGGCCCAGATCCTCCTCTTCTTGGGTCTCTCTTCTGTGCTCCTGGCCTCTCCCTCCTGTTGAGTGCCCCCAGAGCAAGCAGCTTGCTTTAGGGGCACTCAAGCCCAATCAAACCTCCCTGTGTCCTTTCAGACACTGAGCCGTGACCCGGCCACACCCCTCTCTCTCCTGATTGGCTGACTAACTTTGATTGACAGCAGTGGTAGCCTGTCTCAGCCAGTGAGGATGTGAGTCCCAGGCAGCTGAGAAACACCTGCAACATCGCTGGATAAAAATGGGCTCAGGTATGTATTAGGGGGACTGAGGGGGGCTGCTGCACAAAGGGTTTTTTATCTTAATGCATAGAATACATTAGGATAAAAAAACCTTCTGCCTTTACAATCCCTTTAAGCTAGCCATACATGGCTTGAATTTTGACTGTTTCCAACCTAATTGGCTGAAATTTTAGCTGTGGTTGGCCCTTTTCGGCAGCACCCAGGACGCCAGAAGTCCATTTCGGAATCAATTGATTCGAGTCGAAAATTATCAGTCAAACAGTTAGTGCTTCCTATTAGTCTTTGGTATTCATTGTAACTGATTAACGTTTGAACATTGAATCTGTTTATAACCAATTCCCAACACACTTCTACTTTGTCCTATATATATCACTTGCTATCTCCTGCTGAAACCGGTACCTCTTAGTATCTCAATTACTTAGAAATATTCCGTGTTTTCATGATCTTCTGACATCTTCTTGTTAAATTTATGAATTCTACTTTTATAGCCCTTGTGATTTATTTCTCGCCTCTGATCTGTTTCATTAAACATCTGCTCAGAGTCTACGATGTTCCAAGGTTACAATATCCATTTTATCCACTTTTCAAACATCACTTTACAGTCCCTGCTGTTTCTTCAGGTGTTCTGAGGGCTGGGCATGGTTTGAGTAGACCTCTTTTTAGTAGTGATGTACTAGTGCAGGAGTTTCCAAACTCTCTAAACACAGGCCCACTTTTAATACCCTTCAAACCTTAGGGGCTGAACTGTGGCCAATGGGAAAAAAAAGGGAGTAATAATGCCTCATCATTTGTGTCAGTGGGAAGAATAGTGTCCCATTATGCCTGTCAGTGGGAGGAATGGCCCCCCCTATCATTGGTGTCAGTGGGAGGAATGGCGCCCCATCATTGGTTTCAGTGGGTGGAATGGCGTCCCATCATTATAAGAGGGCAGAATGGAGCCTCATCGTTGGTGTCAGTGGGGGGAATAGTGCCCCATTATTGTTATCAGAGGAAGGAGTGGCGCCCCATCGTTGGTGTCAATAGGAAGAATGGCAACCCCATCATTGGTGTCAGTGGGAGGAATAGTGCCCCATAACTGGGATCAGTGTCTGAACAGGAAATTAACAGACCTTTCACACTAAGGCGCTTGAAAACTGCCAATAAAATGCTAAGCCTTTTTTTCTGTCGCTTTTCAGGCGCTTTTGATGCGTTAGCGGTGTGCTTTTCTTAAGGACAAGTGACTCCAATTACGGTTTCAAGAACCAGTTTCATGGCGCTTTTTAGGCATTTTTGAGGCGCTTTCCATTTATTTCAATTGAAAGGGGCATTTTTGAGGCGCATTTGTTTTTTTTTTTTTTTTCAATGCTCCAAAGCTACTTGCAGGTTTTTTTTTCACCGCCCCGCCAGCGCACCACCTTAGTGTGAAAGCATTCATTTTTTTTAATGGGAATAGGTTTTTGTGAACTTTTCAAACGCTTTTTTTTTGGCACCAAAGCGTTTGAAAAGCGCCTCAGTGAGAAAGGGCTCTAAGGGAAATCTGCTCAATGGTACAAAGACATTTATGAAACACCAGTTTTGATTTCTTCAGCAAAAATGTATTCATGCTGCATGTTTTCAGTGACCAATACGAAAATAAAGTTAGAATTAAGGCAATTGACAAAAACCATGACGAAAATCAATTCCTATTTTTATGTAGTCGACTAAAATCTCCAGTACATTTTAGTCCTCTAAAATCGAAAAAAAATAAAATAAAATGTATCCTTTTCCCTAAAGCATGTTATACAGAACAGTGCTTGTGCTGTGTAAATTGGCCCCCTGTAACACCTAAAATACCTGGCTGATTCTGCCTGTTTCTGCCCTCCCCCATGGAAACTGACCGCGGTTTATCAAGGCTGCTGAGCCCTGACATCATGGTCAGTTTACATGCCTCAGTTATCCGCAGCTCTCCTCTGTCATCCTCCCCCCTCTGCCTGTCAGCTGTGTCAGTGCCCGCCCCTCCCTTTCTGCAGAAATAACTGTTCTTTTCAGGCACTCGCCAGTCTTCCTTAATGTGCCCAGTGTATCTGTTTTATTAAAATAAAATGCCGTTCTATATTGTATTTCTGAGTGGCGCTTAAGTGACTGGCCGGCTCTCTCCTCCTCTCCTCCCCCCGACTGATGTCAGCGGGGATTCTCGGTCCCTCCTGCTGTAGCTGTCAGATTGGGAGAGGGCGCCGAGGCCAGCCACGTGAGTGCCGAGCGGCACTAGGAAATAAAGTATAGAAAGGCATTTTTTTAAATAAAACCTTGCACATTGCATTAAGGAAGACAGGTGAGTGCCTGAAAAAAGCCACATGGGGATACAACCACTTTATATTGTAATGCATTATTTAAGCATTTCTCTAGAATTTCCAAGCTCATTATATATTCCTTGAGTACAAGTCTAATAAAATGTTATTATTTATGGTGTTAAGGTTTCAACATGCACTACAAGACCCCGATTTAGCCATTGTAATATATATAATGTCTTTATAAGAGCCGGTTCACATATGAGTGACCCGTCTTTCAGTGGCGACCTGTGAAGTCGCGGTGCGCAGCTCGCACCGCGTCCTCGGAGCGGCCGGCACGGACTTCATATCATTGAAGTCAATGCAGGTCGCTCCGGGTTGCCCCAAAGAAGCTCCGGACCCTTTTTCTAAGTCGGAGCGACTTGTGTCGCTCCTATTAGAACGGGTCCACAGCTTCTCTATGGCAGGTGACCTGTTAGGCGACCAGGTCGCCTGACAGGTCGCCCCAGTGTGAACCGGCACTAAATGAAACCAAGTTTCATAAACAAACAAAAATATTGCTTTTTGACAAACAGAAGTGCAACTTTAAAATATATATATATATATATATATATATATATATATATATATATGTGTGTATATATATATATAAAAAAGCAGTAAACCCCTAGAGAGATGAACTGAATGGAAATTTTGGTGTCAAAACCGAAAATTCAGAGTTCAGGATGCACTTGGCCAAAACCAAAAATGGCAAAAAACAAAAAATATATATATATATATATATAATATAATGCTATTCGACATTTTAGTTAATATCCTGAATTTAAATGAATATGAATTTGTCAGCCATTATCGGCACCTTTTTAAGGCATGAAAAGCTCAAGAAAAATGTATCCCTTTAAATTCTATGTATGTCTTCACACTGGTACATTGCACTTTCCTTGCGATGTTAAAAATCCTGCTTACCGCATTTTTGGTCCGTTAAAAAAAAAACACATGAAAAACGCACCTCCCTGTTGAAAGGCATTGAAAATGCAGCAAGAATGAATCAACAAAGCACTCTGTTTTTGATGCAGTTTTTGAGTCGCATTACCTATGAAAAACGCACCATAAGCACAGTAAATCGTGACAAAATAGTTTGCGTCTGGATTTCAGGGACCGGAACGGAAGCGAATAGCAGCGGGTGTCAGTGGACATGTCACGTTGACATCCGCTGCCCCATAGGGATGCATGGAAGATCCGAACAAACTTGCCTAAAAAACTGACAGGCGGATCTGGTCGAATCGTTCGTGTGAAAGGAGCCTAACACTCACCACATGACATGCAGAAAGAAACAAATCCAACGGAGGAGTTCCTCTTCTGTGGATTGCAGAACATTGTTCTAGAACTCTCAGGCAGCAAGCAGACAGAAGGAGCATACTTCTCTCAGCCAATACAGCTTGCACATAGTCAGGCGGGCTAGGGCTTTAACAGACAGACAGAGCTACTAGGAAAGCGGGGGTTCAGGTGGGTACTGGAGATTTTAGTAAACTAAAATTAAAATGGCATTTTAGTCAAAAACTATGATTAAAACTAAATCGAAATTTAATGTCAAAATTAACAGTGTGCAAAACCTTACATTTTCAATAGGTCCCTGCTTTGTTGGTAACTATATATTAAAAAAAAAAAAAAAAAAAAAGTTGGCACATGTCTCATGGCTCATTCGGTCCTGTTTTCTCTTCACCTGCTCATGGTAGGATATACTAAGATTAAGTTTCTGTTTTCTTATTCCCAGTTTCCTCAACATTCAGCACTCAAAATCCCTGGAGTTTTTTTTGTGTCCTATGAATATTTCGAAGCCAGGATTTCTTTTTTTTTTCATATTTTTTTTTATAGGCCAGACATATTAGATTACATTAACAGATAAATAAAACTCTTCTCCAAAGCAAACAGAGTGTAAAATGCAATTAAGTTTATGGATGTGAAAATATTTGCCTAGAAAAACAGCTTGCCTTCAGAGAAGGAAGTGTGGAATCATTCATGATACGGCACCATATATCTTGAGCTGAAGGACATGAAGATATTTAATCACGTTGACCATAATGTGTCAGGTAGAAGAGGCAACTTTTAAAATATGAGTCTGACCAGGCTGGCCCCAGGATGTACAAGCATACGTGGGGTCGGTGCTCATTTTTCCTGTGTGTAACTGGTGCGGGAAGGGAATTTCTTGTGACTCGTAGACGTGATTGCGAAAATAACTATGCCTTTGGGGAGAAAGTTACATGATTTTGTTGATTAAGACTTCATTCAAATTTTCATAGCTAAACACCAGGCAAGCAGCTAAATTCACAGTTAATATATGGGAGCTGTTTTACCTGCCAAAAGATTTGTAATATTATAAAACCATCTTTGACACCCCCCTCCAAGACAACCCAATCAGCTCCTCAGCCTTCAGAGCAGAAGCAGCATTGTTTGTTCATGAACCTGGGGTGGGTTCTGATGCAGGGCTGGCCCAAAACATTGTTCTGCCTGGGTTCAAAAGTAAAATGCTGCCCCCCCCCCCCAAAAAAAAAATCATGCCCACCAAAATGCCCCTGCATGCATTATTTTTTTTTTTATCATATTTGCCCACGCAAACATGGCCTGCATTAAACACAGGAGTGTGAACCTAGGTTAAGGGACAATTCATACCAGGATTACATGGGAACACACGCTTTTTTTGGGGAGCATTTTGACAGTCCGTTCATTTGAATAGGTTGCAAAAAATGAGAGACTGCGGAAAAGGTGGTGTTTCCACTACTTTTAAAAACACACTGCACCAAACCGCAAAGTATTGGGGTACTATGTGATTTTGTGCCTGTAATCACACTGCCACTGCGTTTCAATCTGTGTTTGGGGTGCCATTAACAATACCGTGGCACCCACATGCAGCAGATTGCAAGGGTAGAATGGTCACCTGCTAAGTGGGAAACAGTGCACCTTAGCCGCACCAACCGTGTGCTGGTGGGAACCGGCCCTTAATCATTCAGGTATAATAGGTAGCCCCCCACATGACATCAGCATGACATTTACAAACTTTAGAATTTACAATCAATCCCCCATACAGCCCAGTGATCTCCATAGCCGCTTGCAGTCTCTCCCCGGGAGAAATGTTTTAGTAAAAGGATGTCGGTAACGGACATTTCAGGGATGGGGACAGATATAAAAAAAAAAAAAACACAGCCTCTGCCGCCTCTCTTAAAGTGCCGCCTGGGTCCAAAGGACCCTGTGGGACCCATGGTAGGGCCGTCCCTGCTCAGATGCCTCGTAAAAAGGCCGCAAGGCTTCTGCAGCAGACATACCTAAAGGCTTCCTGGTGAAGAGGAGTAAAAAGTTCCTGTCGGTGTCCTACCGAGTGCGGGATGAGGAGATTGCACAAGCAACCCCCCCGGCTTGAATGTTGTACAGTGCTGGCTCTGTCCCCCACTGGAGGCTCCCTTTTCCCGGCTGCCCCCTGCTGGCTAGTTCAGGAAACTGGAGCTGGTGCAGCCCAGCCCAACCCAACAAGCCCGGAGCGGAACTTCAGCCTGGGAAGAGGTTAGGAGGAGGCAAGGAAAAGGAAGAGTGGGAGGCGGGCTAAGTTGCTGAACCATGGTCCTCCAGGTTGATTGGGCGCCAGTTAGCCCCTTCCCGGAACACTGGTTAAAGCACTGATTGGACAGTAAAGGTGTCGTAGCACACTGATGAACTTCTAATACTGACCCCAGCCTGCTAATTGCACAGTAAGGGTTCTCTAGAACACTGATTGGCCTCTGTTGTACGAGTTGTTATAAGGCAGAGATGTCCACATAGGCAAAGCGTGACATGATGGATAGATGGCGTGGTTGATTTTGTTAATGTGATATGAAATATTACAAATACGCCAGTTAAAATGACAGAACACTTGAAGTCACCGCGCACTGAGGGTTTGCTAGAGAGAGAGCGCATAGCAGAAGTGGTTTGCTTTTATACTCACCCTCTCTGAATTGAAATTCTGTACAGCCTCTTTTGAGCCAAGCATGAGGGAGGGTGAGAACAGTTAAGAAGTCTCTCCTCTAAAAAAAAAAAATCTTTTTTTTTTTAGCACATTTCAGCAGCAGCTACTGAGTTCTGTAAACAATTTTAAGCAAAGCCGATAAGGATAGCCTGGAAAACCATGTAAAATATTGTTTGTCATATTCTTTTTTTCTTATTTATTGACAAAAATATATGCGTTAGGAGATATATATTATTTCTAGTCCTGACAGTAATAAACGGAAATATACACACACTGTGCTGTCCCTTGTCATGTAAATTTAAAGTGCTTATAAACCCTTACATATATCCAAAAAGTAACTAGCCTCAGATGATACACAGTGATGAAACATTAGTTTTACATGTTTATCAGTAGCCCTCACTCTTCTACAGCTTCCTAAAGCACACATTTTACTCAGCATTTCTGAGCTAGAATTCAGGGGGCGAGGATCTGATGTCACACACTGCACAGCATAGAGCAGGGAGCTGAGTGTAGTCTGAGACCTTAGTGGAAGGATAAGACACCACCCTTCCTACATAGACTCCTAGGGAAACATGCACAACTGGGTCTGCCAGTCACCTTCTGTTTGCTGGAGGGCGGCTGGCCATCTTGGATTCTTTGGTGTTCACAGAGTGTCAGAAGCGACTAATGCATATAGCAGAGGAATGACAGAGTAGACAGAAATTAAACTAATTTCTTTGAATTGAAGCAAGTACACATTATAGAAGGATATGCTTTGTTCATTTTTTATTTCATAAGTTTACAACCACTTTAAAGTGGATGTAAACCCTTGTGTACCCAGTGAAGTGAACAGCTTTCTACATTCTTTAGAAAGTGCAGATCATGTTAGAAAATTTTCATTCTGTTTCAGCAGTGGACGGGAAGTCTGGACATACACTGTGGGTGAGCTGATTGGAGGAAGGGCACACCCCCCCCCCCCTTTCACAAAGGCAGAGGAACGAAGAAACTTGCAGAGCTGTGCTGTGAATAGACACACTCTGCTTATCCGTCTCGAAGTCCCTTCCCCGACACAAATTTGCAGCTGCTTTTATCTCCTGTGTCGGAGAACTTGTCAGACGTAATCATGCTGATAACAGAGGAACAAGGCAGCAGAAAGGCACGGAACTTAGGGCTTTGGAGAGAGATAAGTAAAAACTACAGATTTATGTGCCCAGGTCAAATTTCATGAATGGGGTTTACATCCATTTTAAGGTTCTTTCTAACCCAATGGATTATGCATGTATGTGTGCATGTATTTACACAAATTTACATGCATTTGCCCGTCCACATGTAAAATCTGCAGGTCTGTGCAGCCCAGGGCGCAGCTGTGTCCTACCTTTTTCTGTGCGCGGCTAAGTGCATATGTAGATGCAGCTGTGTGCATGGGTTCAGTGTTTACTATAGTGCTGTGTTTAGATGTGCACAAAACTATATGCTATGTCAAAATACAATGTTTTCCCTTCCCATGTGTGAGAACATTTGAGCTAGTTTGTGCAGATCAGCTGATACACAAGTGAAGGGAACATCCCGATACTGCCCTGCTTTCTGAACCAGAACCCCTGGTCGGTCTGGGGCCGTCCTGGCTCTCGGGATACAAAGCACACTCTCACTTTATCAGACACTCTAACTTGTTCTGGGATTAGTCTGCTGACAAGACCATATGTGGGGTCAATTCTAACTGCTTCAGGGTGAATAATCAAGGTTTCAGCTAAATTTTGTGCCAATTCTTTTTTCTCTTTTTAATTAGTTAAACAACTTATACCTGTAGTGGGATTTATTATCCTGCCGTTTGTGAGATTTCCTGCCGAGCTTCAAATGTATCACTAAGTGTTATCCCCCCACATTAATATAGTGCTGATTTATAACCATCTGGAATAAGTAAGCTATCCAATGCCTTGTTCTCAGCTCATTATAGTTTGGTGGTTGGATTAGTATTGGGATGATCCTTGTACATTATTACACTTTATTTAACTCACTATGACCTGTAACGTTTAGAGAGAGGAGAATCCTATTTGTACTCAGAGCACCAGTTAACTACTTCCGGACCGCTCACTGTAGATATACGGCTTCAGGGTGGTCCGGCTGCACTGGATCATGTATGCGATTCAGTATTTGCAGATAGGGTGTTGCGCTTAAAGTGGAGTTCCGGCCTGAAAAATTTTTTTTAGATAAAAGTACCCCCGGGACAGTCAGGGCCAGTGCATTTCAGCAATGATAGCCTCTGAACGGTCCCCGGGTTCACTTACCTTATAGAAGAAATACTTACCTTGAAAATTTCTTGTCCAGCGCTGCCATCTCAGGTGTGGGCAGCTGAAGCCAGGGCGTCCTCTTCGGTCCCAGAATGCCCTGCATCGGCATGCCCAAAAGCTGATAAGCAGGAAATGACGTGCCTGCGCCGGAACTGACGAGCGGGGCCGGTGCAGGCGCATTGATTCCTGGGAGCGATGACGTTCAGCCCCCAGGATTCAACGCAAGAAGGAAGTGATGGCGGTAGCCGTGTCCGCAGACGGAGGAAGAGGAAGTGAGGTAAGAAAGTAAGTGAATAACAAAAAAAAAATGAATTATCCAATTGTTTTACAGATTTTTAAGAGCAAGCGGACAGTGAAAAAACCTTTTTAAGGGTGGAACTCCGCTTTAAAGTGGTTGTAAAGGCTGAAGGTTTTTTACCTTCATGGACTCTATGCATGGAGGTAAAAAAACTTCTGTGTGCAACTCCCCCCCCCCCCCCCCCCCACCCATTCTTTTTTTTTTTTTTTTTTTTTTTTTTTTTTTTTTTAAGGACTTTCAACAGCTGATGTACATTTTTACTAGGTATGCAGCTTCTTTATCCTTTAATCCATGCCTATGTTCCAGGTTAATATGGTGCCATAATCACTATTCCAGGCTTCCTGTTTAAAGGTGACTCCTTTATCTTGTGGCATCCTATGGAACTTCTCTAGTATGTGTTGTGGAAATTTTATTAGGATTAGTGTGGACATTTTTCAGCATGGGTTTTATTTAGATTGTCATTATGGCTCCTGTTGTCGGTTTGCTTGCAATATGCTATTTAGAGCGTATTCTGGCAAACGGGCATTAAGGAAAGGCTATTGGCAGTGAAAACCTTCCCTTAGATGTGTAGACTCGTTCGCTCTACATAGTCATCTCCGCCTGCGAACACTCCGTGCGCAGGTCTGTTTGCCAGTAAAGATCTATCTATATATAGATATAGATACAGATTGATATCAAAACGATATAGATATCTCTTTATAAAGGGATACACGCTCATGTCTTTCTACTGTGCCTGATCACCATAGTGGAAACAACATGGCTCTTTCCCTGCAGATAGCCTCACGACTATGGGAACAGTAGTATAATCCTATTAGGCAATGTTTGCTGAAGCTTTGCCTAGTGGGATTCACAGACAGTTGTAATGGAGGAAGTCCATGCATGGGTTTGATTGGAGCAGTGTTCACGGTTCTACATGCTGGTTTCTTTGTGTAGGGTTAGGCAATAAGCTGTGCACACTGTTATGTTTATTCACGTCTGTCTACTACCTCTTCCTGTTCTATATTTGAATGTATACAAGTGTGTCGTTGGTTGATTCTATGTGAGAAACTTATGTCATGTGACTTTACATCTGGAACTGATTGGCTGATGTGGTGTAGCTATCACTTCCTGTCTCTGTTCTTTTGTTGACCTATAAATAAATGAAGCCCATGATTCAAAACAGGACAACTTGGAAAGATCCAAACTGAACCAGCCTGTGTGTCTGTGTGTCTGGGTATGGTGAGCGCGCTCCAATGCCTTATACCAAAGAGCTGAGAACTGTGACTTTTAGCACAACGGGATTAATTGCGCTTGGCGTATATTAATATCCAAAAGTGCACTTATCAGCGCAACTGAGTTATTTGTGCATCAAGCGTATATTCATTTCCATGACATATGTAGGGACTAGAGTTGTGTCTCCCTACACTGTGAATCTTTAGAAACACACAGACCCAAAGTCTAGGATGGCAAGGCAGCCTCCTGCTCTTCTCTCCTGCACCCTCCAACTAACAGGCTGGCTGGAGACTGGCTGGATCCACTGTTAACTTTATCCTGTCAAGACTGGAAGTTCAGGGAAGGAGCACCGAGAGAGCAGGAACTAACAGAATTGGACATAGTAAGCTACAAGTGCTGAGGCAAGAATTTTAACAAAAAGTGTGTTGGGGAATGTTTTTTTTTTTTATTGTGCTCATGTGTTAAAATGTCACCCGCATCTTGAAAAACTATCAATAAATGCTGTATTACATTCTGGTTTTACGCACTAATGGTGCTTTTCCACTGCATGGAGCCCGAACGGTTCGGCTCGCTTTTGTGCTTTTCCAGTGCACGGTACCACATGGTACGGTGTTGGAACGGTTCGGTACGGTACAGTACGGTGGCGCTTCTCCACTACATGGAACCGAACGGTACGGCTCGCTTAAACAGTACCACCTCAGTTGTGGTTCCAAGAGGGCCTTACCGGTACCATATCCCACAATCCTTTGCATGCAGCCTTGACTGTTTGTTACTACTAGCCACTGATTGGTCAGAGAATCATTGTTATCCCACCCACTTTACTTTAGTGGAAAAGCAAACCGTACCGAACCGTTCCAACACCGTACCATGCAGCGGAAAACCAAACAGAGCAAAGCAGGGCCAAGTGGAGCCGAGCCGGTGCTTGCAGTGGAAAAGTGCCATTAGTCACTCTGAGATTCGATTTCTGTATTCTGCAAAAATCCCGGTTGATTCTGCTGTTCTCTATCTTTACCTTCTGTCCATGTCCCCAATTCAACTAGGGATTTTGCAGCCGTGGTGGCAACAGTGCACATGCTCAGTTTTCAGTGAGTTTCTATGCTAAGCAATTCCTCCCCATCACATCTGAGCAGCCCATGTGACATGTGGGCGTATACATAGTGGTAAATCACAGCCCACTCCCTCCCTCCTCCTCCATGCCCACTAACCAGCTAAACACAACTGGGGTGGGATATTACATGTAGATTAATCTAGGCTTCGCCTCCCTCTTATTCTAAGACATACTGGAGGGACGTGGCACAGCCAGTAACTGGCAGAAATCCACCCACGACATGGTATTGCCAAAAAATAATAAAGATTTGATTTCAAATATATACAGCATTTGTATGACAATTTAAAACTTTAATTATTTTGAACATGTGATCAGAGGCAGAGGACTAGAAACTTCTCCTGCTTATTTTTCCCTGCAGACATGCTGGGGAAGAGCTGGGTCATGTGACAGCTTTATATTGATTAGGAAAAAGGTACTTGGATGTTTTTTTTGTTAATATTGTTATTATGATACACGATTAATATTGCACCAACAGTTTGCGCAGCGCTTTACACCATGAGAGCAGACAGAACAGTTACAATGCGTTTCAATACAGGAGAAATTAGAGGGCCTTGCTCGTTTGAGCTTACAATCTAGAAAGGGAAGTCAAGTGATACAAAAAGTAAATACATGTCGGGGATGAGCTGATGGAGAAAATAAAAGTACAGTTGTTAGGTGTGGGCAGAAAATGCTTCTCTGAAGAGAAGGGTTTTCTGGGGTCATCTAAAAAGATAAGAGATAGTTGGACAGATTGGGATAGAGAGTTCCAAAGGATGGGAGAGGCTCGGGAAAAGTCCTGGAGGTGAGCATGGGAGGAGGTGATGAGGGAGCTAGCGAGCAGGAGGCCTTGGGAGATTAAAATATTTACAGAGCCATCATCCACATACAGAAATAGAAGGGACAATTGAAATTAAACAGTGTGTGTTTAGTATTACTGTAAGCTAACAAAAACCACTGAGGCTTTATTGCCACTTTAGAATTTTGACTGTGGTTTCGTTGACTGTCGCAGAGAATGATGCACAATCGGAGCACCCAAACTACATTCTGGTGAGATCTAAAGAAAACATTTCCATCTTTTTTAATACTTTCCCAAAACTCTGATTGGTTGTAATATCTCTCCACAAATATTGAAGTTACAATATAATTCAACCTGCGTTTAGTAGATTGTATATTCAAACTGTAACATGCATGACTCAATGGCATTTACAGTCCAACGGTATCATGTGTGGCCCTACATTTCCTAATAAATCATTTTATAGAAAAACATTTTTTGAGACAGCCTGTGATAATTATAATGTGTATATCATTTTATTTTGCACGTGTAGCTTCATGGTTGTTAGCAACATTGTGCTTCATTTCCACTTTACTTCAATACCCCACTACAGGAGAACCCGCTGGGGACTAATAATCCCATGCGGAGCGCAACTAAGCGGAACTTCTAATTGACTGAAAAGAGTTTTTATCATCCGAAGGCAAAATACAGAGAAAAACACACTGCGCCCTGAGATCTGTAGGAGAACTTGCATTGTGTGTTACATTGCTCTTTTATTGCAGATGATGCGTAATGTAAAAAGAATACCTAGGTCTCAGGCATAAAATTAGGATGAAAGGAAAAGTGGATTGTCCATAGTAACCAAGTGGTTGGTTCATTTTGTATTTTATTGTAAAAAAAACGACAGTTAAAATGGAAATTTATGCTGTAAGCCCTGAGGCCAAAGTCAGTTACCTTTTATTTATGTATGTGTGTGATATATATATTTATATTATCTCACAAAAGTGAGTACACCCCTCACATTTTTGTAAATATTTTATTATATCTTTTCATGTGACAACACTGAAGAAATTACACTTTGCTACAATGTAAAGTAGTGAGTGAACAGCTTGTATAACAGTGTAAATGTGCTGTCCCCTCAAAATAACTCAACACACAGCCAATAATGTCTAAACTGCTGGCAACAAAAGTGAGTACACTCCTAAAAGATGTCCAAATTGGGCCCAAAGTGTCAATATTTTGTGTGGTCACCATTATTTTCCAGCACTGCCTTATCCCTCTTGGGCATGGAGTTCACCAGAGCTTCACAGGTTGCCACTGGAGTTCTCTTCCACTCCTCCATGTTTACATCACGGAGCTGGTGGATGTTAGAGACCTTGCGCTCCTCCATCTTCCATTTGAGAATGCCCCACAGATGCTCAATAGGGTTTAGGTCAGGAGACATGCTTGGCCAGTCCATCACGTTTGGGGTCGTTAGCATGTTGGACTACTGCCCTGCGGTCTAGCATCCGAAAGGGAGGGGATCATGCTCTGCTTCACTGTGTCACAGTACATGTTGGCATTCATGGTTCCCTCAAAAAACTGTAGCTCCCCAATACCGGCAGCACTCATGCAGCCCCAGACCATGACACTCCTACCACCATGCTTGACTGTAGGCAAGACACACTTGTCTTTGTACTCCTCACCTCTTGCCAGCCAGCCACAGCCCCTGTGCCAGCCACCCACCCACCACAGGGTGCCAGACAGCCAGCCACCCACATACAGGGTGCTAGCCACCCACAGGCCCTGTACCAGCCAGCCACAGGCACCAGCCAGCTGCCCACAGGCCCTGTACCAGCCAGCCACCCACATCCCCTGTGCCAGCCACCCACCTACAACAGGGAACCAGCCACCCACCCACCACAGGGTGGCAGCCAGCCAGCCACCCACCACAGGGTGCCAGCAAGCCAGCCATTAAGCATTAAAAAAAATTACCATGTTCAGTACCAGATTTGTGTCAAAAATTGTCTTTATTTTTCAAAACTTTAAATGTACAAAATATCGACCCATATCGGCTGATACCGATACGTTGTGACCAAAATATCGGTATCGGCCCTGTAAAAACCATATCTGTCTATCCCTAATATACACTATAATAATTAATAAAGTGAACAACCATTACGAATGATAATCAGATCACTATGGGCTAAATTTCACACTTTTGTACACGCCTATATTTAATTGAAATCTTCTGCTGCTGCTACTTTCACTTTTATGTGAAAGTTTTAGCTTGAGCTATGGGACTCTGTAAACAACAAGCTTTTTGAAAATAAAAGGTGAGAAGAGGCTGAAAAAATATTAAAATAGCTTTCCTACTGGCTGCATAATTGTGCTTAAAATTAACTCTATCTTTCCTAATCCCTTTATTGTTTTACATTTGTTTTATACACCTGCGTGTAATAAATATAGAATAACCTCAAAATACATTCCCAGGGCTAATGACTTTCCTATGTGACAGTGCTCAGGCCTGAAAATTGCCTACTCAGGTGCTGAGAGCTGCATAATGTAAAGAACAGGTGCAGGTCACATATCTCCTCATACCGGGAAGAGTACTTCCGAGGGCTCTGGCAGGCAAACTGCATGGGAGAGCTCAAGAAGAAGAGATATTAGCCAAAATGAACATAGTGACAGGTTTACTTTATACAGAAGATAACTAAAGTCTATTATTTTTCCCTTTAAATATTATTGTGCTGTCCAATAAAAATTGTTGTATTTAGTAGTATAGCACAGCTGGATAACTCTCTGTCTGGTAGAAGTGCGGTGCCGTGCCAGCAGTTTGTGGCACTAGAACAAATGAGACCATACAAAGGGCCCCTGCTGGCTGAACTCTCCTTTCTCTACATACACAGAGCTGACACTAAGATGTGTGAAGAATGGATCGCCTTTTGTGCAGGCTCTTGCTAAATCTAGAGTGTTTATACCGGCTATTTTTGTCTTGTAAACTGTGTCCGCTTGTATTAATGTAAAAAGATCGGCATGATTACCATGCACAAGAAGAAAAATGAGCATCCCCTGGATTTTTAGAAAACAGCCTCTCGTGTTTAGGAGGGAATGTAAATGAGGACCTAGTTGATGGGAGAGTGTGATGAGGCTGAAGCATTATGGGTGGAACTGCATATGGGTGTGCGTACTACAAAGTTAATCATTGGAGTTTGTTTTTAGGCCACCCAGTGTTAATGAGAAGGTGGAGACTCCGCACCTTGCACGGATAGAAAGGGCTGGAACAGTGATAATAATCAGGGTCATCTTACCAAATGGGCACACTGGGCAGTTGCCCGGGGGTCCCACTTGCCCGGGGGGGCCCCACCTGCCCAGCAACCCAGCCCCAGTGAAGCATTAGTCCTGATTCTCATGTGCATCCTGCCGCTGAACTTAGATGGTAGCAAGCGCCTGTCGGCCCTGCGCTGCTGTCATGCCTCTTGGGCCATGGAGGGGGGAACCCAAAACTGCAGGAATGCCTGTCCGCCTCCACGGGAATAGACCCAAACAGGACATTCGAATTTGACTCCCGTCCATGTGTGTGTGTTCACTGGACCCAACCGCCCAACTTGGAAGCTGTCATTAGCCTGGCACTGCTGTACCAATAAATATCGCCTTATCGATAATTTGCATTTTTATTCTCGCGGGTGATTGTGTAGGCAAGGCCCCAGTGTACTGCATTGCCCGGGGGCCTTTAATGCTCTTTAAATGGCACTGATAATAATGGGGAATTGTGTCGACTTGTGTGCATGTTATCAGGCCAAAATCACCAGGGTATGTAAACTTTTGATCAGGGTCATTTGGGTAGTTTCTGTTGTCATTATGATTTAAAAGAGTAAACACGGTTGATTTGATAATAAATGGCTTTAGCCAAACACTAACCATGAGCGAAAGAAAAGTTTTTGTGTTATCATTCATATTCTCTGAAAAATGGCCAAGAAATCATAAATCAGGATATATAAAGTTATGAGCACATCCGTATTTTGGGAAAACACCTAAATAGCACGTGCCATCTGATTCTGTGAATGAAGCCATTTTGTTTTTCATTTTTAGGGACTCTTTAATGACTGGAATAGTACCACTGGATTGGCGTAGGGTCCATGTGGTGCCAATAATTAAAGAGGGATCAAAGTCTTTCCCGACTACATTCTATAGTCGGGAAGATGTTGGAGAGTTTAATAAACGACCACATAGATGAGTTCTTGCTGGGAAAAAATATTTTAGGAAACTGACAGCATGGATTCATGAAAGACAGAAGTTGTCAGACAAATCTGATTTCTTTTCATGAGGAGATAAGTAAAACATTGGACAGAGGGGTGGCTGTGGGCATAGTAAAATGTAGCAAAAGCGTTTGATGCAGTTCCCCACACATGGCTAATGTGTAAGGTAAAGTCTACAGGTCTGGAAAATTCTGTTAGTAAATGGATAGAAAACTGGTTAAAACACAGAATTTAGAGAGTAGTGGGTATTGATTCTTACCCTAAATGGTCTAAGGTTATATGTTGTACCCCAAGGTTCAGTGTTGGGACCCTTACTTTTTATATTTGTACCTTAATTTATATATTTGTAAATGATAAAGGGTTTGGGATTAAAAGTACCATTTCAGATTTTGCAGACACCAAGCTATGTAGGGGAATAACATCCTTACAGGAGGTCTCCAATTTACAAACCGACCTCCAGTGCACTGTTTAATTGGGCAACTATGTGGCAGATTAGGTTTAATGTTGATAAATGTAAAGTTATGCACTTGGGGGCTAAGAATATGCATGCATCATACATACTATGGGGAGTACAACTAGGGGAATCGATGGTGGAGAAGAATCTGGGTGTTCTGATAGATAAAAAGCTTAATGGCATGCAATGCCAAGCTGTGGTTTCCAAAGCAAGCAAAGTCCTTTCTTGTATTAAGAGAGGTATGGACTCCAGAGAGCGAGATATCATTTTGACCCTTTACAAATCATTAGTAAGACTTCATCTGGAATATACAGCTCAAAGAAAGTGCAGAGAAGGGCAACCAAACTGATAAGAGGCATGGAGGCGCTCAGCTATGAGGAAAGATTAGAGGAACTAAATTTATTCTCTCCTGAGAAGAGGAGATTAAGGGGGAATGTCAGGGATACCACATGCAGGCATCCAGCAAGGGTGATCAGATCAGTTGGCTGCACCAAGGAATCAGGACCCAGATGGATAAAGATGTAAATAAGTTTATTAAGCAAAATGACACACTCCAATACCAACACCAGTGACCATAAACAAGTAAACAAAATATAAATGATAACAGTACAAAACCCCAATAGAACCTAACAAACTATATACAAAGGGATGGAGCAAACAATAGCAGGACAGGACAGGGACAGGAGACAAGGAAAGCAGGGAGCCAGGTACAGGAAGCAGGATGCAGGGAACAGGACTCAGTATACAGGTTTCAGGATACAGGTTTCAGGATACAGGTTCAGACAGGGACACGGCTAGCAGAGAAAATACTGAAGCACTGAGCCTCAGTGAAGGGCGGGCTTATATTCCCTCAGCAGTCCTCCTCAGGTGCAGCTTAATTAAAAGAACAGTCCAGCTGCTGGGAGACACCCGCTGGTGGGCCCTGGAACTGCGCCCCTCAGTTCCAGGAACAACAGTGCCACCAGCAGGTGACCCATGTAATGACACAGATCCTGACAGTTCCCCCCCTTTAAGGAGCGGCCTCCGGACGCTCCATTGTGCTTCTACCCCAAAAGTCCAAAAAGGTCTCCCCTCCATGTCTGCGGGTCTTCTAGCACTCTCTAGGCCAAAGTCCTTTAACTTGCCGGAAGGCGTGCCACCAGAGTCCAGCAATTGATCATGCGCCCCACCACCAGGGTCTGGAAGCCGTCTTGGCACCCCACAGGTCAAGTTCCTGAAGAGGCGTAACATTAGGGATACACCTGCCCTCATTGCAACACATGTCCCAACACTGGGACTGAAGGCAAGCTGGACATCAAGCAGGGGAGCGCCAGCGGCATGCAGGATATCCGGCAGTGGCACACCAGGCTGGGCAACAGACAGTGGCACATCAAACAGGGCGGCAGACCGTGGCTCAGCAGGCACTGGATCAGCAAACACTGGGTCAGCAGGCACCGGAACAGCAAGCACTGGGTCAGCGGGCACTGGAACAGCAAGCACTGGGTCAGCAGGCAAAGGATCAGCAGGCACAGGATCAGCAGACACATGATCAGCAGGCACAGGATCAGCAGGCACAGTAGTGGTCACCAGAACAGCGGGCACGGGATCAGCTGGCACCGGATCAGCGGGCTGAGTAAGAGACACCGGATCAGCAGGCACCGGAACAGCAGGCACTGGGTCAGCGGGCACTGGAACAGCAAGCACTGGGTCAGCAGACTGGGTAGTGGTCACCAGAACAGCGGGCACTGGATCAGCAGGCTCAGTAGGAGGCACCGGATCAGCGGGCACTGGACCAGCAGGCATTAGAACAGCAGGCACTGGATCAGCAGGCTCAGTAGGAGGCACCGGATCAGTGGGCACTGGATCAGCAGGCTCAGTAGAAGGCACCAGATCAGCGGGCAATGTAACAGCAGGCACTGGATCAGCAGGCTCAGTAGGAGGCACCGGATCAGTGGGCACTGGAACAACAGGCATCAGAACAGCGGGCACTGGATCAGCAGGCTCAGTAGAAGGCACCGGATCAAAGGGCACTGGATCAGCAGGCTCAGTAGGAGGCACTGGATCAGAGGGCACCGGAATAGAAGGCACTGGATCAGCGGGCTCAGTAGGAGGCACCAGATCAGCGGGCACTGGAACAGCAGGCATCAGAACAGTGGGCACTGGATCAGCAGGCTCAGTAGGAGGCACCGGATCAGTGGGCACTGGATCAGCGGGCACTGGAACAACAGGCATCAGAACAGCGAGCACTGGATCAGCATGCTCAGTAGGAGGCACCGGATCAGTGGGCACTGGATCAACAGGCTCATTAAGAGGCACCAGATCAGTGGGCACTGGATCAGCAGGCACTGGAACAACCGGCATCAGAACAGCGGGCACTGGATCAGCAGGCTCAGTAGGAGGCACCGGATCAGTGGGCACTGGATCAACAGGCTCAGTAGGAGGCACCAGATCAGCGGGCACTGGATCAGCAGGCTGGGTAACAGGTATAATTGTATGTGTTGGGAAAAATCTCCTTTTCTTTTTAGGTTTAGATACAGAAATCTTGCTAGTGGTTGCAGGGCTATGAATAGATTGTGAAGTAGATTGAAGCGAAATGGCAGTATTGGGAGATGGTGGAAAAGGAGAGACAGTTACAGAGGAGAATTTCTGAGAGGTTGCTAGAGGCAACAGAGTAGTAGAGGAAGTTTTCACAGAGTTAAATGCAGGAAAAGTGCAACTCGTTAAGCCAGGATATGAACAAGCAGTGGAAAGCAAACCATACCTAACTGCAGCTTTGGTTGCTACGGGTAACGGAGAGGATAAACTTTGAGAAAACTGGTGTCCAGAGGCAGAAGTGGATTGGTGTGAGTTAGCTGATGCTAAATTGGAAAGATCTGACCAGGTTTGCAATAAGGCCTGAACAAAACTCAATTTACAACCCCCTTGTCTGATTAGAGAATATACAGCATTCATGCAATCCAACAGGGCCTCTGGAGAATACACTGAATAATGTTCAATAAAATAGGGTTTATCATATTTTTTTTTGAAAAATTCTTTTTATTGTTTTATAACAAGAAAAAAATACAGACAGTGACAAACACCAGTCCCTAACATGGCGGGACGGCACAACAACCCTTCCCAACCCACCCCTCCCACCCTCCCAACCCTGGCAGCTTACCTATAGAACCGAGTAAAGCATAGGGGGCCGGGGGTGGCCGGGACAGCATAACCCGTCCAGACCGCCCCCCCCCCCAGGCCCAGGGGTACAGGACAAAAAAAAAAAAAAATACATGACAACTGGATCAGAACACAAAGTTACAGGTCAGAAATAGCAGAGGTTTCCTGACTGAAAGAAAAGAACCAGTGAGAGTGCGGGCCCAAATAAACCATAAGATACAGACACTTCCCATTCACAATTAGCCCGCCGTCTCGGTGGATTCCACCCATGCCTTCCACACCTTCTCGAACTTCCGGAGACAACCACGGGACTCGTAAGTGGCTTTATACAAAGGTAAAACAGCGTTCACCAGCCCCTTCCAGAAGGGTATCGAAGGGGGTGACACTTTTTTCCAGTGTAGTAGGATGGCCTTCTTGGCATAAAACAGTAGTATAATCAACAGCGTCCTATGAGCCACCGAGGGGACCACCTCCTCCACCAGGCCCAGGAGACAGACGCTCTGGGTCAGCGGAACCGGAGTCATAAGCACCCTTCCAAGGCAGGAGACGACCTCCAACCAGTAGCGCTGAACCAGAGCACAGTCCCAAAATACATGTCGGGCATCCGCTGGGGCAGCCGAACATCGCCAACACTCAGCGGACACCGACGGAAAGATCCTGGCCAGGCGGGCAGGCGTATAATACACTCTGTGGAGAAATTTAAATTGGATGAACTTATCTCTAGCCGCCACCAGGTGTTTAAAGGGATCTGTCCACAGGTCATCCCAGTCGTCCCCCTGCAAGTCAGGAATATCCTCCGTCCAGCGCTGCTTGCAGCGCACAATCCCCGGAGGGGTGAGGCGGAACAGTTCCTTGTAGACAGTAGACAGTGTTTTACTAAGGTCAGGGTTAGTCAACATCAATTCCAGGTCCGACGGCACTGGCTCGATCCGGAGATCTGCAAACTGACTCTGGAAAGCGTGCCGCAGCTGTAAGAAACGGAAGAAATAAGTCGTGGGTAAGTCATGTCGGGAACGTAAGGTGTCAAAGGGGACCAGTGCACCCTCGGTGGTAACGTCCCCCAACGTCTTTATACCAACAGCAGCCCATACCCCAGGGTCCGGGAGGTGGTAAAAATGGGGAAGTCTGGGATTCATCCACAAGGGGGCAGAAGGTGAGAAACCAAGGTAACTAGGGCACGCCAGCTTCACCGTCTAGCCCCACGCCTTGATCGTAGCCTTCATGGAGTCGGTCAACGGCAGATCGGTGCTCACCCCTCGAAATAATGCCAGGCGTAAACTCTCATAGGACCCCAGGTGTGCAGCCTCCAGAACCGTAGCCGAATCCTCCGCATCCGCCCTCAACCAACGTCTCGCAAATACCATCTGCCCAGCTAGGTAATATTTATGCCAATCAGGAAGAGCAAGCCCACCACTGGCCTTGGGCTCCTGGAGGGCCCGCAGGCCTATCCTAGGGGGCCCAGGAGACCACAAAAAGGATCCGATGATGCCATCCAACTTGCGAAAAAAGGCTCGAGGGACCCAGGTAGGGGAGTGCCTCAAAAAATACAATACCACGGGAAGAAACTTCATCTTCAATAAAGGGTTTATCATCTTCCAAGAGCCACACAAGAGATACCACCTGAGAGACACTAAAAGGAGGAGAATAATCATCACCACCCTTAGGGGTATTAGATAAAGCCAACTCTGCACAGAGCTGAATAAGTGGCTGAATCTCTTTGAACAAAACTCTGCCTTTGTCAACAAACGAGTGGGCCAGACGGATGCATTCCAACAACTGCTCGCTAGTGTAAGTTTTCAAAATTTGGCGACAATATTCCCTGTCTTCTGTTACAAGCAAAGAAAAATAAAAGACCTCCTCTGACTGCATCTTGCAACAACCAGAAAATTCCTAATTCCCAGGTGCAACCGATCTGATCGTTAGTGGCTTCAGTATTCTGTCAGGGATACCACATGCAGGCATCCAGCAAGGGTGATCAGATCAGTTGGCTGCACCAAGGAATCAGGACCCAGATGGATAAAGATGTAAATAAGTTTATTAAGCAAAATGACACACTCCAATACCAACACCAGTGACCATAAACAAGTAAACAAAATATAAATGATAACAGTACAAAACCCCAATAGAACCTAACAAACTATATACAAAGGGATGGAGCAAACAATAGCAGGACAGGACAGGGACAGGAGACAAGGAAAGCAGGGAGCCAGGTACAGGAAGCAGGATGCAGGGAACAGGACTCAGGATACAGGTTTCAGGATACAGGTTTCAGGATACAGGTTTCAGGATACAGGTTCAGACAGGGACACGGCTAGCAGAGAAAATACTGAAGCACTGAGCCTCAGTGAAGGGCGGGCTTATATTCCCTCAGCAGTCCTCCTCAGGTGCAGCTTAATTAAAAGAACAGTCCAGCTGCTGGGAGACACCCGCTGGTGGGCCCTGGAACTGCGCCCCTCAGTTCCAGGAACAACAGTGCCACCAGCAGGTGACCCATGTAATGACACAGATCCTGACAGGGAATTTGATCAAATGTACAAATACATAAGGGGTCCATATAGTGAACTTGGTGTTGAGTTATTCATGGATGTATGGATCATCCATTCATCCATGATGATATATATAATGATATCTGCACACTCTGGTCTGGGCCCGGCCTGGGTAACTTGATAAATCTTGCACCGTGACCTGCCTGTACCTACCTGTTACCCAGGCCGGGCCCAGACCAGAGTGTGCAGATATCATTATCATCATGGATGGATGGATGGATGGACCCAGGCCAGGCGAGAACAGGTAGGTACAGGCAGGTCACGGTGTAAGAATAATATCAAGTTACCCAGGCCAGGCCCAGACCAGAGTGTGCAGATATCATTATATATATATATATATATATATATAAAATCATGGATGGATGGATCATCCATCCATGATGATATATATAATGATATCTGCATACTCTGGTCTGGGCCCGGCCTGGGTAACTTGATAAATCTTGCACCGTGACCTGCCTGTACCTACCTGTTCTGGCCTGGCCTGGGTCCATTCATCCATGATGATAATGATATCTGCAGCAGATATTATAATCATGGATGGATGGATGGACCCAGTCCGTGACTCGGCGAGAGCTCTGAGCGGATGGGACGTCTATCTTCTCTCTCCGGCTGCTGCGACACACTGCTCGGGCCGCGGGAAGGAACGGAAGCTGGAAGGCAGAAGTGGTGATCGTGACGCCGGGGCGGTGCACCGCCCCACGCTCCCCGTGACCAGATGATGTCCTACTGTGATTGGTCCAGGCTGGAGTCTGGACCAATCACAGCCCGGACATCAGAAAAGTGGGGAGTGTTGGGGCGCATTGCTCTGCACCCTGATGACCCCCTGAAAAGCGCCAATCGGCGCCTCTGCTGGCCGAGGGTGGGGTCAAAAACCCACCCGCCCCCCCATACCCAGCACTAAGTCCGGCGCCCCTAGTGGGTGAAAAATTGACATTTTTTTTTGTAAATCTTTCTTCTTTCTTTTTTCTTGGGGGGGCGGCGCACCTGCGCCCCCTATCGGCTGGCCGCAACTGATATTAGGAACAATTATCCCACCAGCATGTCTTTGTAGAGTGGAAAGAAACTGGAGTACCCCACACAGGCTTAGGGGAAGCACAAACTTCAGGCAGGTAGTGTCATAGTTAGGATTCAAACCGACTACTCGAACGTTGCCAGGCAAAAGTGGCAACCATTAAAGTGGGCCATAGATGGCTCGAATCTCAGCCCAGAATCTTGGCTTGAGTCAGGCTGATTGTATCCAAGTTGATCCATGAATCAATTTGAGTACAATCCTCATGTCAGATCTGATTATTGCCAACCGCTGTAGCAACTAGCAATAATCGCAGTGTTCTCCAGACAGGGTCTTCTCCCCAACGGGCAACCCCCCCCTCTCCCTTTGCCAGGAGAACACAATTACTCCGTGGGAGGGACTCCACCATCAGCACTGACTTTGTTGATGGGGAAATCAAGCGATTTTCTTTCCTGGGACCCATGGTTGCAGGAAAGAAAATCTTATCCTGTGGCCTGCCTTAGCCACTGTGCTGCCCAATCAGTCAGCCAATGAGGAGAAAAAGTGGGCGGGCCAGTCTGTGGCTCCGTGTTTGAATGGACACAGAGCTTGGCTTGGGTGCCCTTGTAGCAAGCTGCTTGCTGTGGGGGCACTCAACAGGAGGGGAGGGGCCAGAAGCGATGAAGAGGGACCCTAGAAGAGGAGGATCTGGGCTACTCTGTGCAAAACTACTTCACAGAGCAGGTAAGTATAACATGTTTGTTATTTTTAATTTAAAAAATAAACACAATACTTTTGTATTACTTTATCTATTTTTAATCCTTCTGTTCCTATCATTAGTAAATAGTTAGGAAGTTATTAGTGGTGCACCGAAATTTCGGGCAACCAAAATTTTCGGCCGAAAATGGGCCTATCCCATCTCGGCCAAAATCGGGTCATATTTGCCAAAAACTTATAGCTGCCAACTGTCCAATTTTTGACGGGACAGTCCCGCCAAATAGGACCTTGTCCCGGCTAACTTACTCTGCCGGGACTTGTCCCGGCCAGTGGGGGAGCGTGGGGGAGGCTGGACGGGCTGTCTGACGTTTATTTTCCCTAACGGTGTCTCCCTGCTCCAGCCGCTATCTTCAGGCTCAGGATGGCCGGCGGGCGCCCTGTGATTAGGCAAATATGGCGGGGGCTGGCCTGTGCCTGTCCAGTCACGGCGTAGCATGGGTGGCGGTTTCTTCTGGAATCGGGCCCCACCTTTGCAGTCTCAGACCAGCATCCTCAGCACACCAGCCTCCTGCTGCTCAGCTCCGGACCCGACCGTGGACGTTCTTCCTCTTACTGTAAGTGAGTGCGGCAGATAATTGTCACTAAAGAATCTGATGTATGCCAAAAGGGGGGACAAGAAGTTTGACGGCAAGAAAAGGATAGAAAGTTAACAGAGTTACAGAAGTAAGTGACTGCTAGAGGAAGAGAGCAGAGTGCTGTTTATTAGAGAAGAGTGGGGAACAAAAGAGAGATATTAGAGAAAATGAGGGGATGCCTGGGATGCTAGAGAGGGACTAGTCTCAGCAGTGCCATAAAACCAAAATTCTGTCTGTATTCTCTCCCTGTTCCCTATCTTTCTCTTCCAGACAGAATTTTTGTTTTATGGCACTGCTGAGACTAGTCACTCTCTAGCATCCCAGCCATCCCCTCATTTTCTCCAATATTTCTCTTTTGTTCCCCAATGTACTGTAAAAAACCTATTTTAAAATCATTTGGGGGAAAAAAGTTTTGGTTTTCGGCCAAGGGCATCCTGAATTTTCGGTTTCTGTTTCAGCCCAGAATTTTCATTTCGGTGCATCCCTAGAAGTTAAAGAGGAAGAGGTAAACCCTCCTCTACAACTTGTACCTATAGGCAGGCCTATATTAAGGCTTACCTATAGGTACTGTAAATATCTCCTAAACATGTACCGTTTAGGAGATATTTACTTTGCATGCAGCCAGTGTCATCACTGGCGCATGCGCTCTGAAGGAACGGCCCCTCGTGCTGTTCCTTCAGAGCCCCATGCGGTTACCTGTCGGCTCCCGCACGCATGTGCGGGAGTGACGTCATCGCGGCTCCAGCCAATCAGATGGCCAGATGTCGCAAACCCGGAAGAAGGGCTACAGAACATGTCGCCCATGAGACAGGGGCTTCGTTCTTAGGTAAGTATTTCATAATGAGCTAGTATGTGATGCATACTAGCTCATTATGTGTTTTTCTTTCAGGTGTTCGTTTAAAAAAAAAAAAAAAAATCGGAGGTTTACAACATCTTTAACCACTTGCCGACTGCTCACAGTATATTTACTGCGGCAGTCAGCCCCTCACAGGCAGAGCGACGTAGGTCTATGTCGCTAGCCTGTGAGGGTCTCAGAAGCGAGCGCGCGCCGCCGGAGGCACGCTCCCGCCGGTCACTCGCGATCGTCGGTGGAGAGGGAGAAAGGCAGGCGGCTAATGTAAACAAGCCGCCTGTCATTCTCCCCGGTGTATGAATGATTATCATAAGGTTCTATTATGTAGAACCGTTGATCACTGTTCATACATCTCAAGCCACAGCCAATCACAGTTAGAATCACGCCCCTAGGGACACACATAGCCCCTCCCTCTCAAAAAAAAGTTAACCCCTTCACTGCCAGTGTAAAAGAAAGCTCTGTTTGTGGGATAAAAAGGACGCCAAGTGTTTTTTTCATGTGATTTCTCAACAAAATAAAGCATGGAGACATGGATAGATAGGCGAGTTTGTTTTGAATATTAAAATAGACTTAAATTAGTGTTTTCAGTTTTTGGTGCTCAGGTACAGTAAGTTTCACTTTATTACATATTTATTCAGCTGTTTACCTGGAATCTCACTTCAATTTTTTTTTTTTTTTTTTTACCTTACTTTTCCTTAAAACTATTTTCTCACCTCCTTTATTTCCCTATAGGATTTTAAAAGTGGAAGGGGGTAGGGGTCGGTAAGATGAATTTTATGAACATTTAGCAGGAAGTGAGCGTTTAAGCTGGGCTCACATCTGTACAAACATGCGGAAGACTCCTCCGAACTTCAAATGTGTTTGGTAATAATAATTTGTCTCCTGGGAATGATTTTACTTAAATCCAACCTACCTCCCCTGAGTCATCATTTCCCTGGAGAGCATTTTAATCATCCTATCAGATGGGTGAATAAACAAATGTGATCCTTGGTTCTGTCTGTGCTTCACGTGTTGTTTGAGCAACGTGCTTTGCAGTGTGCTTTGTCTCTTTAGTAGTCTGGTATACTCCCTTTCCTAGAAGACCTAGGAAACTTTTCATCTACAACAACCATACTCAAGTTGTCTTCCTTAACCAATTCAGCTCCGGAGGTTAAGGGGTAACCCTTAATGACCAGGCCATTTTTTGCGATTCGGCACTGCTTTATTTTAACTAAAAATTGCTGTACCCAAATACAATTGATGTCCTTTTTTTTCCCACAATCAGAGCTTTCTTTTGGTGGTATTTGATCACCTCTGCGGTTTTGGATTTTGCGCTATAAACAAAAAAAAAGAGCGACAATTTTGAAAAAAAAAATAAAAATCGAATGTTTTACTTTCTACTTTTTAACCACTTGCCGACTGCCGCACGACTATTTACGCCGGCAGTCAGCCCCTCACAGGCAAAGTGACGTAGATCTACGTCGCTAGCCTGTGAGGGTCTAGGGAGCGAGCGCGCGCCCCCGGAGGCGCGCTACCGCTCCCGCGTGGTCACGGACCCCCCCCCCCCCGCGCGTGTGACCGGCAGACCCGATGTCCGCCGGTCACTCGGACATCGTCGCTGCAGAGGGAGAAAGTCAGGCGGCTAGTGTAAACAAGCCGCCTGTCATTCTCCCCTGTGTAGAAACAGTGATCACACGGTTCTACTATGTAGGACCGTTGATCATTGTTCCTACAGTCCAAGCCACAGCCAATCACAGTTAGAATCACGCCCCTAGGGACACACACAGCCCCTCCCTCTCAAAAAAGGTTAGCCCCTTCACTGCCAGTGTAATTTTATGTATAGCACTGATTACTGTAGAAATGTCACTGGTAACACCAAAAGTGTAAACAATGTCAGTCAAGGGTCCGATCTGTCCGCTGCAATTTCGCAGTACTGCAAAAAAAATCGCAGATCGCCGCCATTACGCGTTAAAAAAACAACAACAAAAATGACAATCTTTCCCTTTGTTAGCAAACCAATCAAAATACGCTTTTTGCGATTTTTTTTTTTTTTTTTTTTTTTTTTTTTACCAAACATATGTAGCATAAAACAAATTGGCCGAAAATGTTAAAAAATTTTGATTTTTACTTTTTTTTTTTGAGAATTTCATATAAAAAAATGTGAAAAATATTGCTATTTTTGCAAAATTGACGCTCTTTTTTTGTTTATAGCGCATGATCAAAAAATCGCACAGGTGATCAAATACCACCAAAAGAAAGCTCTGTTAGTGGGAAAAAGAGGACGTCAAATTAGTTTAGGTACAGCGTCGCACGACCGTGCAATTGTCCATTAAAGTCGCGCAGTGCCGAATCGCAAAATAGGCCCTGGTCAGGAAGGGGGTAAAATCTTCCGGGGCTTAAGTGGTTAAAACATTCCTAATAAAAAAAAAATCCAATTTTTTATCAGTTTAGGCCAATGTGTATTCTGCTACAAATTGTTGGTTAAAAAAAATCCCAAAAAGCGTATTTTAAATTGGTTTGCTCAAAAGTTATAGCGTTTACAAACTATGGGATAGATTTTTGGACTCTTGTTTTTTTTAGTATTAGTAGCTTTTTGGGGACCAGTGACACCAATACAGTGATCAGTGCTAAAACATATGCACTATTACTGTATAAATGACACTGGCAGGGAAGGGGTTAATACTGAGGTTGATCAAGGGGTTAAGTGTAAGCCTAATTGTGCTTGCTAACTGTGGGGGTGGGGGGGGAGTGCTCTGTGAAAGGCACACACAGATCGGTGTTTCAGCTTAGCTGAGACACACAATCTCACTGTGCCTGTCTGACAGGAGAACCACCTGCTTGGTTTACATAGGCAGACGGCTCTCCTGTCCCTGAAGATTGCTGGAGGCCGGCAGCGATCGAACCCACTCCTCCCGCTGTTTGGCTCCTGCACATGTGCCGAGACCGCATGCTCATAATCCCGTGATTATGCGCAGCCGAGCCACCCTGCCGCAGTAAATCTGCATTGGGCGGTCAGCAAGTGGTTGTAAAGGCTAGACATTTTCACCTTCATGCATTCCCTGCATTAGGGTAAAAATGTTCCAGTAGTAGCTTTTGCAAAAAAAAATAAAATAAATAAATGCACCCATATTTGCACCTAAAAAAATTGCTATTTTTTTGGAAAAAAGCCTGCATAGCGATGCAATCAGGATCAGTGGATCACGGGGGACAATGCAGAGATTCCTGCAGACACTTCCTCCAGCTGTATGTGTGTACAAGGTAAGGACTTTCAGTTAGAGAGCTAGAGGATTAACCATGGACACAGTGTCAGGACTTTGATAGAGGAGATTTGGATGAGTATAAGTGGTTGTGGGATTGTTCTGAGGGGAAGGAGCAGAATAAGCAGAAGGATGGCTCATCCGTGTGCTGCTGCTCTTTCATTGCCCAGTAAACTGACTGGTGATTGTGCTCATGACCCAGCTGTGCTACTGCCTGGCAGCACAGAATATAAATATATATATATATATATGTGTAAAGCTCTGTGTAAAACTGTATACGTACCTGTAATAAATAAATATAAAAGACACATTATGGCAGCTCTGTAATCATTAATATATCATTAAATGTATTTTTAAATATGCCGTATATACTCAAGGATATAAGCCGACCCGAATATAAGCCGAGGCACCTAATTTTACCACACAAAAAGTGGGAAAACGTATTGACTCGAGTAAAAGCCTAGGGTGCTAAATGCAGACGCTACTGGACCACCATGAGACACAAAACAGGGGGTGTGGGCATGGTACAGGGGATGCAGGGCTGTGGGCATGGTACAGGAGATGGTTTCGGGCATGGCACAGGTGATTGTACAGGAGATGGTACAGGCATAACACAGGAGATGGTACAGGTGATGGTACAGGCATGGCACAAATGGTACAGGCATGGTACAGGAGATGCAGTGTTGCAGGCATGGTACAGAAGAATGTTATGTACCATGCCCGCAGCACTGCACAAGGAAATGCAGGGGCTGCGGAGGAGTCTCACTTACCTGTCGGTGAGGCGCCTCACATTTAAAAATGGCCCCGCCCTGCGCCAAAACGTCACCGCACATGTGCCGCCGATGCTATTCCCGGGCAGACCGTGCATGCGCGGTGACGTGTTGGCGTCGGGCCGCACCATTTTTAAAAGGTAAGTGAGACCGTGACCCGAGTATAGGCCGAGGGGGGCTTTTTCAGCATAAAAAAACATGCTGAAAAAGTCGGCTTATACTCCAGTATATATGGTAATCCATGTAGGTACCTGAATTGACCTGATGTAGGCCTCCTGTAGTCCTGGAGAGTGAGGAAAAAGCAGTACAAGAAGCCAATCAGTTCATTGGCTGACAATTGGCATGCTGATAGGAGGGGAAAGCAGAGTGACAGAGATGAGCTCATCATTGTGCTGCTTCTCTTTTTACTGTCCATTCACAGGCTGGGGTGGGTCCAGGATGACCTGAGCTCAAGTGTGTAGAATGATGTTGGTGGAAAAAACACTGCATGTGAAATATGTTTTCTACTTTGGTATATTTATGATTTTTAAGGTCTACTTTTGAATAAGTTCTATTCTCTCCCTTGCTCGTGTAATTCGTGTAATTTCCTATCACCCAGCTTACAATCGAATGTTCCTACCACATTAACAAAGGGAGAACATACACCGATCAGCCATAACAATATGACTACTGACATGTAAAGTTGCATATGGAGCTGCATTGTCGCAGTCCGGTCAGGGTGACCTGCTGTGTCCACAGCCAGAAACGCCTACAGGGGGCACGTAAGCATCAGAACGAGACCACAGAGCAGTCTGGTTTAATAAACTCAAGAATGGTTTGAGGAACACAACAAGGTGTGGACTTGACCTCCAGATCTCAAACCAATCCATCTGTGGGATATGCTGGAAAAACAAGCCTGATCCATGGAGGACCCGCCTCACAACTTACAGGACTTGAAGTATCTGTTACTGATGGCTTGGTGCCAGATAACAACATGCCTTCAGAGGTCTAGTGGAGTTAATGCCACGGCAGGTGGTTATGGTGGGGGTGGGGGGTCATAAGTTTATGGCGGACTCTGTGCAGGTATTGTCTTTTGCACTCATTATGCCCGGATCTGAATTTTCGGAGTCAGGGGTCATAGGCTACCCAAATTCTTTAAAGTATAAATTACGAAGTGGTGACTTGAAATTGGCATAATATAAGATAGAATACTCTTCATTTATTTATACTCCTAAATTATAGAGGACATCCTTATCCATTAAAGTGCAAGCTCTAGGCTTCCCAGAAAATATTGCCTGCCTCTGTGCTACATATGACCGGCGTAATTCCATGTTCACAACTTTGTCTTCTATTTCTAATTTTTTTTTTTTTTTTTTGGAGAAGTGATTTACTCTGCGGGACAATAAATTATCTCTTTGTTCGCTGCTTGCAGCTGTTGCTAAAAAGCAATCCTTACACTCTTGTGTAATTCAGTATGCTGTATATTGAAACATGGGGGCCAGAAAACGTATGGTCTCTCCAGCCTCCTGTGGTTTCAATACAATGCCTTGCATTGCAGGCCAATGTGATTAAACGCTGCAAGTAAATCTTCCCTCTATGTATATAGCAGGAAAAGAGACTAGAGGTCAAACATTTTAAGTGCAATTTTTTATTTAGAAGTCCTAATAGAATTATCATATAATGAAACGCAGCTACAAGATAATGTGTTTCTCTTGGCCGATGGGGATGTTACATGTAGGAAATTCTGAATTTTGTAGCTGCTACATGAGCACAGGATTACACTGAGAAAGTTGGAAGAACCAGCCCACACAGTGATTGTCCTCCTTCTTAAGCTGTCAGATGATATAGTAATTAAAGGAGAATGTTGGAAAGCTACAGCTTTGGGGAAAGAAAGTATAATGTATAACTTGCATTTACCACCATGGCGTTCTTGGATCCCCTACTGCAGAAACCTGGCTCTCTCCGCTGTTCCGCCACGGCCCACTTGTTTCTGGTGTCTGTGATTTTCATTTTATTGTTCAGTGCCAGAAATGGACAAATCCAGCCTACCCAGGAGTCAGTTGGTTAAATTGGTAAGAATCTGCTAAAATAAGCAGAAATAACTACTAAAAGATTCACACTTTGGGAGCATTGTCTATCTTGCTTTTTTGATATTTCCATGAATGGCAGAACCCAACACTGAGCCTATTGCTTAAAGTTGGGAGTAAACCCTCTTGTATGATTGTTACCTATAGGAAAACCCATAATAAAGCTTACCTATAGGTAAAGTAAATATCTCCTAAACGTGCACCGTTTAGGAGATATTTACTTTAAATGCAGCTGGTGGCGTCACCAACACATGCGCTCTGAAGGAATGGCATACCCGTAAACAGTGACTCCCGCGCAACATCATTGCCGGCTCAGCCATTCATATCGCCGAAGCCTGCGAAACTGGAAGGAAGACGGGGTGAAGCATCTACAGCGGTGGCAGCGCACCGCTGAAAGGCTTCGTTTTCAGGTAAGTCTGACATAAAAGGTTTGGTCCAATAGGGTGAATGGAGAGGATGACTCACAGATGTCCAAACCCATATGAAAGTAAACCAAAGGAAATGGACATAGTGTAAAACCCCAAAAATAAATTTTTTAAAAAAGGGGAAGAAGCACTCACAAACATTCCAGTGGTAAAGGCAGAATAATAAGCAAGTCTGGCTATACAGGCACGATCCTGATGCATTTCAACCCACTGGACATTGTCAAAGAATTTTTGAGCCTTTGAGAATGTCCTGTGGGACGAAATGCATCAGGATCGTGCCTGTATAGCCAGACTTGCTTATTATTCTGCCTTTACCACTGGAATGTTTGTGAGTGTTTCCCCCATGGATGTCCCCCATGGATGGGGGACATCCATGGTCGCAAGTTCGGTTCAAGGAATCCTACATCATCCTAAGAGCTCTTTTTTGACCCTCATGCTGTATGGTATTTTGGGTCAACAACGTCTGGTGAGCGCATTTTTTATTTGGTGTTGGTGACGGGACATCATTATCCCGATTCACCTCCTCCTTTTGGATTATCATATCTACACTCACCATTGGAACTTTATTTATATTATCATGAACTTTTGATTGTGGTTATTTTATAGACTTGAATGTCCATTCACTTTATTCATTAATTTTTGCATTGAGAACTGTTGTAGTTCCTTTATATAATAGCACTGCACTTTTTTTTCACTTTTTATATTTGTATCAACCTGTCTGTCAGATGTTTTTGTGCCAGCAGCTTATATACCGATTGGTTAGCGCAGTTTATGCACTTCTTCACGGGCCTTTGTACATGCTGGAAAATCTGACCAGTCCGTTCCCTAGCACAATCCTCTCTCCCTCCTTACATTTAATTTCCTCTTCTGGGAGTGTCTACCGGTAATTCCTCACTGTGCTGATTCAGCTTCTGTGCCTCCTCTTTTCTTACACCATCCAGAGTCAATTTGGGACTTCAAAGGTATCCATTAACACCATTCAGTTCCCTTATTTCTCTTGTCCTTCCTTCCTACCTACAAACATATATTTTGGGCATATGGCATAGATATCCACCAATATTTTTGGTATCAAGAGTGAAAGAGAGAAACAGATTTCTTCTCAACGCATTTTGTGGGCTGGATGTGCGACTTTCTCAGAAGATTAGTAGGGTATAAGTGGTTTAATCTGTATACTAAAACCAGAGCATGATCTACGCCCAAAAGAATTTGCACCCCAATCACCCGAGTAGAGTAGAAGTAGAGAGTAGAAGTAGAAAACAAGTAGAAAACCTCAATGAATAGTAGAACCACTGATCATGATATTCCTACATGCACAATGTAAATTACAGTGATCAACAATAATCCTCATATGTGGATATATTTCAATACCATACCTTCTTGTTGAAAGAGTCATTACAACACCGCTTGATTACATTAACAATCCATCATTGCCCAAGGTAACTTAAATTGGCAGTGAACTTCCTCACCCTGTCTTGTCCAGTCAGAGAGTAGGTGCAAATGAGGGCACAGACCTAACCTCTGCCCTGCCTCTTACCTCTCTACAGGAGTATATAGAGCTATCTTTCTTAACCTCTTCACCCTAGACTAGTACCCCTGTAATAATTTTTAGGTCTCAAGGAAACCCCTAGTAAACCAGTTCAGTGGAGGTCAAAGGAAATATGCCCCATATTGGTGATTAGTAGAAAGAATGCCTCCTATACAGTGGTTTTCATAACACCACCCTTACATACAGCTAAAGAAATAATTGGTTTCCTGCAGCTGGTTTTGCTAAGCTGTATTGGCCCCGGAACTATGCAGGCACCATTAAATGGGAGGTCAATCCGCTCAAAAAACCCCTAGCAACTGCTGCGGGGAACCCAAGGTTCAATAGAACCCTGGTTGAGATCTCTGAGCCTGCTGGGGCTGATGACCTCCCATCCAAGATGAAGGCACCCAAAAGCAGTCTCAGGGCTTTTGTGGATGCTCACGTATGCCTAATATAGGTAAATGCACATCTTGTATAATTCCTTTAGGATGTTTTGTGATTGCATTAATTGTTACTAGTCTTCTATTACTTTTTCAGGTCTTACTTATTGTGGTTTCTTTTTCACATTGTGCAGAACTAGAAGCAAGTTGTGGTGGGTTTAAATTGCAGTGAAAACAGATCTTGAGCTTTTCAACTGCCTCTGTTGACTGCAGAGTAAAAAAAGACAAAATCCACGGAAAAACTGCAAAATTCAAAAGAAAATGCATAATGAGAAGAACATCCAACCTGCATTTTGCTTCAGTTTTTGCTCTGCCGTTGGAAAGAAGGGTTAAAGAAAGGCATATATGAATTATAAAATGTACATTAATATATATTAAACCTTTCTGTGTTAAAAGATTTCCAGCACTCACTGCTGCAGTAGTCCCCTTTCTCACGTTCGCTCGGCTAAATTTCTTTTTGCCCCATAAACACCTTGGCTCTGCTTCTTAGCATGTTAATAGCGTTTATGGCCTCGCTTACAGAGCTGTGTTTTCTTTGCAAATGAAACATGAAAGCTATAAAACAGTGAACACTTGCCATGAACTGTCCTCATTACATCACACGCCATAAATATTCGCTTCTACTCACACTTATTATTGCAAATTGCAGTTAAGAGAGAACTCCGCTGAGCCTTATTTTCATCTGACGGCTCACAGATCACCATCTCATTGCGGAATCAGAAAAACAAAAATTTAGAAAAGCAGCACAATGAGCTACAACTAGTGCAGCACCTGTGGAAAAAAACAATCACAATTCCTCTTACACTGGCCTGACTATAGTATATACTATATACTATATAGTAGTTGATGTTAATTACTGCACTTATTTTATTTTTTTTTTAATGCAATCTTTTACTGGTAACGGGTCCTTTATCATTCTAAATGTAGTGTTAGATGTGACATAACCACATTTCTGACTAGTGGAAAATTCAGGCAGACCTCCATGATGCTGGATTGTTAACCCAAAATCAGTAGACCAGGGGGTTGCGGCATTGGTCACAGTGTATTTGGAAACATAAAATTATTCCTATTTTTTTTTTAACTAGATGGTGTGAGGACGACTTCACGTCTAGAAGTGTAGGGAAATAATAATCCCTTCACAGTTGTATCATCATAAGCAAGCCGATCTAAAATTAAGAACAAAAGATACCTAAAGAAAGTATGTGGACATAAAAAATGTACTAATCTGGCAAGTCTTCATGTCTATTCTGATCTCCTGTGGAGAGCCATTGACTTCTGAAACCCACAGCACTCAATGTAAATAGTGACTAGCTTCCTTCATCACTGCGTCTGGCCCCATTCTGCCGAATTCTGTACCTTTCTACAGGTTAGTGAGGCTGTCCCATGACCGTGACGGCCCAATAATTAGGCATATTTATGAAACGAAGATACCAACCATGGAGGCTGGGCACTCTACATGGGTTTAGATCAGGCCTGCAGACATGGAGATGCTCCCTGTAAAGTGTTAGCGTGCTATTTTTTTATGCACATATCTCAATTTAAAAGGAAACTATAAAGGTTTGCGGTCAGATTTGTTTTTTCTTTTTATAAAATTGAATACTGTATAGAATGCACTTATGCCAGATGCTTTCATTCCCCTCTTTGTCTCTTCTTGAAACCTCCTACAGAGTTGGATACATCAAGAGGCAGGAGTCACTACTTGCGCTCATTTACCTAAATATAATCAAAATGGACAAAATCTGCGGTCAACTTAAACCCGTTTACAACAATAAGGTGATTGTCAACATAGCCTGGAAACCTAATAGCAAAAAGTATTCCTGTGAAAGCACAGGAAGAAAAGGCTATAATGTTGGCAAAAAAAGTAACATGTAGGTGAATTCTAAATATATTCATTTATTAATTTATTAATCTAATCTCTTCAAAGTAGCAAATAATTCACAATTCATATGCTTGTTTCAGTTTCATCCAAAATGGACCCTGATGGAGTATAAACTCACAATTGTATGTAAGGCTTGCCTTACCAAAAGAACATACACAACAGACACCACAAAACAATAACAAAAAAATAAACAGATAACCATGAGTGCCGGTTCACACTAGTACGACTTGTCAGGCGACTTGGTCAGCCTGACAAGTCGTGCACCGTCGCGGTCCATTGTGTGGTACAGGAACGGTTCTAATAGGAGCGACACAAGTCGCTCCGACTTAGAAAAAGGGTCCTGTACTACTTCGGGGCGACCTGGAGCGACTTGCATAGACATTCATTTTATAAAGTCCGTGCAAGTCGCGCCGAAGTCGCGGTGCATGCGACTTCACATGTCGCCCCCTAAGTCGGATCGACACAGTGTGAACCGACACTAACGCCTGGACGCCAGGAATGTTTGGGCTCATTTACTTATGGCTCTTTCACACGGTGCACTTCTGTAGGCGGATCGGTGCTGCTCAGCGGGGGATCAATACACAGATCCCCACTGAGCAAGAAGGTGACAGCTCCCTCTCTGCTCTGTGAAGGAGGTGTCAGAGCCCCATGCATCTCTATGGGGGAATTTGGATGAGAGCGGACCTCTTGTCCGCTCTTATCCAATCCCATCCGATCTGATCCCCTGGACGGATGGAAAATAGGGTTTCTATCCGTCCGGATTTCACGGACAGGATCGGATGCGGATGGCAGCGGGTGTCAGCGGAGATGTCTCCGCTGACATCTGCTGCCCCATAGGGATGCATGGAGCATCCGATCAAATCCACCTAAAAAACTGACAGGCGGATCTGATCAGAGCGCTCGTGTGAAAGGACCCTTAGGTGTGTACATTTCAGCTTTAGCTACTGGGCTCTGTAAACAAGGTGCACCTTTCAGCAAAACTGACAAGGATAAACAGCTTAACATATATGAGACAACTAGAGCTTAATTTTAGTCCTGACCACAATAAAGAATATACATTACAAAACCACTGTAATTCCTTTCTGAAGCAAGGATAATGCAAATAAATCATTTTGTCTTTAAGGGTCAGTCAATTTACTTATTAGCCGTCCTCCCAACCTGAGACACAGACTATGGCCACAGTTAACAGCTTTAACTGGTTGAAGTTTGACCTGTGATAATTTGCGGCACTTGAAATTTATACACGTGTTACATGTGTGATATTCAGGCCTTACAGTTGTCCCTAAAAATTGCATTGCTGGTAGTAAGTCACCAAAGAGGTTATTAGAATTTGTGTTTCATTTAAATTTAGATTTTTATCATGGCGAGATGTAACATATATATTTTACTTTTTGAAAGCCATAATTCCTAGTCGATGCAAAGACCCTAAGTGTAGAAGTTGGCACCAAGTCTTGCAACATATTTTTCACTGGGGGATATAGCTGAAGGCCCGGAGGCAGAGGTCACATCTGCAGCGTCTTGGTCACATGTGTCTAACATTGTGCTCTCTGACCTTGTCTCCACAAGGATCAGCTTTTCCTAATACTCTGATTGCAGAGTGCTTTCCCCTGCTAATGAATTGGGTTTAATTCCTATTAGCTGGGTAGGATCCCAAACACAATAACTAATTACCAGTCTCATCTTCTCATCACAGGCCGGAAAAAAGTGTTTGCACTTGGAAGGCTTAATGACTCTCGGAAGGTTTTCTTTTTTTTTTGCAGTTCTTCAAGTAATTGACCTGCAGATTAATTTTGTAGCATGAATTCATTACTGAGGTCGGGCACTTCCTACATGTGTCATGTGTTTCTGTCTAGGGTGCGCTATTGGAGCTGTCATTTTTCCCAACCTTATTTTTCCAGAAAAATTGGGTTTTACGTAAAAAAAAAAAAAAGTTATTTTAATAAGTAGAGTAGCAGCATTTTACTGATCATTTTTAAGAGCTTTTTAATGTAACAAAGAAAAGCAATTGATGAGGTGCAAATGTTATCCAGCAAACACTGTAACTGGGGTAAAGTTAGAAAATGCATTTATTCTATTGCCTTATTCTGAGATTTCTGTAATGTACAGTCCTGCTTAAAGCTTCCAAAAAAAAAAATTAAACATTCCATACATCTCTTTGATACACGATCATTTCCTCATCTTTTTAAAAATACAAGTACAGAAAATTCTGTGAACTCTTAACTGCCTGTTTGAACTGAGAACACCGGGCTTCTGATGCACTGAAATCCCAAGCATCTTTGTCATCCCTACCAGCTGGCCTTCAAAACTTCGCCCTCCCCTTCCTGTCTTTTCCACATGCATACATGAATTTTTCCCCAGCAAAGCAATGCAGCTGCTTCAATTACCTAGAGCTTGCCGACACACTGTAGGGAAAGGGCTTTAGGAGATGTAGTTCTGGGGGCGTTCCTATGTCCATAACCAATGAGGTATCGGTCGCTGTCCCTGCAAGACTTTCACAAGCCTGGTAATTATGTCACAGGATGTCAAAGTGTTTCTCGTGACATATAAACCAGGTGAATAAAGAAACTAATGTTGGAAAATCCCTAGAGGGGGAGGTCGGGGGGTAAATTTGGGTGATGCCCAGGTATGTACTTCAATCCAGCTCTAGGAGTGTACTTCTAAAAGCCTGTGCAGGCTTACCTCAATGCATTTTGTATCACCAATCACATGCAGAGAAGGTTTGAATCTGGTTGGTTGTTTGAAGGAATTTTTTTTTTTCTTATTTTTTATTTATTTATTTTTAACTTCAGGCCCGTCTTTACATCGGCTCACCATAAGCTTGTCATGCTTTGCATGTTGCATCATAACTACATATGTGTGAGAGACAGCAGGGGGTTACAGCATGTATTTGACAATTTTGTTAATGCATCCTGAACTAGGATTTTTTTCCCCAAGCTTTCAAAATTTTCATTTGAAATATTTACTATTTATTATAACATAGCTGTGCAGCCCTTTTCGCCTGTTTGTCTGTGTGGTTTTAGCAGCTCTGTTCATAAGAGTGTTTCATTCAGACCCCAAAAGTTCAAACTTAAAGCCCAACTCCAGGCAAAAAAAAATTCCCATGCAGTTGGGATGTAACCACATTGCACGTGTTAACTGCTCCTTTTTTTCTAGGGAAGAGGAGATGAGAGATATACAAATCTGATCCTCCAATCCTCCCAGCAACCCCGAGGGTCTAATATATGGATTGGGCTCCATAGACCTGGAGCTGTCCACCACTGGACCATGGGGGAGTGCTGTTTTCTGGAGGATCGAAGGATCGGATGACCTCCTAGACAAAACGAGCAGTTGACCCATGCAGCGTGGGCACAGCCCCACTGCATGGAAAAAAAAACATTTTTAAAATGACCCCAAGCCATTGCTATTTTCATTTGTAGCACTGCCCCCTTGAGGGCTGCTGGATTTCTCACCTTTTCGGGTCCCTCTGGGTTACCGGTAGCAACTGCATGCAGAATCTAACACTTGACTATCCAGCTCAGTCAATAAACAGTCTAGGGAGTTGTTTTGTTGTTTTTATTTTATATTGGCATGGGAGAAGGGAAGCGTGGGATTCTCCAACACTTGAACTATTCACAATGCTGAGGACTTCTATCTGAGGACGTGGCTAAGCCGCAGTTTCACCTTGCCACTAGATGAATCTGAAGTAAAGTTCCTGAATAGACAGCTTGCTTAGCTTAGCACTTATCTTCAGGGTACGCGCCTAGCACCCCCTTTCTATCTACCAGCTGACACCCGTCCTCTGACTACTCTACTCTAGGGTGTCCCCCTTCCTGGGCAGGCCCTTAGACACGATCCCTTGTACTCCTGATACTGTTTTTCCAATGTTCTCCATTGTCTCAACCCCTCTAGTCAGCTCTCCTGAACCTCTGGGTTCAGCTTCTTCCTTCTGGCTCACCAGGATGACTGCCTGTGACCATACACCAACTGCTGCAGAAGAGGAGGCAGCCGCCACCCTCCTTCCAGGACTCTGCTCACCAGCCAAAGACCCCCGAGCACATGTGCTCCTGGCGTTTATACCACATCCCACAATGCATTGAGACTATCAGTCTGTGCCAATCACTGGGGCTGTATCAAAACCTGTGTACCTATTGGCCAGGTTTCCGCCACTGTCCAATGTGCCTCCCCATTGGACCAGTAAGGACACTCCCTCAGACCACATGAATCACACACTGAGCACATTAAGGAGACCTAACTCACAGATCCTGCTCCCTGTTAAAGCGGTTGTATCCTCAAAAAAAAAAAAAAAACAAAAAAACAAAAAAAAAAAAGCCCTGCAGGACCAAGGCATAATGAGCTAGTATGCATCACATACTAGCTCATTATGAAATACTTACCTTAGAACGAAGCCCCGACATGGTCGCCCGGACACCGCTTAGGCAGCTGACATCTTCCCTCGGCGTCTCTCCCGGGTTCGGCGGCTCCGGCACTATGAGTGGCACTCCTGCGCTTGCACGCAGGAATTCACTTTCCGACAAGGAGCTCCGAAGGTCTGCCGACCTTCAGAGCGCATGCGCCGCTGGTGTCAGGTAAGCCTTGTTATTGGCTTATCTGTAGGTAAAAGTTAAAAAGCGGAGTATACTATTACTTTAAGCAGAAAGCAATATAGAATTTACCTGCTGCTCCTCTGATAGGCAGACAGAGCCAAAAACTATACTCACTCTCTAGCACCTACCTAGGAGGGTGCTACACATTTCAATAGAAGAATTTGCTAAGTTGGTGTATCCCACTGCTTTTGATAAAATAGAGTTGTTTGATGAAATGGTTGTCAGACTTTGAGAATCCTGTACTTGCATTCTGTGGACATATAATAAAGCCACGATGCCCTTGTTAAATACAAAACTTTGCACTTATGTGTGATACATATTTGGACTTTTAGGAGTCCCTGTTCCCAAGTTGTAATTTCTGTGGAGTCTTTGGACGCTTCTGACCAAGATTATTACATACTTCTTTTAGGGCCTGTATATTGTATGGAGACCCATAGTATGGCTGATCCGCCACGTGATACGGATCACAATTCCTTAATTGAATGTTGCCTTTCCTGAAGCAGCGGCATGTGATTGCAACTGGAAACTAAATACATTGAACCAGCCTTAGATGTCGGTCCCACGCTCACTTGCCTAGGAAACTTACCAAACCCAATGCTTCTTCTAATTTGGTGCTTTCACTGGCAGATATACCTACAGCGATATTACACAGAAATGTAAATACATTTTTATGGCTCTCGGGGAAAGCAAAGTGGGGAAAAAAAAATAGTAAAGGTGAGTAAAATATGGCTGTGTACACAGTACCAAGGTGTTCTAGTGGCAGTTCAATAAATCCCCAGTCCCTGGACTCCCCACCTGCTCTGTCTGTTCTTCGTCTCATCAAGACTCGTTTAATTGCAGGGGATTAGCAGGACTTTTTTTTTTTTCTATTGTACTTGTCCAGTTTAAATGCCAAAAACTCAGCAATGCTAAAAACCTGCAATCTGTTTGTCATGCCTATCTTTGGATTTTCCTATTTTCTCTTGGTTCCTTTGTTACATGGAGTAAAACTCTAATACCTGTAATGTTAGTATTTAGTATATATACACATTATATTTATATTGTCAAAAGTATAGGGACGCCTGCCTTTACACGCACATGAACTTTAATGGCATCCCAGTCTTAGTCCGTAGGGTTAAATATTGCATTTGCCCACCCTTTGCAGCTATAACAGCTTAAACGTTTTTGGGACAGCTGTCCACAAGGTTTAGGAGTGTGTCTATAGAAATGTTTGACCATTCTTCCAGAAGCGCATTTGTGAGGTCAGGCACTGATGTTGAACGAGAAGGCCTGGCTCGTAGTCTGCGCTCTAATTCATCCCAAAGGGGTTCTGTCGAGTTAAGGTCAGGACTCTGTGCAGACCAGACAACTCTTCTGGGAAGGCTGTCCACAGGTTTAGGAGTGTGTATGGGAATGTTTGACCATTCTTCCAGAAGCGCACTTGTGAGGTCAAGCACTTATGTGGACGGGAATGCCGGGCTTACAGTCTCATCTCTAATTCATCCCAAAGGTGTTCTTTCGGGTTGAGGTCAGGACTCTAGTCAAGTTCCTCCACCCCAAACTCGCACATCTATGTCTTCATGGACCTTGCTTTGTGCACTGGTGCTCAGTCATGTTGGAACAGGAAGGAGTCATCCCCAAACTGTTCCCACAAAGTTGGGAGCATGAAATTGTCCGAAATGTCTTGGTATGCTGACGCCTTAACTGGAATTAAGCGGCCAGGGCCAACCCCTGAAAACAACCCCACACCATAATCCCCCCTCCACCAAATGATTTGGACAAGGGCGTGTAAAGGCAGGTGTCACAATACTTTTTACAATATAGTGTATGTGTGTGGTTGTATTATACATACACTTTATTTCTAGATAATGAGCACTAACCCACTGAGCATCATACTCGGCAAGCACCTGACATGCTTCTAGCAGCCTTTCTGAAGCAACACCCTTCAACTTTAGCCTGGTCAGCCACAGCATCATCTTTGTGCAACTGCTCAAAAAGTGATAGCGGTTTGTGCCAGTTCACATATATGCGATGCGGGAACCCTGCGAATCTACTGCGGGTTCCCGCATCACATTCAACTCTCAGGCAGTTCACACTGCCATATGTGAATTGCTGTGAGTGTCAATAAAAAGTTAACGACACCCCCAGATCAGTTCGCATATCACAGTTTGAATTGTCAGTTTGGGCATTAATCGGATCGCATAGGTGTGAACACCCATGCGATCTGATTCTGGTGTGAACCCAAAAAAGGGGCCTGTGTGAGTTGTGTCCGAATGTGATGCGAATTCAGGCATACAATCTGTATGTCTGAATTTGCATCTCTCAGACATCGCATGTGATTTTCAGAGCAGTGCGCTCCGAATCGCATGCGATGTCTGTCATCGCACATATGTGAACTGGGACTTAGACTGTAAAGTAGTTTTAAACTCAAAACATTTTTTACCTTAATGCATTCCCTGTATTAGGGTAAAAAACTTCCCACTACCTGTTCTACCTACCCCCATCCCTAAATACTTTCCTGACTCTTGTCACCGCTCCAGCGCTGTCTCAGATCCCTCACTTCCGCCTCTACAGGAGTCACTGGAAACAGCAGGAGTTTATGGGATCACCGCAATGTACCACACTGTTCACTTTTCTCTTTTTATACAAACTTTATTGAAATGTCACACAGATGATTCGTAGAGTTCAGTGTGTGGTGGGAATGGGGTTAATCTCTTTCTGGTGATTCCCTTGAGTGGACCAGTAAAGAGGCACGCATGGCACATAAAAGAAAAAAACAAGAGACGACCCCCCAGATGACGTCATTGTGCTGAAACTCGCAAGGCGGAGACATAGAATGTGACTTCATCGTGCATTGGCAGTTGGCTTTTAGGAAAGAGTCTGCCTATCTGGAAGTTTTCTTTTACGGTATTGATACTTGTTTATGTGAGTGTCCACTCTTACTTTTAATGAATGATCGGTTTAAAACATTGCTACACTATGGGGTCATCTCTTGATTTCTTTTTTCTTTTATGTGGTTTGCGTGCCTCTTTTTAGTCCACTCAAAGGATACAGCAAAAATAGAAAGAATAACTCCATAAACTCTGTAGACCATTGTATAAACAATCATATAAATCTGGTAAGCAGTTTGTAAGTTTGACTTGGCGCCGTGGTGGAAATATCCTTCACCAGTAGGCACAGATTGAAGTTAAATGTGCATTTTAGAAACATAGAAACATAGAATGTGTCGGCAGATAAGAACCATTTGGCCCATCTAGTCTGCCCAATATATCTGAATCCTATGAATAGTCCCTGGCCCTATCTTGTATGAAGGATAGCCTTATGCCTATCCCATGCATGCTTAAACTCCTTCACTGTATTTGCAGCTACCACTTCTGCAGGAAGGTTATTCCATGCATCCACTACTCTCTCAGTAAAGTAATACTTCCTCATATTACTTTTAAACCTTTGCCCCTCTAATTTAAAACTGTGTCCTCTTGTGGTAGTTTTTCTTCTTTTAAATATGCTCTCCTCCTTTACCGAGTTGATTCCCTTTATGTATTTAAATGTTTCTATCATATCCCCTCTGTCTCTTCTTTCTTCCAAGCTATACATGTTAAGGTCCTTTATCCTTTCCTGGTAAGTTTTTTCCTGCAATCCATGTACTAGTTTAGTAGCTCTTCTCTGAACTCTCTCTAGAGTATCTATATCCTTCTGGAGATATGGCCTCCAGTACTGCGCACAATACTCCAAGTGAGGTCTCACCAGTGTTCTGTACAGCGGCATAAGCACTTCTCTCTTTCTACTGCTTATACCTCTCCCTATACATCCAAGCATTCTGCTGGCATTTCGTGCTGCTCTATTACATTGTCTTCCCACCTTTAAGTCTTCTGAAATAATTACTCCTAAATCCCTTTCCTCAGATACTGAGGTCAGGACTGTGTCAAATATTCTATATTCTGCCCTTGGGTTTTTACGCCCCAGGTGCATTATCTTGCACTTATCCACATTAAATTTCAGTTGCCAGAGTTCTGACCATTCTTCTAGTTTTCCTAAATCCTTTTCCATTTGGCGTTTCCCTCCAGGAACATCAACCCTGTTACATATCTTTGTGTCATCAGCAAAAAGACAAACCTTACCATCGAGGCCTTTTGCAATATCACTTATGAAGATATTAAACAAAATTGGTCCCAGTACAGATCCCTGAGGTACCCCACTGGTAACATGACCTTGTTCTGAATGTTCTCCATTGACTACAACCCTCTGTTGTCTGTCACTCAGCCACTGCCTAATCCACTCAACAATATGGGAGTCCATGCTCAATGACTGCAGTTTATTGATAAGTCTTCTATGTGGGACAGTGTCAAAAGCCTTACTAAAATCTAGATATGCAATGTCTACTGCACCTCCACCGTCTATTATTTTAGTCACCCAGTCAAAAAAATCTATAAGATTTGTTTGACATGATCTCCCTGAAGTAAACCCATGTTGTTTTTCATCTTGCAATCCATGGGATTTAAGATGTTCCACAATCCTATCCTTTAATAGGGTTTCCATTAATTTGCCTACTATTGATGTCAGACTCACTGGTCTATAGTTGCTCGATTCCTCCCTACTACCTTTCTTGTGAATGGGCACGACATTTGCCAATTTCCAATCTTCCGGGACGACTCCTGTTACTAATGATTGGTTAAATAGATCTGTTAATGGTTTTGCCAGCTCACCACTAAGCTCTTTTAATAATCTTGGGTGTATCCCATCAGGACCCTGTGACTTATTTGTCTTCACTTTAGACAGCAATCTTAGAATGTCTTCCTCTGTAAAGACACATGCATCAAATGATTCATTAGTCATCCTTTCAAGTGGAGGTCCTTCTCCTTCTTTTTCTTCTGTAAAAACTGAACAGAAGTATTCATTAAGGCAGTCAGCTAGCCCTTTATTTTCTTCTACATACCTTCCGTCCTTTGTTTTTAATTTAGTTATTCCTTGTTTTAATTTCCTTTTTTCATTTATATATCTGAAGAATGTCTTATCCCCCTTTTTCATAGACTGAGCTAGTTTTTCTTCTGCCTGCGCTTTAGAAGTTCTTATAACTTGCTTGGCCTCTTTCTGCCTAATCTTGTAGATTTCCTTATCTTCATTGCTCTGGGTTTTTTTATAATTACAAAATGCTAGCTTTTTATTTTTAATGATTTGGGCCACTTCTGCTGAGTACCACAGTGGTCTCTTCCTTTTTTTGCTTTTACTGACAAGTCTAATGCAATTTTCTGTTGCCTTCAATAATGCACCTTTTAAGTAGTCCCATTTCTCCTGGACTCCATGTAATCCGTTCCAGTCTGATAAGGACTCATTTATGACTAATTTCATTTTTGAAAAGTCTGTTTTTCTAAAATCTAAAACTTTTGTTTTTGTGTGGTGTGACTCTTTCACAGTTCTTATATTAAACCACACTGACTGGTGATCACTAGATCACTAATCAGCATAAAGATGTGTGAACTGTTATATGAACACTTTTGGTGGCACAAAAAGGATCTGATGTCACACACTGCACAGCATTCAGCTGAGTGTGATCTGAAACCTGAGTGGAGGAAATTAACACACACCCCCCTCTACACAATCTCAAACAGGCACAGATGAGACTATCCATCACCTTCTGTGTGCCGGAGGGAGAGGGGTCATCCCCCGGGATTTTCTGGTGTCAGCTTAGACCAGGGATTCTCAAACTATGGCCCTCCAGTGTTGCGGCACTACACATCCCATGCGGCTTTGTTAAACTCTGACATTCACAGACATGACTCGGCATGATGGGATTTGTAGTTCCTGAACAACTGGAGGGCCATAGTTTGAAGACCCCTGGCTTAGACTGTCAGTAGTAACTCATGCAGATAGCAGAGGGAAGAGAATGAAATCAGAAATCGCACTCAGTGCTTTGAATTGATGCAAGTACGCTATAAAGGGGTGTGCTTTGTTCATTTTTCTTTTCAGAGGTTTACAACCACTTAACTCAAATTTATTTTTTATTATTTCAAAAAACATTAAATGATCATATGAATTAATGTACGTTTCTTTAATTTTACTCCAGAAAAATCATGAGGCCCCTTTGGTTTCTCAAAACTCTGTTGATTCTTTACCTTGATTGGCAGCCACAGTGTCAAATAAACAATTAGGGGACGGTCCAACCATCCCTTGACATTTGCTTCCATATCAGAGCTTCTCATGTTTAATGGGGCTTTGAGGTGCTTATGGAATAAGTGCATGATGGCTCCCAAAGATGCTAGCTGTACATTCAGACTGTCACTCTTCACATTGGAAAGGGTTATTTTAAATGCATCCCTATCAGCACCTCCCTACCTTGCAATTGGTAAATATATCGCAAAAAGACTGACCTAGTCATATTAACATTAATATTAACATATAAACATATTTCAAACATAGTTTGAAATACTTCAATATTTTTTTTTTGATTTGTGGCTTTGGAAAGTTACCATTGTCTTTGTGCAAAAGTATTGCACAGAGCATTCCCTAACCACCTTTTCTGGGGTTCCCCCATCGGTGCTCTCCACTTCTCCTATTTTACAAGTACCCCCATGGCAAGCTTGCTGCTGTGGGGGCATTTGTGTGGGTGTGCTTCCAAGCCGGGCTGTGTGTGTCCATAGAGTGGCCTTCGCTCCGCCCCAACCCCCACTCCCTCCTCCCTGATTTAATTGACAGCAGCAGGAGCCAATGTTTCCCATTGCTGCCTCTGTGTCCTGTGAGAAGAGGAAGAAGGGAGAGCGCCGCTGCAGAAGGGCACAGGTGCTATATTGAGCGATAACTCCGGTAAGTGTTTGGGGAGGTGGGGTTTATACAACAACTACATATTTTTTACCTTGATACAGGGAATACTTTAAAGTAAAAAAAGGTCTTGACTTCAGAACCAATTTAAAGCTGAACTCCAGGCAGATATAAAGACACAAATGAATGCAGCTCTGTTTTTACTAATACATTGTTACATTTTTTTAATGCAAGGAGTACCTGAATTTGACTTGGTATTAGTCCCTGTACAGTAGAGCTTAGACTAGGAAAGAGAGAAACCACACAAGTGGCCAATCAATTATGCTGCAATGTAATGAGCATGGTTCAATATTAGACTGTAAAACATCTTTCTTATATTTTTATGTAAAATTAGCTGTTGGCCTAGGGTTATTCTTTAAAGTAGAATTCCAGATTAAACCTAACTAGTCCTAAAAAAATTTCTCACCCCCCCTCCCCCCTTCTAACACCTATGCTGGCTAACCTGTGTAAGAAAGATGCATATACAGTACTTGCCTATTTTCAGCCCACTCCGGTCTGGTCACGTGATCCTGTGTGTCAGCCTGCAGGTGAGAAGATAATAGCTGGAATTCCTGGGAGCAGTAACACCACCCATAGGCTTCTGTGGCCAACCAGCACACCCTCCTTTTCCCTGCAACCACCACTGGCTGACATAGGAGAGCCGAATCACATAACTGGTGCAACCGGAAAATAAGTTAAAGGAGAAGTGCAGCCAAAGCTTGTTTTGCTGCATGTCTCCTGTGAATCACGGTAGTGCAGTTCGTTCTGCACCCCTGTGACCCGTTTTCAGCAGACAGCGGGCTGAAGCCTGCTGTCGGCTAAAATCACAGGGCCAGTGATGTGATTGCGCGCGGGGGGGGGGGGGGGGGTATGGTGGTGGTTGAGTAGGAGTCACGTAGTGATGCTACATTCACCTAGGCTAGTATGGTTCCAAAAAAAACAACATTCCCATACTTGTCTTTTAAAGTGGAGCTAAAGGGCCCTTATACTTCGCTTTCCTCCAACACCTGCCATTCCTCACCCTTCCTGGCATCTTCTGCTGTGAGTCCGTCTTCGGCAATGTTCATTGGCTGGCATGGGATGACATCACTCCCGCGCATTCACAGGAGGCCATCATTCAGAAAAGACAAAGAGTAGGAGGTTAGGTGCATTTTATTGCAGAAAACACAATACATGTCTCTTCTGCAATAAACAGCCTACTTGGTCGCTGTTTGTTATAGTAGAACTTTATTTCCGCTTTTAGTATTTAAATATTTCTTACACAGTTTATTTAGCATAGGTGTTAGGAAGGGGGAGTGAGTATTTTTAAGACTAGTTAAGTTTAGCCTGGAATTCTACTTTAAGATTAGTGGTCATTTTAAGCAAAAACAAACCGTTTGAGGTTAGTGGACTGATTGTGCGTGCTGGCAGTGAGGCATCATGGGAGCTAGCCTGGGCATTTATAATGTAGTCAAGCCATTTCCTTCAAAGGAACGTTCAATTAGGCGGAACATTCTAATGTAGGGCACTGGTTAATGTTACTATGGTGGAAAGATTCTTATCAGGGTGGTTCTTTATCCAAACTTGAAGCTTTTTACAACCCCTCTTATCTTATTCTCAGATCTCTGCTTACAAGTTTGAATGGTTTTCACAGGGGACGCACTTTCTTGTCCTGCCTTTGCTTCCCCAACCAAGACCACTTTGATACCTTCTCCTAATTGTCCTAATTCTTCTTCTTACATTGTTTCTCAGCTTAATGCTCCCAATTACGGATCTTCTTTGATGTTGATATAATGTCTCATTCATTAATCTCTGCTTTGTATCTTGGTGATAATGGCCCTATTTTCACGGTACTTTTCCTGCAAACTATAAGGTAATTATTACTGCTTTCATTGTGAAATGCCGTGTTTACTCTTAGACACCTTGTAAATTAAGCGGTGATAGCAATGGGATATTGCAGTCACATTTTTTATTGTTTTTTTTACCCAACATAGTTTTATCAGAAATATAACGTATTTCTTATTAAACAAATCACATCAAATGTTAATATCTATAATTCTCAAATGTTTGAGTTTGCATGGTTTATGGACAACTTTTTACATAGCACTTCTGTGACTTATTTATGTATACCCAGCAACCCACATTATAACTTTTTTGATGTTGAGTTATGTATCAGGATACTGCCCCTGTACCATCCTGTATTGCCCTGCTGTAAAAAGCTATGCGCCTTACAGAAGTAGCTTGTGCCCATTTAGGTGTTCCTAAACCCACAACCATAAAATCAGTCTGTATATGCAGTAAAGTATGCTTGTTATACTCACTGTGCAACCTCAGGGGTTAATCCTCTGCATTGTGTAAAAAGGCTGTTTGAACTTGTCTTCTCCGACCCCCCCCCCCCCTTTTCTCCACAGTCCCCAAATCATCTCCTCATAGAGCCTTGAGGTTGTTTTTTTTTAAATATATAAATAAGAGTGCATGTGATCAGCACAGGGCCAATCAGCACTGTCCAGACTGAGGGTCAGGGATTCTGCAACCTTGAAGGACAATCGGAGGAGAATGAAAACTCCTCCTACAAGCTTTAACCAGATACTGATAGAAGTCACAAGGCTGCTATAACTGCTGATGAGAAAAGGTATTTAGCAGTTTATATTTACTAAAACTATTGCATTTCCATTAGTTATCGACCGATATCGGTTTTTCGTTGGCGATACAAATATTTTGGCCATTGCATATCGGTAATGGCCGATATTTTTGTACATTTAAAAAATGTTTTATTTTTTATTTTTATCACCTGACAGGTACTCTTGCGGAGGGATCTGGGGGTCTAAAAGAGCCCAAACCCCTCCTCTGCACTAAAAAGCATTCAAAACCAAGATTAGCTGTTTTGAATGCTGTCAATTTTTTTGAATCTGGCGCCGAGTACCCGGAAGTGATGTTATGGGTTTTACATGGAGACTCGATCAGAGCTGAATGCGGCTTTGATTGGGCCTTCGGCGGCCGTGCAGGCTGGGTCTCCCAGTGGGATGGGAGACCCAGGCGAGCCGCGCGCGCGGGGGGGGGGGGGGGTGGAGTCCCCCCCGCTCCTTGTAATGACAGCCAAGCGGCTTCTCAGCTGCATCAGTTGTCATTACAAACAAGACAGCTGACCATCGGCTTTGGACGCCGGTACCGGGGTGATGCCTATAGTAACAAGCATCACTCCGGTACAAGCACTTTCCCGCAATATCGTTCACCTTGGTGGCCGATTCCGATGTATCGGGGAAAGTACAGATCGGCCCTCAATATATCTGCTTTGCTGATAATCAGTTGATCACTAATTTTCATGATCGGTGTACTGTGGGAGACCAGATATGGTGAATGCAGGGTCCTGGGTTTTCAAACACTTTAATACACCCCCAGAATAAAGGTGCTTCGTAGCTTCCTCTATCCCCATTGGAGAACTTCATCATCACCTGTCACCTTGACCCTCTGTCAGCAGGACAGCGAAGGAGGCAAAATATCCCTAGGGTTGACACAGGCAGCAATAAACAGTCTTCCTCATTCCATCCAAAACTAGAAAAAACACTGGCTGAAGTTCTACTTGAAACTGGATATAGCTTCAATTTAATGTAGAATTACTATGTAAAGGTACAAGTTAAAGCTTGCAGCAAAAAAACAAAACAAAAAAATTGTCTCTGCAAGGTAATGGCACTGCATACTAGCACATTATGAAAGACTTAACTTAAAAATAAGCCCTCCAGAGCCACGCTGTCACCACTGTTGGGGCTTCCATCTTCACCCGCTCTTCCTTCCAGGTTTGTGGGCTCTGCCGTTTGAAAAGTCGAGCCGCATTAATGTCGCTCCTGTGCATGGGAGTCACGGCCATGGCAAAGAGCTCTGAAGGGACGGCATAAGTATACCGCCCCTTCAAGGCGCTTGCGCTGGTGACGTCACCAGCTGCAGAAACAGTGAATATCGCCTAAACCGTGTGCATTTAGGAGCTATTCCTTTTACCTACAGATAAGCTTTGTCATAAGGAATCGTGTGTCAGGCACGCGAAACGCGTTGACGTCACACACCGACGTCCCGTCCACCACCCTCATCCCACTACAGATCAGCGGCCACAGTAACCGACTACAGCGCCACACTCAATGATTCCACTTCCAAGTCTTGGGCAGCGATTGCGGTGCAGTGACTTTACGGGAGCCGTATTGCAATTTCATAGTGACGGGGTCCTTCTGGAAGAATCGGCATATGCGGTACCATCGGACACTGTCATCTTTGATTCATCCAGCCTACAGACATGAACTTGAGGTACTGTTTGGTATCATGACAATTTTGAAGACGAGCCGGTAAGACTGCCTTTGATACATTTACCCCGGTTGGGCACCTGTTTGCTTACCGATAGGCTAAGTGTGAGCTACAAGTACGATGAATGTCCCTGAGATGGACCACCTCTAAAGTACCAGTCTTTTGGCTATTTATCCAGTACCTGTCACCACCAAGTAACATTTGTTCTGTAAGGCTTCCACCTCCCGTTTTTCAGTCGTTTGCTATTGTCATTCATGCACCCCTGACCCTGGACAACTAACGTGACATTTGTTTATCTGCAGTCTGTTAATGAACTTTGATGTCAGCTTGAGACTGATTTATAGAGGACATGGACTTCTGCTCTACCTTCTATTATAATATAGGGCTTGATATTGCTGGGACTCAGCAACAGATATACTTACCAGTTAGTGGTTGACATCCAATCCACCCCTCATAGTCCGCAGTTCCTTGACTAACAAGACATTTTTCCAAGTCTCCTGAAGTACGCTACCTGTGGCCACAAGCAAAGTTCATGCCGTTTTTCTTTAGCCAACACATTTAGTGTAGAAACATGTTTTATGTTCCCCAGCCTCATCTAGATGCAGTATTTTTGGCATGCACAGCACCTATCCTGAGAGTAGGTAGCAGTGACCATTAGTCAGGATTTGACAGGTCACTCCCTTATCCTGGATATTGTGCACAGTGTGGGTGTATTTGTGAGTGTTGGGTGGGACTATAGCGTGTGGATGCCTTTTTTCCATCTGGCTGTTCTGTCCTATGGGGCCCCCAAGGTCCTAATGTGCACTTAATCAGTGTGCAATATATTTCACAATGTTTTGTGTTTTTAATACTTTTTGTCTGTACTCACCATCAATAAAATTCAGTTTGCACTTTTGCCTAGTTTGAGCCTTATCTTTGCAACCTTTTCTGAGGGGGTCTCTTCGATACCCCTTCTCCCAAACCCCTTTTTTACCATAGTGACTTTAATGGTTGCTTAGGGCTCCCGGCTTGTACTACAGCCGTCAGGCAAAGTGGGATGCACTCTCCTCTTTGTGGATTTCACTGAGGAGAATTTGTTCTCCTACCATTTTTTTATTTTTGTTTGTTTTTGAATAAGCTTTGAGAGGTGTTTACTACCACTTTAAAGTAGTAATACATTTAAACATAAGTGGCCCCCAAGTGGTTTATGCTATAATGTGCTGGTATGCACTGTGTTTTGCTACATCATGAGAGACTTGCCTGTTAAATTATGCCCTCCAGTGCTCAGTTGCTTCTATCTTTGCCCTGTCTTCCTTCTGGGTTACCTCTGTTGGGCCGCTTGAATACCCAAGCCATGATGATGACACTCGACACGCATGCACATGGGTATCGCATCATCATGGCACAGAGGGGGTGCCATAAATGTACGCTGAGCTGGACATGTACTTTATGGTTCAGTGTACTTGACAGCTGACCAATGGGGTCTCTTCGGTCATAAAAACCCTACCTGTTAACAATATTTAAAAATGAATACAAATTTAAAGTAGAGCTTTTACCCATAACAACCTAATAAAAATAATGTTCTTTACCAAAGAACATTCATTTTGCAAAGAACATTCATTTCACAAATATAATTATGTTATCAGAATTGGTGTGTGCTGTAAAATTGCCAGCATTTTTGCTGTTTCTTCTTTTTGGAGGCTACCATTTTGCTAAAGCCCAGAGTCCTAAATGGCAGTAAGTCGTTAGGCTGTCAGCAGATCGGCCTCTACAGATTCGGAACAGTGTCTAAATATAGAGATCAATAAAGCATGCGCAGAGCATGGTTAGACAATGTGTTGCTGGATTTTAAACAGTATAGGCACTCATTTTTAATGTTTACATTAAGGTTGGCCCATACTGGCAAAATGGGCTAGCCTGAAGTGATCTAGCAGGATGGAATTTTCTGACAAAAAGTTCCACTTTAATATACTTAGATTCTTTTATTTACAGTTTTAATTTACAGTGGGTACGAAAAGTATTCAGACCCCCTTAAATTTTTCACTCTTTGTTATATTGCAGCCATTTGCTAAAATCATTTAGGTTAATTCTTCTTCCTCATGAATGTACACATAGCACCCCATACTGACAGAAAAACACAGAATTGTTGACATTGTTGCAGATTTATTAAAAAAGAAAAACTGAAATATCACATGGTCCTAAGTATTCAGACCCTTTGCTCAGTATTTAGTAGAAGCCCCCTTTTGATCTAATACAGCCAGGAGTCTTTTTGGGAAAGATGCAACAAGTCTTTCACACCTGGATTTGGGGATCCTCTGCCATTCCTCCTTGCAGATCCTCTCCAGTTCTGTCAGGTTGGATGGTAAACGTTGGTGGACAGCCATTTTTAGGTCTCTCCAGAGATGCTCAATTGGGTTTAAGTCAGGGCTCTGGCTGGGCCATTCAAGAACAGTCACGGAGTTGTTGTGAAGCCACTCCTTCGTTATTTTAGCTGTGTGCTTAGGGTCATTGTCTTGTTGGAAGGCAAACCTTCGGCCCAGTCTGAGGTCCAGAGCACTCTGGAGAAGGTTTTTGTCCAGGATATCCCTGTACTTGGCCGCATTCATCTTTCCCTCGATTGCAACCAGTCGTCCTGTCCCTGCAGCTGAAAAACACCCCCACAGCATGATGCTGCCACCACCATGCTTCACTGTTGGGACTGTATTGGACAGGTGATGAGCAGTGCCTGGTTTTCTCCACACATACCGCTTAGAATTAAGGCCAAAAAGTTCTATTTTGGTCTCATCAGACCAGAGAATCTTATTTCTCACCATCTTGGAGTCCTTCAGGTGTTTTTTTTAGCAAACTCCATGCGGGCTTTCATGTGTCTTACACTAAAGGAGAGGCTTCCATCGGGCCACTCTGCCATAAAGCCCCGACTGATGGAGGGCTGCAGTGATGGTTGACTTTCTATAACTTTCTCCCATCTCCTGACTGCATCCCTGGAGCTCAGCCATAGTGATCTTTGGGTTCTTCTTTACCTCTCTCACCAAGGCTCTTCTCCCCCGATAGCTCAGTTTGGCCAGACGGCCAGCTCTAGGAAGGGTTCTGGTCGTCCCAAACGTCTTCCATTTGAGGATTATGGAGGCCACTGTGCTCTTAGGAACCTTAAGTGCAGCAGAAATCTTTTTGTAACCTTGGCCAGATCTGTGCCTTGCCACAATTCTGTCTCTGAGCTCTTCAGGCAGTTCCTTTGACCTCATGATTCTCATTTGCTCTGACATGCATTGTGATCTGGAAGGTCTTATATAGACAGGTGTGTGGCTTTCCTAATCAAGTCCAATCAGTATAATCAAACACAGCTGGACTCAAATGAAGGTGTAGAACCATCTCAAGGATGATCAGAAGAAATGGAAAGCACCTGAGTTAAATATATGATTGTCACAGCAAAGGGTCTGAATACTTAGGACCATGTGATATTTCAGTTTTTCTTTTTTAATAAATCTGCAACAATGTCAACAATTCTGTGTTTTTCTGTCAGTATGGGGTGCTATGTGTACATTCATGAGGAAGAAGAATGAACCTAAATGATTTTAGCAAATGGCTGCAATATAACAAAGAGTGAAAAATTTAAGGGGGTCTGAATACTTTTCGTACCCACTGTATTTAGTATTTTATTTTCATAATTACATCATGTACAGATTTGTCTTAATGCAAATTGTATTTAAATCTGCTTATAGTATAGCCTTTTGGTAGAGCCTCCATGTTATTTAGGACCCCCTGCTAACACGGCCACTGCAATTATGACTGGCAACAGAGCTGGTTCACAAATCACAAGCTACAATGAGGCTCTGACCATGATGATGCAAGTTGGAGAGCTGGTGCGATAGCCATCTTTGTAAATGGTATACAGGATTTATTTTACATTCACCCTTTTTAAAATCCACAGAAAACATGTATGAATTGCAATCAATATGAAGTCAAAGTACTAGGCACCCAACCACTACAAAAAAATAAAATAAATATTAGAACCTTTTTCAGAGACACATATGCAAAGTGTTTTGCACCAATATCCAAAACAGAATCACTTGTGACAAGTTCTGTTGCCAGAAAATAGGACAAGTCCACTTCAAACACTTAAATTTTGATTTGAAAAATTACTTGGAAAACCAGCAATTTTATAAAAGTGCGTCACAGCACAAGTAGCCTCAAAACAGTCCAGCAGATCTCCAGGACCCAGAGTAATCGCTACTTTGTCCACAGATTGACCCTTCCAATATTTCCCAGGCCTCCGCTCACTTCTTGCCATACTGAGAACATTCAGATGTTTGAGCGTGTCAGCATGATGATCCGAGACTGCATAACAAGGCCTCGATGGAGTGTAAATTCTCTAAAAAATCTCCAGGCTTTACAGCAAGAAAGATAAACGGCTTTCATCGCCTGTTGAGCGTTACGCACCAGTTCATCATTTCATCAAGATGCAAAATTGGATTTGTCAGGAAAAGTGAAGCGGGCTACTTGCGTCAGCTTAGAAAGAACACATCCAAGTCTTTTAGGGTTCCAAGATCAGGCTTTATTTAAAGGTTTAATTGAAGAAAAACATAAACCCACCACAGTAACTTTGGCTTAATGGCCTTCTGAAGAATAACAGATCAATTTTCAATCTGATTTAATGCGGAAAATACACAGCAGGGAGTGTGAAGCAAAGCAATGTTCACGCAGATGCAGGACATACAAGATTATAAAGCAGAACTATGGCTCCCCATTAAAAAAAAATGCTGCAGCATTTAATTGAAAATAAATCTCCTATTCCCCAAAAATTCTAGAAATACCTGTGTTCCAGCCTGTGATATTGGCTTCCCATAGCTTTCTTTGACAAGTTTAAAACTCTCTGAATTCAGAATCGCAAAAAAAACCTTTCTTCATTTCTTTGATACAGTTTTGCAAATAAGTAATTTACTGATGTGTCTGCACTGATGGTCACTGATTGGCAGCACTGATGAGACTGCATTGACGGGCAATGATGAGGCTGCACTGATGGGCAGTCTGTGCCCGTGGGGTTTACCTTTGGGTACTTCGATTTTCCTCCCACACTTCAAAGACATGCTGATAGGTTAATCAGCTTTTTTCTAAATTGGTCCTAATATATGTGTATGTATGTATGTATGTGAGTTAGAGACCTTTTGATTGTAAGCTTTTTGAGAGTAGGAACTGATGTGATTGTGCAATGTACAGTTTGTAAAGGGCTACGTAAATTCTTGGCACTGTACAAGAACCTGTAATAAATGCACAAACAATTAAACATGCATTTTTTTTAACTGTAGTCTTTAGCGTTCCGTTGTTGGGCACTGCTGTACATTGTCTGTTGGCTGCTACTGTACAGTGGCTGGGGATGCCCTCTGGGTAATGACTTCTCAGTATAATCTGCTTTTCCTGATCTGCACACTTGTCCCACATCAGTGACTCAGAAAGAATTGAAGCAGCTGGAACTATATTACAGGTAGGCACCAAGTATGTTCAGATAGCAACAGAACCAGGAATTATGGTGAAGAGAACAGCTAGCGCCTTCAAGAAATACAAGGCAGTAGGTTATTCAGTTGACCAGACCCATAACTAAAATATTACTTGTGGTTGGAACAGCTCTTTTAATGTATGCCTCCAATATGACTGCAGCATTCCTCTCATCAGCTATTAGCCAAATGTGGGCATGGGAGAGCAAGGCAACCATACAACAGGCATGTCAATCAGGGCATGCTAACCCCCCTGAATCCAAGGTCTCTGCAGTACTGCTAGTCTAAACCTGGGTTGGCGTGAACCCCATAAAAAAGAGATCATCATTGTTTCAAATTGTTAAAAATATTTCCTTGGAATCCATAGAGGAGCATGACGCAGGGTATACAACAAGGAAGGAAGTGGCTTAATTTTAAGTTTAATCCTCCCAATAAGAGAGAGTAGAAGATTGTCCCACATTTCATACGCTGCTTTGCTTTTTGTAATAGAGGTAGGAGATTTAATAAGCAATATTCAGAGGCTGTGGAGGAAACTATTACTCCTAGGTATCTAGTGAAGGTGGTCCATTTTAGTGGTAAGGCAGGAACCGCTACGGGAGGGGTGGGGAACCTTTTTTCTGCCAAGGGCCATTTGGGTATTTATAAAATCATTCGGGGGCCTTACAAAATTATCAACTTGAAAATGTGCCTGTTATATTTGGTCAAACATTTAATTAACTCACCCCTAATGTGATGGCTGCAACTGCTTCTCTTTGGTGAGGTGTGTGATGTTAGCTGGTATTGATGATGTTACTACTCGCAACTGGTTTTCCAGGTTTGTGTCGGTCAGTCTGGAGCGCAGTCAGTACTGCTGATTGATACTGCTGGTGGGTATAGCTGGCTGGTACTGCTGGTGGGTACAGCTGGCTGGCACTGCTGGCTTGTACTGCTGGCTCAGGCTGCTACTGCTGGCTTGTACTGTGCTGTGGGTACTGGTGGCTGGTACTGCTATGGGTACTGCTGGCTGGTACTGCTGGCTCAGGCTGGTACTGCTGTTGGTACTGCTGACTCAGGCTGGTACTGTGCTGAAGTTACTGCTGGCTGGTACTGCTGTGGGTACTGCTGGCTCAGGCTGGTACTGTTGGCTGGTACTGTGCTGTGGGTACTGCTGGCTGGTACTGCTTGCTCAGGCTGGTACTTCTGGCTAGTACTGCTGGCTGGTACTGCTGTGGGTGCTGCTGGCTCAGGCTGGTACTGCTGTGGGTACTGCTGGCTGGTATTGCTGTGGGTACTGCTGACTCAGGCTGGTACTGCTGGCTGTTACTGTGCTGTAGGTACTGCTGGCTGGTACTGTTGTGGGTACTGCTGACTCTGGCTGGTTCTGCTGGCTCTGGCTGATACTGCTGTGGGTACTGCTGGTTCTGCTGTGGGTATTTCTGGCTCTGGCTGGTACTGCTGGCTCTGGCTGGTACTGCTGTGGGTACTGCTGGCTGGTACTGTTGTGGGTACTGCTGACTCTGGCTGGTACCGTTGTGGGTACTGCTGTGGGTACTGCTGGCTCTGGCTGGTGCTGCTGTGAGTACATCTGGCTCTGGCTGGTACTGCTGGTTCTGGCTGGTACTGCTGTGGGTACTGCTGGTTCTGGCTGGTACTGCTGCGGGTACTGCTGGCTCTGACTGGCACTGCTGCGGGTACTGCTGGCTCTGACTGGCACTGCTGCGGGTACTGCTGGCTCTGGCTGGTACTGCTGCAGGTACTGCTGGTTCTGGCTGGTACTGCTGTGAGTACTGCTGGCTCTGGCTGGTACTGCTGGCTCTGGCTGGTACTGCTGGTTCTGGTTGGTACTGCTGGTTCTGGTTGGTACTGCTGGCTCTGGCTGGTGCTGCTGGCTATGGCTGGTACTGCTGTGAGTGCTGCTGGCTGGAAATGTTGGCTAGGAGAAGTGTAGCGGCGCCGTGCTGGAGGAAGAGGCGATGTTTCCTGTATTGGTCACAGGCGGAGTGCATTTGGTATCACTCCGCCTGTGACTCACTCAGACTGTCAGAACGGAGCGGGAACTATACATGAAGCATCAGCTCCATTCTGACATATCAGCTGAGAGACACAGACTCAGCTGCACGGGGGCCGGACCAGATGACTTGGCGGGCTGCATATGGCCCGCGGGCCGTAGGTTTCCCACCCCTGTGCTACGGCTTGTGTGGTTTTGTCAATTGGCAGAATTTGGAGTTTATTCCCATTTTCCTAAAAGGGGAGAAAAGGAAGAGATCAACAAAAAGTCTTCCTTGAGGGATGGGCCTGGCTCACTGAAAAACATTGGCATACAATGCCACCTTTTCTGTTACATAGTAGGTGAGGCTGAATAAAGACAATAGTCCATCCAGTTCAACCTGTGTAGGTGTGTGTGGTCGTAATCATCTCTCATACCCCTGAATGTTCTGATCGTTGAGATGTACGTCTAAGAGTCTTTTGAAAGCCACCATACTTCGATACTTCTGTGATGGTGTTCACCTGAATACCTCCTGATAAGAGGTGTTTTACATATAGCTTGAGCTGTAGGTTACATCGTTAACGTAAATAAGACCGGGGAAAGTGGGCATCCTGGTCACGTCCACCTACCTATGGAAATGGGCTCTGAAAGGTCTCCCTCCAACCTGATGCACACCGACGGGACTTATGTATAGGATCTTAACTCATTTGCGAAAAGGAGGACCAAAGGTCGTGACCTCCGAAACCGCTGTTGTTTAAGCCATGTCCACCGCGTCAAAGGCTTTTTCTATGTCTAACATCACTAGCACCCGTGATGAGGAGGTAGAGAAGGGGTGTTGCATGTGTGTTAGTACTCTGTGTAAATTGTCTGTTTATTTACCCGACATGAAACCATTCTGGTCTATACAGACCAAAGAGGGCAGAATTTTCAGTCACATGTCTTAATACTTTGGTCAGTATTTTTAAGTCCTAATTCAGAAGGGAAATTGGCCTGTATAAGGCACACTGCATAAGGTATTTGCCTGACTTAGGTAGGAGCACTATGCATGCTTAATACATGAAGGGAGGCAGGCGGGCAGATCGTGTGCATCAAAGCATTTGGTAAATACACTGCAGAGTCGCAGGGCCAATTCCTTTGCCTACAGTTTGTACCAATTACCAGGCAACCCATCAGGCCCTGGCGTCTTGTTAGGTGGAAACGATTAAATGGCTAGTTCTATCTCAGGAATAGAAATTTCCTTTTCCAAAGCATCCACCTCATCCTCTGATAAAACCATCAAGAGATTCTGCAGAGTATCTAGCAATGCTGAATTAGAAAAGGAAGGAATAAGACTATATAGCGACTTAAAGTAGCTTTGGAACTCCTGTAATTTTTGAGAGGGGTGCAAGAGCAACTCCCCAGAAACAAATCTTAGCTCAGATACTACTGTTTGTTGACGATGATCTGCTGCAAGATTAGCCAAGAGCCTGCCATTTTTATCCCCTCATGCAGTCTCTCCAGCTGGGCTGCAGCATCAGTGTGTGAGTGATGTAAAATGAAGAGCTAATTCTCTACGGGCATGGGCTAATGCGTAAAAATAATCCCCAGTAGGAGAAGCCGCAAAGGTTAAGGCCACCTCAAATAAATTTTGTTCCAAAGGTAGATGTCTGTGCCGCATATTTCTCCCTCACCGATTTTAATAGCGCACACATACTGGCCTTAAATGCATCCCATACCATCTGAAGGGAGGGATTAATCTCCTAATAATGGGCAATTTGATCAGACATTACTTCCTGTACCTTTTCATTAGAGAGTAGTTTGGAGTCTAAACGCCAGCACCCTGGATTCCTCCGGCCTCCTACATCAAGGGTAAGTTATAGGGGCAAATGGTCAGGAATACCGGCCAGCAGGTAGGAGGCGGTTTGCAAAGTTCTCAGTACCAGCCTGAAACTAAATGCTAAATCAATCTAAGAACCAAATCTATGGGAAGTAGAAATAAATTCTATAATGGGGATGTTTAAATCGCCACACCCCAGTGAGGTCAAATGTTTGGGCCCAGTGTAGTAGATCTGGTGCATGCATTCTCTGAGGGTTGGAGGAATCCAAAGCTATTTTCATGAGTATTAAAGTCCCCAGCCCAGATAAACCAGGAAACCTGTAAAAGGGCCGATTTCTCCTTGATAGTATAAAAAAACCAGAAGAAAAAGGAGGTGGGGCATATACAATATTAAATGCAAAACATACATTCTTAGAATCCAGGACCAAAAGTACAAATCTACGGATCAGTGCACACTGTAATACCGTGTACGGGAGGAATTTGTTGAAGAGTATGGCGACTCCATTAGCATAGCTGGAGTAAGTAGCATGAAAGGCTTGTTGCACCCAGGCTCGACAAAATGACAGAATCTTATTGCCTAAAAAAAAAAATAAAGGATATGCTGTTTGTGAGAATTAAGGAACTTGAATATGAGAGACCACTTAAATTTGTTGTTCAGGCCTTTAATGTTCCAAGAAACCAATTTTATTTCTAAAAAGTGTCAATACGGGCTAGGTAGTAAGATGTTCGACACAAAATATAAAAAGGAGCCTAGAGCAACATTAAATTATTATTCTGCTCGGTGAAATTAATTCACACTCACGCGCTGGATGCTGCTAAACGCGAGAATAAATACTGCTAAACGCGGTATACATGTTTTACAGGCATCAAGCATTTTTCTTCTCATTTAGGGAATGTCCAGCATGCATGCAGCCTTAAATGTAAAAAAAATATACCTAGCTTGGTTTGAAAAAAAAAAAAAAAAGAAATGTTATTCTCAATATTTGATTTACCTAAAAAGCAGCTTATTGGTTAAAATGACGGGCTATTGAAAGCTTTAAATTACAGTAAAAGCCTTCAACTATTTTATTTTCATTGAGAGTGGGTAAATCATACTCCCCAGACCCTACCTGCTATACTACTCCTCCTGTCTGAAAGCACAGCCTACATGAAGCTAAATTTCTCTATCGCTCATTGACAGACGTAGTCTTCTTGATTCTCAAGAGCTGGGTTATGTTGTCTCCGCAGGAGTAGGACTAGGCAGAAAGACAAAACGTTCTGGCTCCACCTTAGGGGCAGTCCCTGAGGGTATATCCTCCCTCTCTCTGCTACAGGGAATCAGTTTTTTTCTGTCTAGTCAGGAGTAAGGACCTAAGTTCCTTGCTGGGATCTTTTGGTCCTGGCAAGACTTTTTTTCTTTAAGAAAAAGACATTTTTTTAGGTAGTTTTCTCCAGTGTTTTTTCCTGTGAGATCTTCAAGCAAAAATGCCGGACTGGGCGACACTTGTGGTCACCCCAGCCGGCCTACGAGCGCGCGCAGACCATGGCATTGCGCTTGGTCGGCCGCGACATATTCAAGTAAGTATGCGGGGCCGGGCGACGGGCTGGATGTTGAGATCCAGTGGTCACCCCGGTTTCTGCCTACGAGCGCGTGCAGACCAGAGCTCCGCGCTGGGTCGGCCGCGACGGAGTCCCAGTGAAGGGACTGACTTTGCGAGTTAAAAGTCTCGCTTGGACGCCAGGTACCAGAGAGTCGAGGCGTCCACAAACCCCCACCCCGGTGGAGAGGGTATTGTGAAGAGAGGGTGCCTGTCGGTTCGGTATGGTGAGTAAACGTTCCCTTTTTTCCTCATTATGAGGCAGTATATATTATGGGCCCCTCCATATATGGTCAGTATATATCTGATACTTACAAGTCCCCCTTGTAATACAGCATGTGTTTGTGGGAAGTGGACTTGGTTCAAGAGCTAACACTCTACCCAGCAGACTGTAACATTACAGCAGACATAGGAGGTATAATCCTACCTTATGTGCAGTGTATCTCTGTAGATCCATATGTCACCTCTTAGCAGAGTGCAGGTGGATGTGCTGGGAAGACGATATCGGCGGTCCGCCGCCATTTTGCCGTAGACCGAATGCATGTATGTCCTCAGGTCACGCCGGCCGCCATGTTTTTGGAGTCTTATGTCTCCTATGGGGGCGGCCATGTTTTGTGAGCCCAGCTACCTCGTGGAGGGCTGGGAACGCCGGAAGGCGTACACAGGGGGCGGAGCCACGCCTTCTGCCCGGGAAAAAGCAAACAGCTCCTTCCAGTCTGTGTAAGACAGACGCTGACTGCAGTTTGTTGGAAACTGCACTGCATCGGTTGGTGAGCCTTGGGGGTCCCTCTCTCTCTCTCTGGGATCGAGAAGCAGGTACTCTGAGGGGCGCTATTGCGCTAGGGGGAGACACACAAAAAAAAAAAAAAAAAAGGAAAAAAGTTTTTTTGTTTTGCTGGCAAAGGTGTCCTGTATTAACATGGACCCTGCCACTCATGTATCTCCTCCGGATCCCCTCGAGGGGTCTGCGGGATCCTCCAGCACCCCATTGACAATTGAATCTTTGTCAGCTATTATGGAAACTTTTGTGTCCCGGGTGGAAGTGGCTTGTCAGGGACAGGGCGCAAGAAAGCGACCCCCGCCTAACCCCTTATTATCTGAAACCTCGGATTCAGACTCTGAGCCTATTTCTGCAGTTGCAGGTACTTCATCTGGTATTGGTGTCTCGGGTCCTGTCTCTTCAGACAGTGAGGAGGATGTTTCGGCATCCGCCATAGCCCGAGAGGAAGCGTTGGTAAACGCACTCATTGTATCTGTTCAAGAGACCTTAAGGTTACAGGGTATTCCATCAGAAATAGCTGAAACTGAGATCCCTTTTGGGACTAAAAAACGCATCAAAGTGGCGAAGGTTTTTCCATTGCCCAAATGTTTTGGCAATCCAATCGAAGAAGAATGGCGTCTGCCAAAACGCACTTTTAATATTTCTAAACGCATTGACAGGCGTTATCCGTTTGAGGAAACCCTTATTAAGAAATGGACAGAACCACCTGTGGTGGATTCACCTATTGCTAGATTGAATAAAGCCACGGTTATTCCTTTAGAAGACGCTCCGTCTTTTAAAGATCCAGTGGATCGCAAGATAGAAGCTATGTCTCGCACCATGTTTTCCTTGATTGGATCAGCTTTCAGACCAATAATTGCTATTGGTCTGGTTTCGCAAGTGGTTACGCCGGGACTTAGAAGAAGTCCCTCAGGCGGTATCAGATTTGTTGAGGGGCACCCCGGATGTGGATCTGTTGGCATCACGATTCAACAGGAAAGTTCAGAGATTCGTGGCTCGCTCCCGCGATCCTCTAGCAGAAACCGCAGACGCACTGATCGCCCCGTGGGGGCGATACCAGCTAATATATGCCTTCCCTCCTCTCGCGTTACTGCCAAGACTTCTTCGCAGGATAGAGGAGGAAGGAATCCCAGTAATCCTGGTAGCTCCGGACTGGCCTCGTCGAGCTTGGTACGCCGACATGGTCAGACTGGTGGCAGACGTCCCATGGAGACTTCCTCTCAGGGAGGATCTACTGTCTCAGGGACCGATCTTCCATCCTGCTTTACGATCGCTGGCTTTAACGGCCTGGCTATTGAGACCCAGGTGCTGAAGGACAAAGGTTTGTCAGCTTCAGTTATTCCTACTCTAGTTGAAGCAAGGAAAGCGACTTCCAGAAAGATTTATCATCGCACATGGAAGTCCTACATTGCATGGTGTGAACCTTTGGGGTTCCGTCCTCGGTCTTATTCGATTAGTCGAATATTGGCTTTTCTGCAACAAGGGGTTGAGCAGAAACTGGCCTTGAGTACTATCAAGGGTCAGGTCTCAGCATTAGCCATCTTCTTTCAGAAGCCTTTGGCTACTCATTCCTTGGTGCGGAATTTCATCCAGGGGGTGCGACATCTGGCTCCGCCAGTGCACACGCCGTTACCCCCCTGGGATCTTAATTTAGTGTTGTCGGTTCTTCAGAAACCTCCCTTTGAAGATATTAGGGAGATTCCTCTACCCACGTTGTCCCAGAAGGTGGCCTTCTTGGTGGCTATTACTTCTGCACGCAGGGTGTCAGAACTGGCCGCATTATCTTGTCGTTCACCATATCTGGTGGTTCATAGAGATAAGGTGGTTCTTCGTCCGAATCCATCCTTCCTACCAAAAGTGGTTTCAGAATTTCATCTGAATGAAGAAATTGTATTACCTTCCCTGTGTCCTAAGCCCAGTCATCCTCGGGAGTTTGCTTTACACTCCTTGGATGTGGTCCGGGCAATCAGGGTATACTTGAAAACGACAGACTCGTTTCGCAAGACGGATTCACTTTTTGTGATCCCAGATGGACCCAAAAAGGGGTTGCCTGCATCTGCCGCGACCATTTCCAGATGGATCAGACAGACGGTAGTGCAGGCTTATTCTATTAAGGGTCGGGAGCCCCCGTTCCCTGTTAAGGCGCACTCCACTCGGGCACTTAGTGCGTCATGGGCCTTTCGCCATCAGGCGTCAGTGGTCCAGGTGTGCAAGGCGGCTACCTGGTCGTCGGTGCATACCTTTTCTAAACATTATAAAGTTGATGTAATGGCATCGTCTGATGCCTCGTTTGGCCGCAAGGTCTTGCAGGCCGCAATTTGAGGAGACCAGTGGTCTACCTCGAGGGTTTTTTCCGTTGGAAAATTTTTCTTTAGTCTCATTCTTTGTTTATAATGAGCCTTTAAAACTTCGTTTGGCACCGGTTGGGCCTTCTAGATTGGATTTGATTTTGTCAATCCCACCCCTCATTTGTGGCACTGCTTCTGGATGTCCCAGCTCTTGAGAATCAAGAAGACTACGTCTGTCAATGAGCGATAGAGAAAAATGGATTTTTGTAAGAACTTACCGTAAAATCCTTTTCTCTTAAGCTCATTGACAGACGTAGTACCCGCCCCTCTATCATTGAGTTGGGTTGGGTTAAATTCTCTGTACTGCTTTAAACAGAACTGATTCCCTGTAGCAGAGAGAGGGAGGATATACCCTCAGGGACTGCCCCTAAGGTGGAGCCAGAACGTTTTGTCTTTCTGCCTAGTCCTACTCCTGCGGAGACAACATAACCCAGCTCTTGAGAATCAAGAAGACTACGTCTGTCAATGAGCTTAAGAGAAAAGGATTTTACGGTAAGTTCTTACAAAAATCCATTTATGTGCAATTCCTATTGATCCACAAGAGCTGAGAGCTATGACAAGCTAATGAGATCATCATGTAATCATTTTAATGGGGCAAGTGAAAATACCCCTAAAAATATAAAATTCCGTCCTAATGTTACTATATATATATATATATATATATATATATATATATATATATTCTTTCTTTTAATTTCTTTTTTTAGTTGAGTAATCAATTTTAAGGCGCTTTGTGCAGCTTTAAATGCAGTTTGAGCCTTCTTGTCCTTTGGATTCCCCCACTCATTTCCCTTATGCTAGTACTGGTATTGAATAAAAGGACAGACAGCAAGAAAAACTCAACAGAAGTTCTGTAATCATTTCTCACTCTATTAAAAATGCTTACGAAAAAAAGAAACCCTTTGTCTGGAGTTACTTTACTTGTTTTTTCTTTGCTCTAAAAAAGATCAGTTGTGTATTATGATTCACAAGGTCTAAATGATCTGAATACCATCTGTATAGAGGATGGGAAATATATTGATCTGTTGTTGGTCTCTCCTCTTGAGGACAATCACGCAGCCTTTCCCCTGGGTGTCGTTGCAGTGAAGTACATCTAAGTTGTGGCTTTAATGAGATAATTCAACCCATGCAGTAGAGAGTGACTTTGAGCAGTTCTTGACTGTAGGAAAAGAGAAACAGAGTTTACAACTTTACCATCAATTTTATTATTTACTTCTGGCAGCGCCCTTGTTTTGATATGCGTTCTTAAAAAACGTCTTTAGTCAACTTGGGTGAATAAATCAATTTATCTTGACTCTTTGTAGTTTAATTATTTATTGCAATAGGGCCTTAAGAAAATAACTTGTATTTTATTTTTAAATGTCTACATAATCTATCCTTTTCCAGAGCACTCTAGATTGGTCAGTTTGTTAGGAGTTTTTTTTTTGGTCTGCCCCTTGTGTCTGTGCCTTTCTATTGGTCAATGAGACTTATCATATTTATCAACAAGGCATGGGTAGGTACAGACTGAGGCTCCAGCTTCCTGGTAGGATGACTATATTTACATTATACAGAACCTTGGTTCTTGGGGTTTTTGTAGGTACTGCAAGAACATGTATGAGGGCTGTACTGAAAGTAAGACAAAAGTAGACTTAACTTTTTAAAGTGGAACTTGAGGCCAAAATTAAACATGGGTTAACAGGCAGAAATTTGAATGCAGAAGATACATGCTTTTCTTTCTAAGCAGAAGCAACGTTCTTGAGTTCTTGATGGAGGAGTGCAGGCTGTCTGATATCCGCAGCAAGCTACAGAATGTTTAGGGAGATATTTTTAATGACCCCATTGACAGGAGCAATGTTTTGGCATTGGTGAATCTTGTCAACGGTGTCCTCCACGTAAACATTTTGTAGCTTTTTATAGAGGTCGGACAGGATGCACCCCTCCTTCATCAAGAATTCAATGATGTTGCATCTGCTTAGAATCCATTTTCTATCTGAGATTAAAACGAAGAAGTAGAGTTACTACAGAGGAGGCATTAAGCCACCCATACATGGTTTAAATTCAGCCAATTCAGCAGAGAGTATGGGAAGGGCGGTTGTACAGAAGGCAATCAACCAATCGACTTTTGTACAACCACCTGTTGGAAAATTTTTGCTCGATCAGCCCTGTGGCTATAGCCAGCAGCGCTGATTAGTGTATTCTGATGGTGGGGAAGTCTCCTCGCTGTCAGAATGCAAAGACACAGCGGGAGGATTCCGCCATCCACCTCAATTGTATGGATGGGGGAGTCAAGTCTTTTTTTTTATTTTTATGATTTATCCTGCTGGTTAAACAAAATAAAATGAATCCTCTATGGGCTGCCTTACCCAACATGTGATATTTGAACGACATTGTAAGTTAATAAAAAAGTTATGCTTTCTTTACATTACCTTCTATACAGCCCTCGTATTACACATGTAGGTACCTCTGTTAAAGTATTAAAGAACACCGTCATCTCACAATAAAGTCTTAAAAATGGTTTTCTGCCAAAACAGAGGACTTGTACCTTCCTGTTTAATAGCCCATGCTATCTTCACTGTTGAAGCATTACAACCTTTATCAAAATCTTCAACATTTGAAATCTACAAGAGCGTGGAAGGCTTGAGCTTCCCCCCCCCCCCCCCGATGTTCTGAGTTTTTTTCAACTGACCCGCACGTCACTGTTGTATCCATTAGTGATGTAGGGGCAAGAGTATGGCGCTAGAGTATGTGGCAAGGACTACAGTCTTCCGACACTCCCTGAAATGCTGAGAATTCTGACAAAGGTACAGTATCTCACACAAATAAGTTCACTCCTTACATTTTTGTAAATATTTTATTATATCTTTTCATGTGACAACACTGAAGAAATTACACTTTGCTACAATGTAAAGTAGTGAGTAGGGTTGAGCGAACACGGACTGTATTGTTCGGGACCGTACGGGACTTTTGGGTTTTCGGTACCCGGACACGGACCCGAACATTGTACTGTATATTCGGGATACAGTCCGTTGTTCGGTTGTTTTGGCGCGGTTTTAATGGCGCGGTTTCAACAGCTGCAGGGCAGCCAATCAACAAACATTTAACTAGTGTGCCCTTAGAAGCCATCACAGCCATGCCTACTAATGGCATGGCTGTGATTGGCCAGTGCAGCATGTGACCCAGACTCTATATAAGCTGGAGTCACGTAGCACCGCACGTCACTCTGCTCTAACTATTGTAGGGACAGGTTCCTGCTGCTGCTTATTTGAGGGAGAGATAGGAGATTATTGTAGGGGCAGGCTGGAGATTGCTTTCAGGGAAAGAATAGGACACAGGACAGAAGAATGTTCTTTAATCAGACAGCTATCTACATTGATTTGCAGTGCACATTCTTTTTGCCCTGACCGGAGCCGAGTGAGGAGGAGGGAGAAAAAAAAAACACCTTTTATCAGTCTGTTAGGTGGGCGGCGTGCAGAGGACATTTAACGTAAGCTCAGTGCATATGTGTTTGTGCGCTGTGACATACAGCGTTTAGACACTGCTGTTCTGATCTGCTATTCAAGAATCACCAATTAAAGGGAAAAATAAACATTTTTCATTCATAAGTTACTGTGATGCCGCTATTCAATAAACACCCATTTAGAGAAAAAATATTAAATTGGGGCCTAGTCTGTAGCTGTACGTGTGAGATACACTCTTTGGATACTGTTGTTCTATTCTGCTATTCAAGAAACACCCATTTAGGGGGAAAAAAAATTGCGGCCTAGTTTACATATGTTACTGTGAGATACACCCTTTGCATACTGTTGTTCTATGCTGCTATTCAATAAACACCCATTTAGGGAAAAAATATTACATTGCGGCCTATTCTGTAGCTGTACGTGTGAGATACACCCTTTGGATACAGTTGTTCTATTCTGCTGTTCAATAAACACCCATTTAGGGGAAAGAAAGATATTAAATTGCGGCTTAGTCTGTATCTGTACGTGTGAGATACACCCTTTGGTTACTGTTGTAATATTCTGCTATTCACATAAACACCCATTTAGGGGAAAATTAATAATTTTGCAGCGTTTGCTGATTATGTTACTGTGAGATACATTAAATTTGTTTGGCGCATCTCCTTCCACCACCGAGGATTGCAGGGTGCTTCAGTTTTCCTCCTGTTGCCAACTCCTCCTACTCCGCTTCCTCATCCTCTACTGCCTCCGCATCTGGTCAGCGTAACACCTTCACCACCAACTTCAGCACAGCCAGGGGTAAACGACAGCAGACAGTTTTACGGATTACTGATTTAACTGATAACAACAGATACTACACTTGATCTTAGCCAAAAGGTCAAGAAGCGATGCTGATGGCATTCCTACCTGACAGCAGGGGTACAGTGGAAGCACAAGGCGAAGGCAGAGGAGAAGGAGGTCGCCTTGTGGGCCAGCGTCAGAATTTTGTCAGTTGTATGGGCGTCAATGAAATGTCAAGGTCCCGTTCCCAGTGGCGCAGAAAAGACAAACATTGCTCCCTGGGCACGTCCGAGAGGAGCGAGTAAAAAAGTGAGAGGGCATGTCTGGGGGGTTCCCCGTCCTTACACATGGCTTCAAGTGGGGTTAGGGAGCGCAGGGCATAACCCGGACGGAAAGGAGGAAATGTCACAGCTGACAGACGTTAAAGGGGTCGAGGGAGGTCTCGGGCCAAGCGGCAATCTCTGAAGGGGTGGGCACATCTCCCCGCTGCCAGAAGTCGAAAAGGCGGGGCCTGCCAACCTGAGCCAGGCTGCGCACCCTAGCACTCGTGCAACCTGATGGAACGGCCCGGTTGCCCAGTAGGGGCATTAGCGGGGACAGCGCGGGCGCGACCATCAGGTGGTATTGGTTGCGCCGGGATTCGCATGGAGTGGCCCCAATCGTAGGATGAGAGAGAATGGGGTCCGAGGATTGGAAGGAAGACCAGGGAGCCGGGGACGTAAGCTGTCCTGCTGCGCTCACTTCCAAACTGACCCAGCGTTTGGCATCCGCGATGCAGTGACAGTCAAGGATTCTCATGAGATGCAAGGCTCTATAATACTGCAGAAGGTCCGGAAGACCCCCTTCGTTTTAGGAAGAGACAGAGTCTGCAACCGGATCCTGGGAGATTTAGAGGCCCAAACAAAAGATCTGTGGCTGCAAAACATCGCCTGGGTCTGGTGGTGCCCACATTTCCAGCTTTACCAGTTAAGGTTGCATGATTGAGGTTACTGCAGAACATAGAATTCCAGTGATTGAGAAAACTGTAATGCAGCTAGGGGAGCTTACAACTGTCACCGTTTATTCACATTGTTAAGACCTTAAAGCGGAGTTCCGGGCACAGAAATTATTTTTTGCTGAACATACCCCCGGGACAGTCAGGGCTAGCACATTCCACAATGGCTAGCCTCTGATCTGTCCCGGTTCGCACTTACCTTTTAGAAGAAATACTTACTTAGAAAATTTCTTCCACAGCGTTTCCATCTCTGTTGTGGGCAGCTGAAGCCGGCGCGGTCCTCTTCTCTGTCTTCTTCCGCGTCTTCGTGTCCCAGAATGCACTGCACCGGCCCCTCTCGTCACTTCCGGTGCGGCGCCGCATTCTTAAACCGCTTCTGGGCATGCCCAGAAGCTGTTTAGCAGGGGAATGCGGCGTCGCCCGGAAATGACGAGCGGGGCCGGTGCCGTCGCATTGATTCCTGGGAGCTATGACGTTTAGCTCCCAGGAATCATCGCGAGGCAGGAAGTGACGGGGTGAGCCGCGGCTCCGAGGGAGGAAGCAGTCAGAGGTGAGTATTTACGATCTTCAATAAAAAGGTGAGTAAACAAAAAAAATAAAAATAACTATCCAATTCCTTTTCAGGTGAGCTCTACCTAGCGGAGGGGCACAAAAAAAAAATTGTTTTTGTGCCCGGAACTCCGCTTTAATAGAGGGGGGGGGATGTGGACAACATATGTGCACATTATGGCAGATTTACTGTACCTTTTTGAGTTTGTCCTGTTTTATTTCGGACAGCTCTTCACTCACTCTCCGGTCCACATTGGGGGCTATCTTTGTGCACGTTTCTCATTCCATCGTGTCTTCCTTCTACGACTGAGCAGGTTTGTGATGATGCGACAATAGTTTCACCATCAGGGAACTAGAATTGTCATCTGAAAGATATCGGGAGTACATACTGCCCATGTGCAGAAAGCAATGGTACACAAAATATAATTTTGTAATAAAAAAGTAAAGGAGATTTTTGTGAGACAAGACATACAAACTTACTTCTATCAAAAACTGTGCATACTAGCAAAACATTTTCAATTGCGATAGTTTCATTTTAAGGGCTTGTTGACATGAGCAGACACGGGTAAGAATTTACAATTGTTATCGGTGGAGAAACTCCTCATGCGTGTGTGCCTTGCAAAAGTATTGGCATTTTTCGTGTTTTGATGCCTCACAACCTAGAATTAACATGGATTGTTTGAGGATTTGCATCATTTATTTACAGAACATGCCCACAACTTTGAAGATGTTTTTTCTTTCTTTCTTTTTTTTTTTTTTATTGTGAAGCAAACAACAAATAGGACAATATAACAAAAAATTCAATGTGCATAACTATTCACCCCCCTAAAGTCAATACTTTGAAGAGCCACCTTTTGCGGCAATTACAGCTCCAAGTCGCTTTGGATAAGTCTCTATGAGCTTGCCACATCTTACCACTGGGTTTTTTGCCCATTCCTCCTTGCAAAACTGCTCCAGCTCCTTCAAGTTGGATGGTTTGCGCTTGTGAACAGCAATCTTTAAATCTGACCACAGATTTCCTTTTGGATTGAGGTCTGGGCTTTGACTAGGCCATTCCAACACATTTACATGTTTCCCCTTAAACCACTCAAGTGTTGCTTTAGCAGTGTGTTTGGGGTCATTGTCCTGCTGGATGGTCAACCTCCGTCCTAGCCTCAAATCATGCACAGAGTGGTACAGGTTTTGCTCAAGAATATCCCTGTATTTAGCACCATCCATCTTTCCCTCAACTCTAATTTCCCAGTCCCGGCTGCTGATAAACATCCCCACAGCATGATGCTGCCACCACCATGTTTCACTGTGGGGATGGTGTTCTTTGGGTAATGTGATGTGTTGGGTTTGCGCCAGACAGCGTTTTCTTTGATGGCCAAAAAGCTCAAATTTAGTCTCATTAGACCAGAGCACCTTCCTCCATACATTTTGGGAGTCTCCCACATGCCTTTTCGCAAACTCAAAACATGCCATTTTGTTTTTTGCTGAAAGTAATGGCTTTCTTCTGGCCACTCTGCCATAAAGCCCAACTCTATGGAGTGTACGGCTTATTGTCGTCCTATGTACAGATACTCCAGTATCTGCTGTTTAAACTCTGCAGCTCCTCCAGGGTTACCTTCGGTCTCTGTGCTTCCTCTCTGATTAATGCCCTCCTTGCTTGGTCCGTGAGTTTTGGTGGGCGGCCATCTCTTGGCAGGTTTGCTGTTGTGCCATGTTCTTTCCATTTGGTTCTGATAGATTTGATGGTGCTCCTGGGGATCATCAAAGATTTGGATGTTTTTTTATAACCTAACCCTGACTTGTACTTCTCAACATTGTCCCTTACTTGTTTGGAGAGTTCCTTGGTCTTCATGGCAGTGTTTGATTAGTGGTGCCTCTTGGTTAGGTGTTGCAGCCTCTGGGGCCTTTCAAAAAAGGTGTGTATATGTAATGACAGATCATGTGACACTTAGATTGCACACAGGTGGACATCATTTCACTAATTATGTGACTTCTGAAGGTAATTGGTTGCACCAGAGCTTTTTATGGGCTTCATAACAAAGGGGGTGAATACATATGCACATGCCAATTTTCTGTTTTCTATTTCTAAAAAAAAGTTTTATGTATATATTTTTCTAATTTCACTTCACCAACTTAGACTATTGTGTTCTGATCCATCACATAAAATTCAGTTTAACAAAACGTTGAACTCAAGGCTGTAATGTAACAAAATAGGTAAAAAGTCAAGGGGGGGGGGGGGTGAATACTTTTACAAGGCACTGTAATTACATGCTATTAGGGATTTTGATTAGCCCTAGATACAGACCGTTTGAATCCAGGGGTGACATTTCTGGCTGTATAAAAAAGGGCTGCTGCTAATCGACCAGTTTGTATGTGGGCATAGCACAGAGTCCTGCTGCATCCAGAGGCAGCCTAATCCACCCTCATCTGAATGAGGCCTAAATCTTCTGTTGCTCCAACTGCTCATGTACCCTGTAACAGTATTTTAGATTTTCTCAACCCTTTTTACTATAATTGTCTACAGTGAAATTACTGCTTTAGTGGCTTGTGATTAATCATTTTTGGCATCCGGTGCGTCCCTGTTTATTGGTTCAGGTGCGAATTCCAATTTGCATATGTGTGAACCTAGCCTTATACATATCCGTTAAAGGTAAACTGCACTGGTTTTGCGTTTTTTTTTTTTAATGTTTTTTTTTTCTCCTTTAATATACATTTTTAATAACATGGTTTCACAGTAGGCATTGTTTCCTTTCAGATTGACTCTCTTAAAGGAGTTGTTTAAGTCAGGAAGGTTTTTTATCTGAATGCATTCTTTGCATTAAGATAAAAGCCTTCTGTGTGTAGCAGCCCCCCCAGCACCCCTAATACTTACCTGAGCCCCCGCTCTGTCCAGCGATGTCCACATGTCCCTCGGCCATCCTGGGACTCTCTCTTCTGATTGGCTGAGATACAGCCTTGGTGCCATTGGCTCCTGCGACTGTCAATCAGTCACTGAGCCAATCAGGGGAGAGAGGGGGCGGGGCAGAACGGCAGCTCTGTGTCTGAATGACACATGGAGAAGCAGCTCTGCTCAGGTGCCCCCATTGCAAGCTGCTTGCTGTGGGGGCACTCGATAAAAAGAAGGAGCCAAGAGCAGGATCAAGGGACCCGAGAAGAGGAGGATTCGGGCTCCTCTGTGCAAAACCAACTGCACGCTTTTTTTTTTTTTTTTTTTGTATTCATAAATTTTTTTTTTTCCAAAAAAATTGCGTTTAAAAAATCACTCCGCAAATACCATGTGACATAAAGAATTCCAGCACACACCATTTTATTCTGTAGGGTCTCTGCTAAAAAAAAAAAAATATATATATATATATATATATATATATATATATATATATATATATATATATATATATATATATATATATATATATATATATAATGTTTGGGGGTTCTAAGTAATTTTCTAGCAAAAAAAAAAGTAGATTTTTACATGTAGGAGCGGCGTGTTCAGAATAGGCTTGGAAAGGAGGTGGTAAATGGTACCTTCTAAAAAAAAAGTTGAGAAATATTGCTCTACATCATTCACTTCTCTTATCAAATATGAGCACAGGCGGTCATGGACACACCCACTGGGCTCGCTGTGCAGTATAGAAGAGAACTGTATTAATGTCTTAACATTGGCACCAAACTCTGCATTACTGAAGAGCATCCATCACAGACACTGGAAGAAGGCCTGGAGACATTGCATATTCAGTGATTTTTTTTAAACACTGATCATGCACTTTAAGAATAGCCTGGTAGATTAGTAAACAATGCCAAAAGATCCATTTGATGGCTGCACATGAAGATATAAAATATATTTACGTGTTGTCACAGTTACCTGACTATAAAAATGAAAAAATGTTTTACCAGTTTTATTTTTAAAGTGTTACTAAACCCAGGACCCTGCATTCACTATATCTGCCTCCCACAGAACATGGAAATTTAATTATTTTAGTAAATATAAACCACTAAATCCCTTTTTCTCATCAGCAGTATATAGCAGTCCTGTGACTTCTATAAGTGTCTGGTTGCAGCTTGTAGGAGGAGTTTTCATTCTACTATGACTGTCCTATGAGGCTGCAGGATCCCTGACCCTCTGCCTGGGAAGTGCTGACTGGCCCTGTGCTGATCACATGCACCCTCCCGGGAAAAAAAACAAAAAAAAAACAAACTCTCTGCACATGCTCAGTTTGGTGGGTATTGCTAGAGTGACTCCAAAGTCTCTGTCTTATCAATAGATGTATTGAGGACAGTGGAAGAAGGGGAAAATCATAGAAGACAGGATCAAACAGCCTTTTGTTACACAATGCGTAGTATTAACCCCTTAGGTTCCACAGTGAGTATAACAAACATGCTTTACTGCATATACAGACTGATTTTACTGTTGTGGGTTTAGTAATAACACTTTAGTTCTGGAACACTATATATACAAACAGTACATATTGCATTTTAGATCTTATCAATGGGTGGGCTAATTAAACTTCGTCCGTGTAGGTTCAATAGAGGAGATTGGATTCAGCCATATTTCCTGAGCACGGCTACACTGTAGGGTGCCATGTTATTTTACTCAGGCCCGACTACCCCCTGTAGAGGATTTGGAGCAGATTGGAGTTGATGGTTGCTGGACTTTTCCCGGCTTCATTAGTTAGCTCTCCTTAGGGCCATGCTGCAGAAATATTTCATTCATTGTAGTATGTTTTAAGTGACTGGGAATCTCTCTCCTGATAATCATAAAACTTGTTCAATGTGTTGTGCAGATGTGCACTGTGTTTGTTAGTGTTGTACTACAGTTTTAGCTTCTGCTTCCTCCTTCCAGTTTTTAGCAAAATCTCCTTCACATTCTTATCTCTAATAGAAGTTAATGGTCAGTATTACAAAGCCAGCAAAATACTTTGTAGTCTGTACCTCATCTAAACATTAACCACTTGCCGACCGCTCACTGGAGCTCTACTGCGGCAAAGTGGTTAGTTCCCGTCCAGCGACTGGACTCCTCCCCTTGTGGGCGGCGCACGCGCGCCGCCGGAGGCTTGCTCCCGCTGTATTCAGTCACAGCGGGAGTCGGGCCAGGGGAGGAGCGGCGGTGATCAGCGCCGCTTTTCCACGATCGTTGGGGAATCGAGTTTGGAGATCCGCCTGCTTGTGTAAACAAAGCGGGCGGATCTCCTAAGTGACAGACAGTGACAGATTGCAGGGTTCAGCATAGCTGAACCTGCTATCTGTCCCTGTGTCACTCAGTCACCTCCCCCCACACACGTTAGTAAGCACCAGGCATACATTAACCCCTCCCTCTCCAATAAAATTAACCCCTTCCCTGCCAGTGTCATTTTTACAGTAACCGTGCATATTTATAGCACTGATTACTGTAGTAATGTCACTGATACCCCCAAAAGTGTCAAAAATGTCAGTCAAGGGTCCGATCTGTCCACCACAATGTCGCAGTCCCGCAAAAAAAATCGCAGATCGCCGCCATTACTCGTTAAAAAAAAAAAAAAACACCAAAAATGACAGAAATCTTTCCCTTAGTTAGTAAACGCAACAACTTTTGCGCAAACCAATCAAAATACGCTTATTGTGATTTTTTTTTACCAAACATAGGTAGCGGAAAACAAATTGGCCAAAAATTTAAAAAAAATTTTCATTTTTACATTTTTTTGGGGGGAATTTTGGGGGGGCAAAAAGTAAAAATCGCACAGGTGATCAAATACCACCAAAAGAAACTCTGTTTGTGGGAAAAAAAAGGACGTAAATTTCGTTTGGGTACGGCGTTGCACAACCACGCAATTGTCAGTTAAATTCTCACAGTGCCGTATCACAAAAAGTGGCCTGGACGTAAGACCGCAAAATCCTCCGGTGGTAAAGTGGTTAAAAAAAGGTTGAAAGGCACCGTGTGTGTGTGTGTGTGTGTGTGTGTGTGTGTGTGTGTGTGTGTGTGTGTGTGCAAAGAAAATGTAGTATATATTTGGAATATATCTTCTAGATTCTAAGCTCTAACGAGCAGGGCCCTCTACTTCCTCCTGTTTTGAACTGTATTGTAACTGTATTGTCTTCCCTCACAAACTGTTGGCGCTATATAAATCCTGTATAATAATAATAATATATGAACAATTCCCATTGCTTACACCAGCCTTTCTCAACTAGAGTTCCTCCAGAAGCTGCCAGGGGTTCCTTGAGCAAAGGGCAATCAGATAAGTAACCACTGAACCAATGATCATTTTAGCGATCTGTAAGGGAGGATTATTCCTAATGCCCACTAATGTAAGGAACATTCTTCGCAGTGACCATCACACTAAAGTACTGTGAGCTGTAGATATAGAAATTGTTAGCAGGGGTTCCATGTGCCTGTAAAGTTGTTTTAATGGTTCCTCTACGTTGGGAAGCTTGAGAGAGGCTGGTTTAGACCCTTTCTGCAATCACAGAAAAATACCAATTTTTTTGCCAATAATCCAGTGTGCTCCTAACTTCCTGTTGTGAGCGGACAATGCTGCCTCTGCTGCACTAGAATACGGTTTCTCATTTGATCCCCTAGTGCAGGGGTGTCCAAACTTTTTTCAAGGAGGGCCAGATTTGATGAAGTTAACATGCGTGAGGGCCGATCATTTTGACTGACATTCTTTGGGCCATTAAAATTAAATGCAAATTAACTATTTTATGCAAAGTTTATTGCAAACGGCATACTTTTCATTTCGTCACATGGATGACAAATCTAAACAGGTGTTAAATGACTCTGCCTTTCATATCTGAAGACCAGATGAAAAAAAAAATCCAGGAAGCTGAAATATATGTCAGGAACATTGTAAAGTACATTACATATTATTGTATAGGTAATAAAGGTTGTCTGTCAACTTTTTAAGTTCAAAATAAATAAATAATATTAACAGGAACATAGCACCAAGTATACATGTTGTGTCCTAATATATTTATAACTTATTCAGAGCAACTGACATTTAACTGAGATTTTCCAATGTATTCATCTCAATTCGGAGCATGAGTGCTGCCTAATCAGTCACACAAGGGTTAACCACATATAAGCGCTATGTGAACCCACCAATGATGATTAATGATGGCAGCAATATTAGTCATGAATGACGCCAATGTATTTTTCTAAATTACCTGTGGGGCCGTATTAAATCGGCCCGCGGGCAGGACTTTGGACATGCCTGCCCTAGTGCAATGATTGCCATTAACCATCATGTCTACAAGCTGTCCCCCTATCTGTGAGCATCTGAAGGACCATAGCACACAAATCACAGTGATGCTACTTACACGCTCTTAAAAAATGTCTATTCCATCAGAAATGTCTTCCTAAGTGATCAGCCAATTGTCCTTAGTTTAATATTATGTTCTCTATGAAGCTCATCAGATGCCGTCACAGGGTAAATATCCTTTATTTTTTTCTCTCAATCAATTCAAATTTTCAATCCTTGCCACCTTTGCATCCTTTTCTTAACAAAGCACCAAGCTCACATCAACAGAATTATCACTATGAATAGTTGTACAGTATACATCAAAGAATTTAAGTTTGGGGGACACTTGATGCTGTCAGGTACTCCATCACAGCACGTTGTTTAAATTAGATTGACATGGGTCAAGCAAAGGGTTCCATTTTATAGTTGCAAAACAGCCCCTGACCTGCTGCTAAGTGAGGTGAAAGAAGAGAACCTACACTATGTAATATGTCAGTGCTGCCATCTCCCATATAACAGACTGAAGCCTTTACTTTTCATTCAACCATTGCATTTTTTTTTTCATTTAAAATTCTAATTTGGTTCCACAGTTCCCTGCCTCTTAAGTCTTCCTATAGCTTAGTTTGGTAATGGAAAGTCTAACTGGTCAATAGAGAGACTCCATATGGGTCCAGGCCAAAGTTTTACTGATAAAAAAAATCTATGTTTTATTATGATTTCAGCTGCCTTTATGCCTGGAATTACAAATCATTTTGACAAGCCGTTTTCACTGAAGGTAGCATGTACTTCAAATTATGCTTAAAGGGAAAGTACAGCAAAAGCTCACAGTAGTACAGTTCACTCTGCACTCCCGTGACCCGTTTTCAGCAGACAGGGCTAAAGCCCGCTGTCGCCTGACGTTAGAGCCGGTCCAGGCTCAGGCCTCATCACGACCAAAGAGTCGGGATCCGCCCACATGCCTGGACTGGCACCCGGCTTAGCCTGTCAGCGAGCCTGAGCCAGCCATTTCCACCGCCACTGCAACCCAGCGCTCCAGTGAGCGTGGAGGGGGCAGAGCAGCTCTCTGCTCAGGGAGCTCTCAGAACCGAGCAATCGGCGGTGTTCGATCGCTCAGCTCTCGGTGTTAGAGGCGCCGGGAGACAGATGCAACATTGGTCTGATGCTGCATCCAGGTAAGTATGAATAAAAAAAATAAAAAAACTATACATCTTTTTTTAACTTGTACAACTACATGCAGGGTCCATGTTTCTTTTAATCCTGAATGAAACCCAGTCAAGTGCTAGGAAAACTTTGCAGCAGATCTTTGTGGTTTCTGTGGCATTAGAGGCACACTGAGCCGTATATGCTCGTGTTTGTATTGGTTTTCCTTGTATCATAAACATTAGATAGTAAATTCTTTCAGAGGCAGAGACTGTATAATCATGTGTAATGCTTCATTTTAATAAAGGCGTCTGTAGTAAATTTGAAAATCTAACACCTGGGGCCAATAAATAAATTACTTGCAGCATTGAAATGTGGCTATGGCCAAATGGCGCTAACAGTGAGAGGGGCTTAAGGGGAATAGTCAAATAAAACCAGAGGCAACAAACTGTATCCACAACACTCTTATGCTTCAGTACTTGTAAATATGCTTTAATTACTGTGTGACAAAAAAGAATGTAACGGATGCATAATCAGCACACTTTGAAAGGGTTCTATATTACATTTTCTTAGGGTGCAAAGGCCAGGAGTATGTCATATCTAGCCCAGGGTAGAACATGCAGGAGTATGAAATGTACAACATGGCTTCTTTAGCGCAGGGCTTATGTGTGGGTAATGCATAGAGTGTGGGGCGAAGAAGTGCATAATGCAGGGGCCTGCATGGCTCAGGACTTCATAACGCAGAGAGTGCAGGGCTCACGAATGCATAACACAGATGGTGCAAGTCTCAGGAGTGCATAATGCAGAGGGTGCAGGTCTCAGGATTGCATAACGCAGAGGGTGCAGGGCTCACAAATCATAACACAGATGGTGCAAGTCTCAGGAGTGCATAATGAAGAGAGTTCAGGGCTCAGGAGTGCATAATGAAGAGAGTTCAGGGCTCAGGAGTGCATAATGCTGACAGTGCAGGGCTCAGGAGTGCATAACGCAGAGGGTGCAGGGCTCAGGAGTGTATAACGCATAGGGCTCAAGAGTGGATAACGCAGATGGTGCAGGTCTCAGGAGTGCATAACGCAGATGGTGCAGGTCTCAGTAGGGCATAATGCTGAGGTTGCAGGACTCAGGGATGCGTAACGCAGAAAATGTAGGACACAGGTGCGACTAATGTAAAGAATGCAGGGTTCAGGAGTTGGTAACACAGAATACAGAGGTCATTAGTGTATATCACATAGAAAGCAGGGGTTAAAATTGCATAATGTACAGGCCACTGTACGGAATACAGCCAAAAATAACCCCCTTCTCCCAGTATAAATCCCAATCCCCCCCCATTTCCAAGCCAATATTTCCCACAGTCCAGATTTTCACCAACAAAAAATGGTCACTTCCCATACCTATAGCTGGTCTCAACAGCAAGAAGCACTTGGTCAGGCAATGCAGTGACACCTTTGCTGCCATTGTACAATGTGCTGGGTGTTCAGTGTGACCCTGCACCTTTAAGGAGGGGTGGGCTCCCTCCAGTCACTTGTCCCCCATCTATCCATCAGAATACATGTGCTCTCACTGTGGAGACTCTTTAAAGGTATAGTTAGGGTCTGCAGATATCAGGGTGCCTTGCCGGGGCCTGAAGCTTAGGCATGTATTTGCAAATGTGTGCAACTAAACCCTGTCTTTTAACGCATACTGTTAGACAAGTTTTTTCTGTTGGTCTCAGGCTGGTTGGTAAGTTGTGACTGGAAACTCTTTGGCTTTTTTTGACAGATCTTCACCAACCGCTGTAACTCACCATTCCCAGTCCGCCCTCTATGTACAGCCCCCACCTATCAGCTCAACCCCCGTTACTGTCACCATTTTCCTTGCTTCCTTACTGCAATTACACCAAACTTTTCACATGTCCAATACACTGAGCAAGCAAATAAAGAAGGACCATGGGACATCAGTATACAGTATGTTATTAGCTTGACTGCACAAAATATAGGTCATATTACCGGCTAATATAAGTATTAAACTGAAATTAGCAGAGTTTTAGCATTAGTATTGTGACATTGTGGGAATGTTTGTTTTACATATTTATAATTTTAGAAAAGCACGTCCCGTCTTCTGTGTTTCTTTATTGCATTTACAACCTTGAGTCATGTCAGAACCAGACGTGACAGGCTGCCACGGTAACGTGTGGGTTTTCCTCAGGCCTTTCACATTAAATTTACCCGAACATTTCCTAGACTGTCCATTGAACAAGAAAATGTCCAAGTAGTTAATTAGGGTAATAGTTTTAATGGGACTGCAAAGAAAACACTATTAGTGATAATTACCGCTCTGAGAGATTGATGACTCTGTGCACACAATTCTCCTCATGAACCCACCATGGAATCCGTTCCAGGAGCCATGATAAATGCTGTGAAGGAGGAATAACCATGATCACAGGGTGTGATACAATGCACGGTCTGCGGCTACATGTTCACACACCCGCTGTTCTTCTAGCAGACGTGAGAACAGCCGTGTTACTATGAGACATGGTGGCGTGCCGCTGGAACAGAAGGGGACACTGGACATTTGGAAAATAAATGAGCAGCAATGTTACTTCACTGATCTGGTTCATACTTCTGTCAGTAATGTGTTTATCTTATTCTGGAGAGGTGCCTTTAGGTAGATTCGCCTAAAAAATGCCAATAAACCTTAAACACTAAAAAGGTTTATAAAAAGATCTATGGACAACTCTCCTAGATATTTTGTAGAAATTACCAGGGCTAATGGCAATTCAAGAGCACTTGTCGTGTTCTAGTTAGGATGGGAATCCTGCGCACCCATCAGTGAGAAGGATGCAGTTATGTTTTGGAAATCAAGAAAAACTAAGAGATTTCCAGTCACAACTTACCAACCAGCCAGTGACCAACCGAATTGCACTGTCTAACAGTATGCGTTAAAAACAGGGGTTTGGTTGCACACATTTGCAAATACATGCGTAAGCTGCAGGCCGCGGCAAGGCACCCTGTAATCTGCAGTCCCTAACTCTACAATTTAAAGAGTCTCTACAATGAGAGCACATGCATTTAATGGGATAGATGGAGGACAGGTGACTAGAGGGAGCCTGGGGTAATCTGCAGTCCCTAATGCCCCGTACACACGTGCAGATTATCTGAAGACTTTTGTCTTCAGATTTACCTTTTCTATGTAGTGCAAGGGCCTGCCGGATTGTATACAAATTGAAAGTGTTTAGGTTTGACCTCATATTATATGGTTTTGGTAAGTCTGCAGATAATCTGCACGTGTGTATGGGGCATTACTCTGCAATCTAAAGAGTCTCTACAATGAGAGCACATGCATTTAATGGGATAGATGGAGGACAGGTGAATAGAGGGAGCCCACCCCTCCTTAAAGGCACAGGGTCACACTGAACACCCAGCACATTGCACAATGGCGGCAAAGGTTTTGGAAACCTGCAACCGTTTCTTGAATTTATCATTAGTATTCAGTTTTGGTTTAGGGTGACCTTTTTCCTAGCACTCCATAAATATGGAGTCCAGCTATGTAGAACTTTCAAGTTTATTTCACTACAGAGTGGAGGAGGAGAGAGAGGACTCTGTCCATGTTGGTCTATTAGGAGGTAGTATAAGGTTCAGGACCGAAGATCTAACCTTGTTCCTCTAAATAGTTGCTGTTGGCAGTGACTGGTGACACCAACAGATCTGGGGAATTTGTAAATCTGTATATGAGTTACAGTAATCAAAAAATGGAGCTGGAAGCCTGAAAGAATGTTAAAGTCAAACCCTAGAATATTTGTAGGACTTGGGCGCTATGCACTCTAGCATTTTTTTTAAGCTCCTGGAAGCTATTAAGAGCATTTTTCTCTGCTCCCAGAAGCTAAAAGTGTTATCCTATGTGTCTGTGGACACCATTTTAGGCTAGAAGTGTTTTTCGAGTGTCAGCATTTAGGAGCTTTAGAGTTTTTGGAAACGTTTTCCCAGCAACTTTTTTTTTTGTTCCCCCCGAACAGCTTTTTTGAGCATTTTTTTTTCCTCCTGTACTGTAAAATTGCTAATAAAATGCTAATGCTCCTAAAAGCTACTAAAATGCTACTACAAGCTGGCACAAAAATGCTATTTTCAGCATTTTTTTTTATCCAGTGTTTTTTTCCACTTCTAAAAAACGCTTGTGTGCATGGAGCCTGAAAGTGTATCCAAATCTAGAAATAAAGATGTCATATATTGCAACTTGTATGTCCTTAGATGTGGATGCATTTTTCAGACCTTTTCCCTTTATTTTCATTAGGTAATTCTGTAAATAACACTATCCCTGTTTCCACTTGGGCAGAGCTTCAAAAATGTCTGCCTTTTGTTTACGTCCATTTCATATTTGTGCTTTCTGTTAAGCTCACAGGGAGTTACAGGGATGCTTCATCTCTGACAAAATCACCGGGTATTTTCTATACATATCTGTGAATCCAGTTCACATTTATCCAAGTCCTGGTATATCTAGGAGTACTCAGATACATTCAGCTGGGCTTATTTTGTAATGCTGGAGATGTTTGAGTATATCCAAAAAACTTCTTCAGTTCTAATGAATTTTTTATGCCTACCTCTGCATATATATCCACAGATGTAGCACAGTAAACAAAGGATGGTGTGGTTCCACAACTTTCACACCTCCAGTTTTGTTCTTGGACAGCCAGCATCTGCATTGACACATTCCATTGTGATTGGATTAAAGAAGAACTGCCATTACAATTTTTTAACCGTGTTCTGCACCATACTTTGTCCCACATAGCTAGGTGCTTCATAAGTCTAGTTATGGAGTCTAACCTGACCCCTCTCCCCTACCTGCACAGCAAATATTACAACCGCTAGGGAGTAGATGGACCCATTGCAAATGGAGTTTGTCTTAGCTAAGAGCCCTTTCCTAGGACAAGCTCCGGCAAGGGGAATGCAGAGAGACGGGAGGATAACACACCGCTTCTTCCTCTGCATTCCTCTCGTCTCAAAAAAAGGGGCCGACACAAGCTGCATTTACGATGGATCTGTCTCAGTCCAAGCTGTTTGCCACACTGGGAGGGGGGCAGGTTAGACTACATACCTAGACTTGGGAAGCAACTAGCTACTTTGCATGGGACAAAGTACTACATGTAGGCTGTTCTATGATAACAAAAAGAGGGGCGCACTGACCTAGTGCATTACCACTAAAACCATTTATTAAAATAGTAAAATGTACTCCCAAAACAAGTGTGAATAATACACACATCGACAAAATCAATATATAGTCTCCAAGGTAGCCAGGCACTGCGTGATGCAGGAAGGGGCGTCACCCTCGAAACGCGTCAGCATAGCCACAGCAGCTCCATGCGGTTCGCTGCATGCCATCCAGCATCATGCAGTGCCTGGCTACCTTGGAGACTATATATTGATTTTGTCTGTGTATATTATTCACACTTGTTTTGTGAGTATATTTTATGCATTTTACTGTTTAATTTAATTTCTAAATGGTTTTAATGGTAATGCACTAGGTCGGCGCACCCCTCTTTTTGTTATCTTTTCCCGTTTGTATCGGATACCCTTGGTCCTGAGGTGGCAGCAAGACTCTTAGTCATACCTATCCAAACCCGTTGGAAACTTTCCTCTCTCTTCCCATATACTGTACTTGAGCGCAGGAGAATTGAACTACACTATGAGGGGGAGGAACAATGTAAAAACCTTTGTAATGATAGTTCTTCTATAAGGTTACTGTACTACTTGTGCGGATATAAATGCCGGCATATGTTTCTGACACTCAGAACTGAAGAAGTGGCTTTGAGAAGCTACGAAACATCTTCAGCATTACAGAACAAGCCCTGTTGGATGTGACTAACTTCTACTAGCTATTTTCTGTACTTGCTGAAACTGTTCTTAGCCTGAAAAAAAAAAGAAAACTAATACAGCCACCATATCTAAGGACTTAAAGGGGAAGTCCAGCCTAAAACTAAAATCTCTAAATCTACTTGCAGGCACAATCGAAGACTAACCTATCTAACCCTGTAAAGCACAATTCGCTATACACTCCTTTTTTGAAGCCGATCTGATCTGATCTGATCCCACGCTGAGCTGTTAGCGGCGGCTTCACTGTGGAGGCAGGTGCCGAACAGGCAGCGACAACGAAAGCCCCATAGTAAGTCTATGGGTCACGTCACTTCCCAGGCTGTGTTCTGCACAGAGCTTCCACCGCTGGAGACCGGATCGGATCGCCTTCAGAAAAGGTATGTATAGCGAGTTTAGCTTTACAGGGTTGGATAGGTTATTCCTAGATTGTGCCTGTAAGTAGAGTTAGAGATTTTAGTTTTAGGCTGGACTTCCCCCTTTAAGCTGGAATATATAAAAATGTTGCTTTTGGGTTTAGTTGTCCTTTAGATGCTATAGTAGAAATACAAAATGCGCATGTTGTTCTCTAAATACTAATATTTCATTTTTTTTATCATTAAATAGCACTGTGCGGACGTGGGACATGTCAAATGATAAGAAGCATAAAAGCATCTTTAAACCAAGATCTGCGCAGGGGAAACGTGTGATCCCAACATGCGCCACCTACAATAGAGATGGCAAGTTGATCGCTGCAGGATGCCAGGATGGCAGCATACAGATCTGGGACAGAAATATGAGCGTATGTAGCAAAATATTATACTGCTTTTCCTTATGTATATAATTCCATTATTATATTTTTGGTGGCTTTAGAAAAGACTTTAATGTAGACTCATTGTACACAACAAGAAATTCTGTTGACTTTCTTGGGGGCTGGGTTGCATTTTGTAGATACCATATATTTTCATTACACCTATAAAATGCATCCTTTTGCACTTTGTGAAACATGTTATGGTAAGGACTATGACATTGGATGGCCTGCAAATTATCTGAACCATTCAGGAGCATGCTGGGAACAGTATACACACGCAAGCAATTTATTTTTAAAGCACACGGTGAATGCTATGTGTCAGTTTGCTCACTCTTTTTTGAATACTCCATGTTTGCATTTGCTGAGTTATTTTCTGCATCTCTTTGTAATGTTACATTTGTGCCTTAGTAAGGGTTATCTTATCCAAATCAATAACATTTTATTTAAACCTAAACAAGTTAAACTATTAAAAAAAAACATATGCTACAGTCTTTCTCTAGCATTAACACAGAAATTGTAGTTTTTCTGTTTATCCTTTGAGTAAATGTGTTATTTTCCACTTCTAGTAATTAGGGGACCACACCGTTCATTCTACAGTGAAATCGAACAAAAGTGTTGTCACCCTGTGCGCAGGACAATCTTAGATGAACATGTCGTTTTAAATGGACATTAAGTAGCAGGCAAATTAAAGTCCAACTCTAGACCATGAATGTTTTTCATATGAACTTATCTATTACTGGCCTATGCAACAAAATTGGTATCTTTTTAGACTGTGAATGTATAGGCTTTGTGTAGCCTAGCAACGTGTAGTTATTAGTCAGTGCTTTCTGGTACTCTGTTTTGTAATTTTTGGCAAAAATTAGAAAATTTTAAAATAGAAGCCTTAAAAAAGAAAAAAAAAAAAAAACTTCAGCTCAGCCCTCAAAATTTCCACCTTCCTGCTTGCATTAGTCAAATGGAAATAAGCTGAGGGCGAGTGTGGAGCTGCATCGGCAAGTGGGGTTTTACGGAAGCCGAATCTTCTCCTGGCCTCCGCCCCTGTCATTCTCTTAGCAGGGCCTGGCATACAGCGGGAGTCAGCAAAGAATTAGATGAGGTGGGGCGGGGAGGGGGGTTGGGCGGGAGCTGGCAAAGTTTACTTTTCATATTAAGCTGGTGATTGGTTGCTCAGGGCCCCCTAAAACCAATCACCAGCTTGTTAATTGGAAAAGTTAACTTTGGCAGCTCCCGCTCCCCTGTTCAGAGCTGTGCTCCGCTGTAAGTCTCTCTGCATCCTAAATCAGTGAAAGTGTCATTCATTGGTTTACCATATTTTAATGCTATGTTTAATATAGAATTCAAATATTTACTCAATAAGGTAGTAATGATGTATACAGTGCCTAAAGTAACCAATCATATTTTATCCTTCTTTTTATTTATCACAGCCAGATTAATGAAATATGCTTTATGTTAATATTATTAAAGTTGCTTTTATTATTTATTTTTGTAACCTAATTCTGCATAAAACATTTAAGTGTCATTTCATGAGATAATTTGCGAGGGTGTGTTTAGGGGCGGGGTTTAGTGGGGCAACTGGTGGCGAGTAACTCTTAAGCCCCGTACACACGTAGCAATTGTCGGCCGTAAATATTCGGCCGCCGAACGATCGGCCGATTGTCGGCTTGTTAGTATGATGCTTCCGACAACCGACAGCGACTTTTCGGCAGAACAGAATCTGTTGTGCAGGCATTAAAATTTTTGTTGGCCAACACCAGAACGCCCGATTGTTCGCCAGTCAGTACAGAATTCGGCCGACAAGCAGCCGATTAGCAAGACTGGGCATGCTCAGAAAAGAAAAAACACACGGAAATTTAACCATCACATGACATCACTTCTGCAGTCGGCTGTTGTTGGCTGACAAAATTCATGTGCAGTCTTTTGCAGTTTTCAGCCGACAGGACAGCACCGGACAAAAGACGGCCGATCGTTCGGCCGACATTCGGGACGTGTGTACGGGGCTTTAAGGCCTTGCTAGTAGCTCAGGACTTGAAATGTTGAGCCTTGCTCTAGGTTAATAGGTTTAAACAGTTACAGCAACTTTCTTTTTCTACCAGGGCAATTTTTCAAACAAATCTGCATTTTTTCTCTAGAAAAATGACTTTAAATACCTCATGTAATTAAATATGTTTTAAAAGCAGAGTTCCTGTAGAATAAAAGGGCGTAATTTGCCATTTTTAATGTCGCACAACATTTATGTAACTGGTTTGTCAAATGCATATTTTCAGGAAATAATACAATAAAATTATTTTTAGTGCAAAAAACACAATGTTATGCCAACATTTTGGTAAAATATAAAAGTTAGGGGTTGAGTCGCATAAATAGATAACAAACAATGGTACCCAGGATTGTTCATAGGTGACTCTTAAAGTATTTACAGCTTATTCGTTTAGTTAACTGTGAATTATGGTCATAGATTTATTGCTCTCACTCCGACGCTTGTGGTGATACCTCACTTGTGTGGTGGAGTTCATGTTTACATACACATGCATGCCCAGCATGTATGCTTGCATTGGGTTGTGTAGAAGGTGACATGAGTGCTTTTTCTTTTCTTTTTTTTTATTATAATTTTATTTTTTAAGAATTTTAATTTCACTTTATTAGTATGACAAGAGGGCTAAAAAGCCTCTTCTATGATAGCATGGGCAGATGATAGGTTCTCTTTATATCAGGAGTCTGTTAGATCTTCAATATTTCCTCTGCCCCCCATTGCAGCTAATCAAGCACAGATCTTGCTTTATTAGCTGCTTTCATGGCCACAGTAACCGTGGAACCGTCAATGCCCTGTAAAAGTAAATGTGAAGCGTTTGTAAACCTACTGTGGTAAATATGGGGTTATACAATATGAATAAAAGCTGACTGTTATGAGCACACATGGCAATGTTATATGGTTTACCCCTTTAACTGTCACTTTTCCTGGTCAATTTGCTTGGTGTGTTAAATGAAGTGCACAAACATCTGATCTACTGACAGGATCAAGAACTCGGTTACATATGTGTAATATTTGATTTTGCCCATAGTTCTTCTTAAATATAATTTCAGAAGTTTTTAAAATTGAAGACCTGGTTCACACTATTGCGGCTCTGCGACGGGCACAGCAGCCTGTTCATTTCAATGGGCTGCTATGCCTGCGTTTCGTGCTGGAAAACGGTCCCTGCACCAGTTTTGAAACACAACGGCAGGGAAAACACATGGTGCTTTTGCACCATGCTATTTACCAGCAGTTCCCCTGAGGTTTTTAGGTGCATAGGTGTGCCATTAGGAAGGACCACCCGCAATAGTGTGAACCTAGCTTGAATAAGCATAGTCATGGCAGAATCTCCAAGTGTTCTTTGGAGCTAGGTTCACACTATTGTGGGTGGTTGGTTGCCAAAACGCGCTGCTCTTTAAATGCATGGGGCTGCCATTCATTCTTAATGGTACCCTCACTCATCTAAAAATACAGTGCGTTTGTGGGAACCGCCGGGAAATAACATGGTGCAAAAGCACTATGCAATTTCCCTGCCGCTGCATTTCAAAAATTGTTCAGGGACCTTTTTCTAGCACGAAGCGCAGGCGTAGCAGCCTATTCAAATGAATAGGCTGCTGTGCCCACGCAAACACGGCTCGTCACTCGAGCCCCCAATAAAGACTACAAGTGGCCGTGACCGATTTCTCTGTGCAGGCTTGGTCTATTGTTATCAACTTTAGGACATGAGCACTATTTCTGAAATGCAATTTTTTACCAAATAAAATGAAATCCAGCTAGGGTTCAGAGCTTCGTTAGGAAATTTAGCTTACGGAATTGAGCCAAATCTAAATAGAAATTTTGAGTGAACTGAGCCTAAAATATGCATCACCAGTTGTTCTCCAAACGTTTTTATATTGAATGGGATGTTTGGTGTAAGTGTAATAAAAACACAAGATTTGCATCATGGAAAACCGGGCGAGCATAGGGAGGAAAGGCTGGGTGTCATATAGCCAGTGCTGTCCAGAACTGTGAAGTCTGCTAGTCTTCATTAGGATGGGCAGAGTAGATGTGGGGGCCAACTAATTTCTTAGAAGCTGCTTTTTATCCTCTCCCTGTGCTCACGTTCGTATATACAGCCCTGACATATTGCTTTTTTTTATGGCATGTAGAAGACCACCGTATGATTTTATGAAGTTTTAAGTGTTAAGCATTCTAACTTACGTCAGTGGTTTTTCCATTCATTTCCATCAGATATCCAGAAGATCTGCCAGATCTCTCATGTATTTCTATTGTGTGCATACACAGAGTGGCTATAAAATGCCATTCACCGCGTGCGCTGGTTTCACTTGTAAAAAGCCTTCTGCCAGACCATGGACCTGCCTATAGTAGCTGAGGTGTTAATTGTTGCTGTAAATGTCTTTGCTTGTAAAAAGAACATTGCAACTCGTTTATCTTTACAACTGGTCCCTCACTTTAAATGTCTATTTAACCTTGTGAGAGCATTATTTATAAAAAGAGGACTAAAAATGTTCTGCCTTTGATAAACAGTTTTCATATAAATCCTTCTATGGCATTATAGAATACTATACTGGGAGCGCAGGTCTCAATATTTAAGGTTCACTCCAGTCAAACCTATAAATTTAGCATAGAAATACTGGGGGCATGCTATAATCAGCTTGTGGCTTTTTTTTTTTTTTTTTATTAAAGTAGAAGTAAACCCTCCTATCGTTTTCCAATTTATAAATTACAACTTTATAAATTTTATAAATGTAATTTATAAATAATTTTATAAATGCATTATTAATTATTGAGATCACTCCCTGCTAGTGACACCGGTGAATCATGTTATGCAATCATGTTATGTTGTCACGCAAGGCAGCGAAGGTGTTAACCCCCGTCTTTAAGGTGGGTGCTGGACCTATGTGGTACTAGTGCAAGTAAACATCCTGGATGGATAAGGGTTACACCTGTAGGTTCGTACTGCCGCAAAGTGCTATACGATAGAGGGCTTTGTATTTGTGGGAATAGCCTTTCCTTGCATACAGTAGCTCTAGCAGGAAGTGACGAGCAGCGTAGGTATTGGGATGGATGACGCGCCGACTCCTCCCTAGAGGGCGGGGCGGTCGGTGCATTTAGCTGGATGCCGCGCCGTCAGTGTCACGCCCCCTGTGATGAAGTTGGAAGGACGAAACTAGTCGGGGCGTGACCTGACTGCGTTAACCAATCTACCTACTACACAGTATCATTGTTAGGAGTGATAGCAGACCCGGAAAGAGCGCGGACCACGGCGTGGAGCCTGGGAAATGTCCCCGAACGGTGCAGTATATCCTCCATGAGAGTGTACATGCGTATGTGAATATGTTAAAATGTGAGTGGCTTCTTTTAAGTGGATGCAATAAATAAATAAAGTGTTTATACAGTATTGTACTAGTGGGGCTTTGTGCTTTGTTTTTCCTACATGGCACAGAGTACACTGATCCCCCTTCATTCTGACGAGCATTTGGGATTATCCATGGTTGAAATTTGCTGACATTTGGTGTATTTGCTTATCCAAGAGTGTGGCTGAGCCATTAGTGTCGGTGAATGTGATCTACTCCCCCTTGCTTGCACGGTGGTGGTGTTAAGAGGTGACCCGCTATATCCACTTATCAAATCTACATCCCATCAAGTTCACATGTTTGGATGCACTTATTTATGGATGGACATTCTGATGTTATGATGAACTTTTTACTGATGATTGTCTCTTAAAGTAGTCTCATGTGTAACTGTTGAATAGAAGGACTATCTATCCTTGTGGTAGTGTGAGTTCACCACCATTTTTTGCGCTACTGGTCACACTTATATGTTTCTACATATTGCTTTGTTAACTTTTTTATATAGAGTTTAACATATTGTACGTTCTTCAAAGAGATGAGGATTCTTTACTTTCTTGTTTAGAGCATTTAGAGAATCAGAAATGGCTTTATGATTTTCGTATATTTTTTTATTGAATGAAAAGGTTTTCCTGATCTTTGGTTCTGGCATAAAAATAAACAGAATTAGGTGAGTAAAATTGCTAAAGGCCAACGCTGAGGAAAGTAAAAAGTAAGAACCCTCCCTTACAGTGGGGTTGCACCTGCGCTTCAAGGGTTGAATGCTTGTTTCTGTCTAGGGAGCAGCTTAATTCACTTTCCTTACCTGATCCTCTGCTCCTCTGGTGTTCCCCCATGCTCCCAGGTTGGATTATTCCTCAAGCGGAGGGGGAAGAAGAAAGCAGCGCCACCTCAATGCAGATTAAAAATGAATAATTTATTATGCATACACAATGATACACTCACATATGGATGCAGTAAACAGGCTGGTAAACAAAGGTTCATCCGTTCTGCTGAAGATGGAGACTGGAGAGAGAGGGGAAGACAGCCACTGGTCCCGGCTGTGTTGGTGGCTTCTGGCACTTCCTGGTGTCCTGACGCTACCGACACAGCTGGGACCAGTGGCTGTCTTCCCCTATCCCTCCAGTCTCGATCTCCAGCAGAACGGATGAACCTTTGTTTACCAGCCTGTTTACTGCATCCATATGTAGGTGTATCATTGTGTATGCATAATAAATGATTAATTTTTAATCTGCACTGAGGTGGCGCTGCTCTCTTCTTCCCCCTCCGCTTGTTTTTACTCAGAGTCCCTTCTAGCTCTGGTTGAGCCAGCCGCCACCCATCCATCGATCCTAAAGACTATATATTTAAGACTGTGTTTGGTTATACACCCCCACAAAGTGCTTTTAAACCCTTTTCTAGCAGTTACCCTTTCTAGCAGTTACCCTTACATACAGTTATTCAGTTATTACATGCATCTGTGTATATCATATCATCCTTTTCACTGTAAGCTACATTAGCGCTGGTCTATATTTTGTTTTTCTTGTTTTACATTGGATTATTCTTCAGTGTCCTTACATTAAATGTTAGTCTATGGGCTCTGCATCCCTCTTGATGACATCAGAGGACCTTAGACCGCTGGAGCGCCAGGGAGAGAAGGCTGCCAGAACCACTCTAGCAGCAAAGAGAAGCCTGTTAAAATATTGGATCAGTTAAGAAAATTACTTTCCCCACCTCCCACAGACATGCACTATCTCTTCTGCATTAAAATGCCCCTGCCTGCCTGCTTGCTGTCTCCTAGAGCACTGTAAACTGAGCAGCTCAGCTTGGTGTCATGTTGGCCTCCTGCGCGTGCATAGGAGTGATGTTTTATGCAGGAGGTGACCAGCGCTATGGAGTTTATAATAAATACAATAAAAGACCTAAGGTGTAAGCTGCCAACAACCAACCCTGAAAGGGTTAAAAGTGATAAAGTGTAAGAAAGGTTGAAAACGGCGCTACCTTCAAAGTGCTGATGTGTCAAATAAATAAATAGTGTTCGAAATAAAGTGCTAACGTGTCTGATATAATTAATATCGTTTATTTAAGGTGCTCATATACTGGGTGACGAAACCTCTTGACGGGTTAGATATTGCAACAATTACCCATTCATAAGTGCTGGTGCCAGGTAAAATAAAATAAAATGGAAATAAAACCAAATCCAGTGCTTTTATTAAAATAATATTGTGTCTTACAGTGATAAATCGTGGAAGTGTTTGCATAAATAACATATAAACATAAGTGCTTGTTTTATTGGAAAAAGACTGTAAAACAGTAACCTGTTATTGTATAGCGTGCCGTGATTAGAAGTGATGTGAAAACTTCACACATATACAAGTGAATAAAAATTAAAATGGTGAGTCCTCTCCGATAAAGGAATGAGAAACAGGTATTTGATGAAAAAAGAAGAAGAACTCGGGTTGCAAACACCAGTGTGGCCACTAGGTGTCGCACCCGGTATACAACCTGTATTTCAATAGGGACCAATGTGGAATCCCGGGGTTCCCTCACAGCGATCTCTCCTCTTCCTGAGTGCCTCGGAATACAAAAAGAGAGAGAGAGAGGGGGACCCCTTGGTGCGATGTATAGTGCCAATTTTTGAGGGCGAAGGTAGTAACTTACAGTTAGGCTGTCCGCGATCAGTAAAGAGAAGCCGGGAAGCTTCCGCGTTCCACGGCCCAAGCTCCAAAAACCGGAAGTGACGTGGTGATGTAAGATTCCACCCTACGCGTTTCGTAATACATCTACTGGAGCGCGTCAACATATCGGGCTCCCGGTGTTAAATAGCCGCAACGTCTCCTAGGCAACCATACGGCTTCCGCCGCCATATTGGTGCTCTCAGACCTGAAGCCGGACGGAGGACATCTTTTGCCTCACTGCAATGCCTGTTCTGGAGTGATGTAATTTCCCACCAGCCAATGAAGAGGCCCAAAGATTGGTGCTCTGAAGATGCCTGCACCGGTGCAGGAGCATTGGACTTGTAGGTATGGAGACTTTAGTTCCGCTTTAAAGATACCCCGATGCCAGCAGTCAGACCATTAATTTTAACAAAAAAAAATCTTCCCTTACTTTATTTGTGTATTTAACATATTGTATGTATGTTATTTACCTGTAATTGCCTTTATCGTGAGGATATCCAAAAGCCCTGAGACTGTTGCTGGGCGCTGCCATTTCCAATGTAATGTCAGCAGCCCCAGCAGACTAAGAGCCTGGTGTAATACTCTGTAGTATTCCCCTTACTCCACCCAGCTACATAGAAGGTTATGCAGGCAATGGAGAAGGAGGGTCGGAGGAGATGGGCAAGCACAGAGCTCGACATTAGAAGAACAGGCTATAATACGTAAGGAGGGAAGGGGCTGTGCTAGGGAATTGACCCATCCTGGAATAGTCCTATTCTTATCAAGTTCAAAGGCACGTTACAAGTTAAAGAAGACAGTCAGTCATTTTTTTCATCTTTCCTTCTATTAAATCCTCTGCTCATGTTGTTTTAACTTTGGATAGTAAAACATTTTTTTCTGCCAGTAAATACCTTGTACAGCCCACCTCCTCTTTCTTGTCTGGTAAAAGGCCTAGGCTAATGACATCATGCACAGCTCTCTCTCTCTGTCTGGTGAGAGTTTGCCAGCAAAGGAGGAGTGGTGAGTCATAGGAGAGCCAATGAGAGCTGCGAAGCTGGAGGGAACTGGATGAGGGTGGAGATAACAGGAGACTGCAGAGATCCAAATGTGCAGACAAGCAATGGTGTGAGTGTGTCTGTGTGTGTGTGTGTGTGTAATTATATATATATATAATGTATGTATGTGTCTGTGTAAATCCAGGAAGTGAACAGTCAGCAGCTTCAGCTGCCCACCATTAAAATGGCTGCAAGTGCAGTTGCTCAAGAGCTTTGCAAAGCATACTCAGTCACATGCAAGGAAAATAAACAGCATTTTTGCTTGCACATGATAAAAATCAGCAGAGCTTCCACTCATTTACTAAGATCTGGAGCTGTGGTCTCCAAACTGTGGCCCGGAGGCTAGATGCGGCTCTTTGCTTTCTTTTACCTTGCCCTTGGGGGCACTATTTCATCCGCTGATACCAGCAATGAGGCACAATTCCTCCCAATGACACCAACCAGACGACACGATTCCTCCCAATGACACCAACGATGGGGCACAATTCCTCTACCTGACACCAAAGGTGCGGCATTGTTTTTTTCCCCACTAATGTCGAGGCCTTTCCTACTCCCAATTTCCACACTCCGACTTCCCTAAAGTCTGAAGGACAGTAAACCGGCCCCTTGTTTATAAAGTTTGGACACCTCTGATCTAGAGCAACTTGCAGTGCATAGTTATTTGCCTTTAGTAAATCAACCCCAGTGTGCTTTAAGCTGCACTTTTTAAAGTTGATATTAGGGTCTCTTCAACCTCGTGGAATCTACTAAAAAGTAAATTTGAGACTATTCCTTTAAAATAGGGTAGGCCTGGAGAGCTATATGTGGTTCTTCCACCAATTCAGGACCACTGTGATAGTTTAAAATAATATATATGCTCTAAAAATGTAAAACCATGCTGAGTCAGACGGCACCCAAGGAGCTCCTGTCAGCAGTTTTTTTTTGTATCCTGCAATGATATAATGTTCCAGCTTGTAAGCTTAAACCCGAGTATGTAAAAAATTCTAAACAGAATTGTTAATGATTAGTGCTGAGGAGATAGCAGGACCACCAGAAGCTCGCTCTATTGATATGAAACGCAAAATCTCAGCCAAATTCTGCTGAAAAACCACAAGCTACCAGTCACATTTTCTATTTTTTTACATTTTTACCATAACACTATGAAGTTTTGTGTAGAGAGTAAATATTTGAAACAAGGCCAACAATGCCCCTTTCGTTATTTTAAATAATGTTTTTTTTTGTTTTCTTGCTGGGATTGTTCTATCGTTTACACCTAATAAAGATAATCAGTTACATTATTCAGTGATGGGCTAATACAGGAAACTACACTCAACAGTCACTTTATAAGGTACACGTGTTCAATTGCTTGGTAACACTAATTACTAATCAGCCTATCACGTTGCAACCACTCAGACATGGTGAAGACGACTTGCTTAAGTTCAAACCGAGCATCAGAGTGGGGAAGAAAGGGCATTTAAGTGCTGTTGAAAATGGCATAATTATTGGTGCCAGACAGGCTGGTCTAAGTTTTTCAAAAACTGCTGATCTACTTGGATTTTCACGGACAACTATCCCTCGGGTTTACAGAGAATGGTCTGAAAAAGTAAATATCCAGTGCTGTTGTGTGGAGGAAAATTGAAGCCGGAGCTATCTGTGACCGTAAGGAACTGCTGCTAAGTGATTGTTGACACATATTTATGAGGACCCTGTAAAGGTGTTCTGATATATGCATATCTGTGCATGGAGCAGATGTCCCTTGCTCCATCCTGATCTACAGTATATTAGTAGTTAACCAGAGGTTTCTTCAAGGCTCTTTTAAGATGCTCTGTTACCAAAAAAAAGCACTCCAAAATAAAGTATTTTAAATGTATACTTGCAGTTTTTCACTTCCAATGTGCCTTTGAAGTTGCTAGGGAATTTTACCACTCCAGGAAGAGTCATTGCTCTAGCACAGCCACAGTTCCTCCTCCCTTCTGCCACATCAAAGCACTCTCCTTTTCTAGGAGTGTCTAATAGCTTTGTGCTGGCCTAGCTCTTCTGCCCCTCCCCTCACCTCCCTACATACCCTTTCATCTAGCTTTCTGGGTGAAGACTGTTGGAGAATGATGGTGTCATTTGACATGCTCTGTATCTGCTAGGACTGCTGACATCACATCCAAGATAGTGGTGCCCAGCAATAGTTCCACCTGCTGTCTTTCTCCAAGTCAGTTGGTTGCTAGAACTGCTGGCATCCTAGCAACTGAAGACTTGCTTGCTCCAGCAGGATGGCGCTTGTTCCGTCCATACCTACTCTGCCTCCCGACTCTCGCCCTGTTGCTACACTGACTGCAGGCACTCTGTAAGCGACCTCTCACATGGATATCTGATGTAAGGGGGACTCTGATGGGGATGCTGTTGTAAGAGGAGGAGACTGTGATGTAAGGGGGCTCTGATGAGAAATCTGCGGTTATTTGGCCACTCTGGTGGAGACCATGATGTAAGAGGGGACTCTGATGAAAGGGAAAACTCTGGTGGGGACCCTAGTATAATGGGGGAGTTTGATGATGGCTGTGATGTAAGTGGAGGTCTTTGCTTTGGGTTTCTGAAATTTGTTTTATTTTGTTCTGAAGCAAATCTTCCTTTCAAAAAGTTCTAAAAAGATCCAAGTAAAACTTATTTATACATTTACTCTTAAAATGTTTTTTTTTTTTTCAATCTCTCCCCCCAACCCAAGTATATTTAAAATACAAAGTGGCCCTTATACAGAAACAATTGGAGACCCCTGCTTTAGAGGGTGTCAATGAGCGAACTCACAAGCGCTGAGGGATTGGTCTGTAAATTTAACTTTTAAAGTGTTTTGTAATATCTGTTTAATAAAGGGCATAAGATAGCTGTTGATCCTGTCCGAAATCTTGTAGGCTGATAAATGTATGTGCTTGTGTCTCTGCTGCTCTCAAATCAATTAGAATTGATCCCATTTCCAGCTGTGATGAGAAGGGGAGATGTAATGTAGTCCTAACACACTTCCTTAGGTGGCAGCGCTACTCATCTATAAACACAATGAAGTTTATGGTAGTTTGCCTCCTAGGACAGGAATTGTGTTATTGGAAGCCCTAACAAATAATAAAAAAAAAAGAATAAATAAAAATAATGCAGCCACCAGCTCTAAACATTGCTAAGTTTTTGTATGTTTTGTTTATGGGTTTAGACTCATTTTAGGCCTCATGCACATGGGAGATTTTGGGCATACAGCGTAATTTGCGGGTGTAGTTCCACACCCAAGGGAACACAGCTGCTGCATACAGTCACCCATAGTAATGATTGCCAAAAGGCAGGCAGTGTGTCCAGGGATGTACGGCTTTATGTGTACGTGGGTTTACCCATTTAGCAGCATAAACCCACATACAGCCATTCATCACTATGGACAGCTGTATCCCTAAAGGGGAAATACACCCACACATTAAGTTGTATGGCCAAAAGCGCCCGTGTGCATAAAGGCAACAACAGCTGCTGTATAAAGCCACCCATAGTAATAAATGGCTGTACACGGTTTATGCTGAAGACAGTCTGTGTCCAGTAATGGCTTTAGTTACATTATTGACGGCTGTATGCAGCAGTTGTGTATCCCAGGAGTGGAAATACGCCTACAGATTCCATTGTATGCCCAAAAGCACCCTTGTGATTGAGGTCTTAAACAAGTGTTGGTCTTGATATGGGGGTTTTAGGGGGAGCACCCAACATCACTAAAGGGCCACACATAAAATTTTGTGAATATTCATTACTAGAGACAGCAGGCACTCAACAGGATATACTCAAAGACTAATGGCATGATACAAGAGATGGTCAGAGGCTGCAGATATCATACAAGATATAATTAGAAACTGTGGGCATGATGCAAGAAATGGTCGGAGACTGTAGACATGATACAAGAGATGGTCGGAGACTGCGGACATGATACAAGAGATGGTCGGAGACTGCGGACATGATACAAGAGATGGTCGGAGACTGCGGACGTGATACAAGAGATGGTCGGAGACTGCGGACGTGATACAAGAGATGGTCGGAGACTGCGGACATGATACAAGAGATGGTCGGAGACTGCGGAAATAATTCAAGAGTTGGTCGGAGACTGCGGACATGATACAAGAGTTGGTCGGAGACTGCGGACATGATACAAGAGTTGGGTCGGAGACTGCGGACATGATACAAGAGTTAGTCAGAGACTGCGGACCTGATGGGCAGGGGTCACACAGGCAGGGATCGCATTGGCAACTATCATCTTGGATAAAGTATTAATATTGGATTAAGTATTGCACTTTGGCACAGCACTTCAGTTAATGCACAAAGCAAAAATCCACAGCAGACAGCGGCAAAAGACTATACAGACTACATGTGACCCTTAATCTCTATACAACTTTTTCATCTCTCATTCAGTCGGTTTCTCAATCTCACTACTCTCTATTATGCACTCCATAATTCTCCTTCTCAAATTTGCATCCTCTCTCCTTAACCTCTTCCCGCAAACCGACGTACCTGTACGTCGGCTTGAAGTGGTTGTACTGGGGTGATGCCTGCATCTAGAGGCATCACCCCAGTATTGTTTTTTAGAGCCAGCGGTTGGCTTTCTGGTGATAACAGATGCGGCTCGGCCGTTATCACAAAGAGCTGGAGGGGACATCCCACCTCCTTCCGCTGCTCTGCCCGAGTCTCCCGCCGGCTGGTCAGAGTCCCGAATTAAGCCGGATTTTGCTTTGATCGGGTCTCCGATGAAGTAACCTGGAATCGACGTCACAACATCACTTCCGGTTTACTCGGCTGCCAATGGTGCCTGTGACAGGAGTCACTTTGGTTGGGGGGCCCATGGAACCCAGCTTACCTTGGAAAGATTGGGAAATCCTGATCTCTGCTCCCCTGGTCCCTCTTATGTGTAAGTCACCAGTGAATGTGACGGAACCGACCCACACTGCACTTTAGTGCTTCCGGCAGTATACCACTTCCTCCAGTCTTAAACATAGATATCCGATATAGCCGCAATATCCAAGACTAGCCAACAATAGCTTATATAAGATCTGGAACCGTTTATTGAACAAACTCACACAGCATATATACCCCACCTTGTCAGGTGAGCCTGATTACATTATCGTATGCAGATGATAGTGTATACAGAAATATAATTAACGTCACTAAAGAACAACCAACACAAACAGTATTCTTCTTCCCCACTAGCAACTAATAGCTGACAGTGATTTAATTAACATGCTAATTAACTCGGCATTTAAACCAGCCTGGGTGACTAGACTCTAGACTGGCCGGCAACAAGGTTAAAACAAAGTACATTACACATTATCCGAAGTATAAACACAGAACACCTTATTAAACAGGCAAAAGCAGGAGACCCCAGTAGCAGACTGTTCGGCTCCTACCTACAATAGTCTATGGTGCAAAGCTCAAACAATGTTCCGTCATTCTGATACAGTGGAATTAACGTCATTCTGATACAGTGGAATTAAAGTATCATAGATTTCTTGAGGGATATTGTGGATAAATATGACTGTCCCATTTGAAATAATCTTAGTGTCCATTAAGTAGTTGTCCATCATTTTCTTGGTCACCCTGTGCTCCTAATAGAAACAGGGTGACTTACACATAAGTGGGACCTAGGTAGTTGAGACCGAGATTTTCCAACCTCTCTAAGGTAAGCTGGATTCCACGGGCCCCCCAACCAAAGTGATTTCTGTCACAGCGCTGATTTTAAAAAAATTACCGTATTCAAAAACGCAGATTTTGGAATACTTTTTAAGTGCAACGGAGGAATGTGGGGTCTTTCAGACCCCAGATGCCTCTGTAAAGAGTACCTGTCCCTGCCTATTACTGTCACAAGGGATGTTTACATTCCTTGTGACAGCAATAAAAGTGGTTACACTTTATAAAATAGGGAAAATTATTATTATTATTATTTTTTTAAAGCTCCCTCGTTCCCGTGTGCTCATGCACCAAAGAAAATGCATACATAGGTCGCGCCTGCAAATGTAAACGTTGTTTAAATCACACATGTGAGGTATAGCTGCGATCGTCAAAGTGAGAGCAATAATTCCAGCAAAAGACCTCCTCTGTAACTCTAAAATGGTAACCGTTAACATGTTTTAAAGCGTTGCCTATGGAGATTAAGTACCGTAGTTTGTCGCCATTCCATGAGTGTGCGCAATTTTACACCGTAACATGTTGGGTATCTATTTACTCAGCGTGACATCATCTTTCACAATGTACAAAAAATTGGGCTAACTTAGTTTTACTGTTTCGTTTTTTTTTTTTTAATTCAGTGAAGTGTATTTTTCCCAAAAAATTGTGTTTAAAAGGCCACTGCGCAAATACTGTGTTAAATAAAATATTGCATTGACAGCCATTTTATTCTTCAAAGTCTTTTTTAAAAATATATATATAAATATATATAATGTTTGGGGGTTCTAAGTAATTTTCTACCAAAAAAATATTCATTTTACCTTGTAAACAGCATGTGTCAGAAATGGGCTTGGTCCTTAAGTGGTTAAACACTCTCTCCTTCACTCCTCTTCACCTCACAGCTTATATATATCACCCTCACTCCTGTCCTCACCTTATTGCTGCACTGTCCCCACACATAAATCACACTTCCATATCACCTGTCTCACCCTTCTGCTTCTCCTGACCTCTGGAGACATTTCGTCGAATCCTGGACCGCCATCATTTACCTTTGGCCAACATACCCAGCACCCCCCTAACCTCCTGATAGCAGTCGCAATCCACACAATCTGGTTTCTATTCCTCTTCTGCCTATAACCAGCATCCCTTTTCCTGTGATCTTTAGAATGCCCGCTCTGTTTGTAACAAACTTACCTCTGTACATGACCTATTTATCACAAATGCCTTCAACCTACTTGCAATTTCTGGGACCTGGCTTCAAGAATCTGACTTTTTCTCCTGCTGCCCTCTCCCATGGTGGCTTCCTGTGGACTCACTCTCCCATGCCTAGTGAATGAAAATAGGTGTGGTTGGAATCCTCCTTTCCCATCAAAGCACTTTTCAGGTCCACCCCCTCTCTCGCTCTCATTTGAAGCTCACTGAATTGAGAATTGCTGTGATCTATCGGCCTCCTGGACCGGTATCAGGCTTTTTTGACGACTTCTCTGCCTGGCTACCCTACTTTTCTTCTGAAATTCCCACAAATTGTGTCCTCAGCATCCCTGTTAATCTTAACACTCCCGCTACTTCTAAACTTCTGAGCCTAATCTCCTCTTTTGACCTAAAACAATGGACACTTCACTCTGATGGCAACTGCCTTGACCTCATGTTCTCCTACCCTTGCCTTCCAGCTACCAAAAAATTACCCGTAGAAACCATCGCCATCTTAACCCTTTGCTTATTTTTTTCTGCTACAGATTGTCTCTACGACAAAATCTCATCCCTGTCCTGCCCCAACCTGGCCACTTCTGTCTACAACAATTCACTGTTCTCCACCTTGGATACCTTGGCCCCCTCTCACTACACACAGAATCGGGCCCCGACTGCTACAACCCTGGCAGACGGATAATACCAGAAGCCTCAAAAAAACATAGCCGTGCTCTTGGGCGTCTGTGGCGTAAGACTGAGTCACAGCAAGATTTCAGCCCATATAAATCTGCCCTCCAAAGATACAATTCCTGCCTCCACACTGCCAAACAGACTTACTTTATCACTCTTATTAACACCCTCTCACACAGTCCCCGTCAACTATTTTCAACCTTTTAAGGTCTACTTTGTCTATCATTACCTCCACCCTCTAACTTACTCTCTGCCCAGGAGATTACTAATCACTTCATAAATAAGATTGATACAATTTGTGATTAGATCTCCACTCTACAGCGATCTCCCTCACCTTACACTCCATGTTCTCCTGCACAATCAATACTTACCTTGTTTAACCCAGCTACAATAAAGGAAGTCACTAAACTTTTTTCTAACGCCCACCTAACTTCCTTCCCCTCTGGCCCCTGTTCCTTCTCAAATACTACGGTCACTCTCTGGTTCTACCCTACACTCCTAACTCATATGTTCCACCTCTCCCTCTCTACTGGCATCTTCCCCAACCCCCAACCCTCTAAAATACGCACTAGTGGATTTTGGATTTGAATATGTATTGTTTAAGCCTTGTAGATAAATATGATAATAAGATAATCATTGTTTTAGAAAATCTAGAGCAGCACGCATCCCTGCAGTTTCCAGACACTGCAGCAGTCACTCACAATACACGGTACTGTATTAAACGGTAGGTTTTGACTGCAGACATGATACCAGGGATGGTCAGAGACTGCGGACTTGATACCAGGGATGGTCGGCGACTGGGAACACGATACAAGGGATGGTCGGAGACGGCGAAAATGATACCAGGGATGGTCAGAGACTGCGGTCATGGTATCAGGGATGGTCGGAGACTGCGGACATGATACCAGGGATGGTCGGAGACTGTGGACATGATACCAGGGATTGTTGGAAGCTGCTGACATGATACCAGGGATGGTCGGGGGCTGCGAGAAAAGATACCAGGGATGGTCGGAGACTGCGGACACGATACCAGGGATGGTCGGAGACTGCGGACACGATACCAGGGATGATCGGAGACTGCGGACACGATACCAGGGATGGTCAGAGACTGCTGACACGATACCAGGGATGGTCAGAAACTGCTGACACGATACCAGGGATGGTCAGAGACTGCGGACACAATACCAGGGGTGGTCGGAGACTGCTGACACAATACCAGGGATGGTTGAAGACTGCGCGGACATGATACAAGGGATGGTTGGAGACTGTGGACATGATACAAGGGATGGTCGGAGAATGCGCGGACATGATACAAGGGATGGTCGAAGACTGTGCGGACATGATACTGTATAAGGGATGGTTGGAGACTGCACAGACATAATACAAGGGATGGTTAGAGACTGTAAACGTAATTTTGAGTTGGTTGAGACTGGGAACATATTTCAAGAGAGCTTTTGACTGGGCTCACTTTACATGAGCCTGCTAGAGATTACTGCTATAACAGAGCAATAGGGAAACACAGATCAGTGTCTGCAGGGGCCTCAAGGGCTGCACAAAAAGTGCAAAACAGCTGCAGTTTGGGCACCGGAGCCTTAAACATTTTGAATACGGTATATGTATTTGAAGCATGCATTTTACTTGGATTTTGGATTTAAATATGTATTTTAAAGCCTTGTATATAAATGATAATCATTGTTTGAAGAAATATAGAGCAGAACACATGCCTGCAGTTTCCAGACACTGCAGCAGTCACTCACAATACACAGTACTGTATTAAACAGAAGGTTTTAATGTAGTGAAACACTTCTGTCTCTGCCAAGGAGAATGACAAACGTGGTAAGCATGTCATCCTTTGTATTGGTGGATCGGCACACTCCTGATGCTGCTGGTCCCGTTAGAGGGAGGCAGTGTATTACTAAAGCCGCCATCCCAGTCTCAGCACTCACTGCTGTGTGTGTGTATATATAGAACCCTGACACAAAATATAACCAGACTGTTAAGACAAACTTGGCTCTTGACCAGGCCTACAAATTCATCTTCCCGCGTCTTCTGACGATTACGCTTTATTTATGGTTTGCTATGAGAGACTATTTCATAGTTGTTTTACTTTTGGGCTGGCCTGATAAAAGTTCAGTGTTTCAGTGAATAATATACAATGCAAGTGAAAACAAGGGAATGCTAAATCTTTCTTTTTATGGTTGAATTGTTTAATAAAGAGAACCTGTCGCCTTCAAAAGAACACTATAGACAAAGTAAATTTTTTTGCCAGTTTGTAGATTAATGTGATGAATAAATCAGTCCTGGGTGTGAAGAGTTGAATAGTTCTCTGCAGTGTCCAGACACCGACCAGTGTTGAGAGGTTGGCCATAACACTGATCTATCTCTGTGTATGTATGCATGTGTGTATATATATATATATATATATATATATATGTATATATATAGATATAAAAATTGCAGATTTGAATCTATAGATTACCCTACGTCAGCTGCATAGTTTAAAGAGTAACCACTTTTTTTTTTGTTGAGAAAAAGCAGTCCCCTTTGGGTGATCAATTTACATTGCAAGGATTTTACCAAACTTCATTCAAGATTTCTACCTGTTTCTGCTTTTAAGTCATAGCTCTTTGTTTGATTATGTCAATTTGCAGAGTGAATCTGAATAGGAGTGACATTTTATTTAATAATCAGCTGATGCACTGGCAGTGTTCTAATGAGGGAATCTGCAGTGTTTGCATTCCTTTTGATAAAATTAACCATTTGGGAAACCTAAAACCTAAAATCTGACTTGTAGCTTAGTAAAGGGAAAAACAGTGATCCAATCACCCCAGCTTCCCTACATCTGCTGTGTACAAAATACCTCCAGGTAGCCATATTTCATTGCATATTATAAAAAAATTACAGAGCTACAGATTGAAAAGTTAGGGTAATCTTTGATAGCATTACAGTACAAATTGGCTTGTGTAGCAATTGACTATTGTGAGGGATTAGCTCGGTAGCGAGAGAGGGGGACCCCTTGGGGGGGTTCGTTACACAGAGAGATTGCCGAGGAGTAGTTGAAAACCACAGTCTATGGTTTATTCTTGCAATTTTCTTCACACAAGTGCAAGCATCAAAAACAGCATAATTCAAAAATAAACAAATTAAATCCTGGCCACTGTGGGCGTCTACCTTCACACACAGGAACCTACCTAGGGAGTCTGTCCCAACCTACTGCTGGGCAGACACTGCTGATCATGCAGCAGACAATCAATAGTCCATTTATTTTCTCTTCACACAGAAAATGTCCATGACCTCACCTTGAGAAGTCTTCAGCTGACTGCTCTCCTCAGCGCACATCACTTCAGGAGGCAGCCATCAGTAGTCATCCCCTGGATAACTTATAGAGGCCTTAATTGCCTCATTCTGAATAGCTGAAGCTTTTTCAACATCCTTAAACCTTCCTGGCTACCTCTGCAGCCGACACCCTATAGTAATTGGTGAATTGTCTAAACAAAGCAGAAATGTATCTCCCGTCTGTGACAACATCCACAGATTTACCTGACTTCCTGTCACACTATGCTATATATTGGCTTTTTTTTATATTTGCTACATTTTTTCCCCACAAAAGTGGAGTTACTCTTTTTAACGTGGTTGTAAACCCTTACATATACCCAGTAAAGTGAACAGCCTTCATACACAGAGATGAAACAAATCTCCCTACATAAGTTTTACATGTATATCTTCTGTCTTCAGCTTTCTATATTTTTTAGAAAGTGAACATCGTGTTCCAATTTTTACTTCTGCTTTCAGCAGTGGGAAGGGAGTCTGGGCATACACTGTGTGTGAGCTGATGGGAGGAAAGGCACACACACCCCTCCACATGAGGAAGGAAGAAACCTACAGAGCTGTGCTGTGAATAGACCAGCTTTCTGCAAATCAATCTCTATGCACCCACCCCGAAACAAATTTCAAGCTGCTTTTATCTCCTGTGTCAAAGGACTTGTCAGAAGTTATCATGCTGATAACAGAGGAACGGAGCAGCAGAAAGACACAAGACTTAGGGCTTTGGAGAGAGATAAGTAAACACTACAGATACAATGTTCCAAGGTCAAATTTCATGAATCGGGTTTACATCCACTTTAGATTAAATTGATTTCTGTAGTGTCTTCTACATCATGGTTATCAAACTTTACAAAATGTAGATTCTCCTCACATAAAAACTACACCCTAATAAAGTTATTATTCAATTGGGTTATGCATGATATAACATTTTCTATTATATATTTATTTTAGCTTTTATGTGTGCTTGAATGGGGCCTGGGAACAGATAAAAAACTATTAGTTTGGGTATGGATTTAAAACTCATTAAATGTATACAAGTAGCTTATCTATCTATCTTGAGATCATCCTACTGCTGGCTCTTTCATACTTTTAGTATGAGATAGACAAAATATCCACTAGAGGGAGCTCTCGGCGAGCATGCAAATTCATTGATGCTGCCTTTTGAACAACTGATCAGCTAATTAACCTCACAGGTGCTGCATTGTTTTCAAAGAGTTGGTTGACTTGTAGACTATTGTGAAAAGGAGCGTTAAAGGGACTGTTCTGTGTTGAGGTTTTTATATTTTATTTATTTATTTATTTTTTCCAATAGCTTTATTTGTCAAAAACAAATTCACTGTATTGAACATATAGCAAATACCAAAGTGACCGTGTCATACCTGGTACAGGCTGGAAAGAACATTATACATTGAACATTGATTACAATGTCCTTATGACAGCAAGACAAAGGTAATAAAGTCATATGAGGGATTTGACTCTAAGGCCCCTTTCACACATGTGGACCGTTCAGATACACCTGTCAGTTTTTCAGGCAGATCTGAATGGATAACCCCATGCATCTTTATGGGTCAGCGGATGTCAGCTGAGACATGTCCGCTGACATCCGATCCGGTCCGTCAAATCTGGACGGATGGAAACCCTATTTTCCATCCGTCTATCGGATCGGATGAGAATGGACAGGCAGTCCATTGTCATCCGATCTTCCCATAGAGGACAGCGGGGATCTGACAGCTCTGTCTCCGCACACAGAGCGGAGACTGAGCTGTCATCCGCCTGCTCAGCGGGGATCGGTGGATCGATCCCCCTCTGAGCAGAAAACTGAACCGACAGGTGTGAAAGGGGCCTAAAGGTGTGAGACCTACATCTAGTATAACAGGTGAGACAAGATCAGATCAAGCAATTAGTACTGGACCCATCATATGCATGTAATAACATGTGGGAATACAGGCTACTGTAAACGTGGGGTGTCCACAAATGTTTTTTAATCTTCAACTTGTAGGAATTGGTTTTGGGTGTCTTTAAAGTGATTGTAATGTCTCCTCCTTTTTTTTCCCCCTATAAAAATAACAAACATGTTAAACGTGCCTCCTCTGTGCAGTTGGTTTTGCACAGAGCAGCCCGGATCCTCCTCTTCTCGGGTCTCTCTTCGGTTCTGCTGGCCCCTCCCTCCTGTTCAGTGCCCCCCCCCACCGCAAGCAGCTTGGTATGGGGGCACCTTAGTGGAGTCACAGCTCCCTGTGTCCATTCAGACACGGTGCCCCGACCCGGCCCTGCCTCCTCTCTCCCCTGCCCCCCTCTCTCCTCTGAGTTAGCCCTAGCACTGAGTGGCTGAATTTTCTGTGTACCAGAATGTAAATACAGCTGTGCCAAGAGTGCACGCCCTGTGCTCCCGGCACAGTTACCAGCAGCTAACGGAAAGCTCCCGATCGCTGCTTGCGATCAGGAGCTTTCCAATCATGTGACCGCTGTGACAGCCAATTATGGTGATCGCATGATCATCAACCCTGCCCTGCTAAGGCATTAAATGAAGTCGCAATCCACAATGAAAGCTGCAGCGCAAATCACACTGACATGGAGCTTTGAGTAAGTAAGTACATCTGTGGCCTCAGAAGCTGACATTGCCACCTTAGCAAAAATTTCTTGTAGGTGTTTTTTATAACTGGCCACTTGACTGTGGCTTGAAGACATTTTTGACCACTCCTCTGTGCAAAATTCCTTCAGTTGCAAGAGGTTTTTGGGTTTCCTTGCATGAACTAACTGCCCTCTTCTTTCTGCAGCGCTTCCAGCATGGATCAAAGTGATGCTATATGCCAACGCTGACCAATCAGAATCACTCTGCTCCATCCTGGAAGCACTTCAGAAAGAAGAAGAGCAGATTTTAAATGCTGCATCGGTTGCATGGGCAATGACAGCTCATCACCCATAAAGAGTGTGTGTAAATGAGAACTATACCATATTTGCCATCAGTAAAAGACAGTTCAGTTTGCATTTCTGACTTTTGCTATACAATTATTTTGTTCAATTAATGATTACATAACATTGTCAGTGGCAAACAATGATTTGAAGATAGTTATTGCACAGTGGGTTAGTGGCTAACACTTCTGCCTTGCAGCACTGGGACTCATTGTTCAAATCCTGGCCAGGAATGCTTAGAGTTCTATAATTGCTTGCGTGGATTTCCTCTGGGTACTCCAGTTTTTCCTCCCACACACCAAGGCACGCTGGTCGATTTAAAACAAAAAATAACCAAGCGCAATCACTCCTATAAGTGAAAACCCAAAAATACAGAATTAACATGAACCGAAGTACCACTCTGACACTCAGGTGTTCCCACAAGATGGATAATATAAAAAAGATATAAATACTGCAAAACACTAATTTATATATTTTTTTATACGCTGGTGGATTATTAATAATCTTCTAAATTTGCCCTAGTACATGTGTGTGTATGTATGCATGTGAGATAGAGACTTATAGTGTTACTAAGCCCAGGAGCCTGCATTCACTGTATCTAGTCTCCCACAGTACACAGAACATGGAAATGCAAATATTTACTGCTAAATACCTTTTCTCATCAAAACATATAAAACAGTCGTGTGACTTTTATCAATGTCTGTTTCAAGCTTGTAGGAGGAGTTTTCATTTTTCTCTGTCTGTCCATGACCCTCTGTCTAGACGGTACTGATTGGCCCAGTGCTGATCACATGCATCCTCAAAAAAAAAAAACCTTTCTAGCAATACACACCAAGCTGAGCATGTGCAGAGTGCCTCCAAAGCTCTGTTCTATCAGCAGATGAATTGGGGACGGTAAAAGAAGGGGAGAATTGGAGAAGACAGAATCAAACAGCCTTTTTACACAATGCAGAGGATTACCCTCTTAGGTTCCACAGTGAGTATAACAAGTATGCTTTATTGCATATGCTGGCTGATTTTACTGTTGTGGGTCTAGTAACACTTTAGGGCTTCTCGACGGCAGGGACAATATGAATGTACAGTGTGTAAAGCACTAAATAAATGCCTGTGATAAAAAAAATGCCAATAAACCAAAAATGTTATCTGTTGTAGCTCTTCATTCCTTAGATATTGTTGCTGCATTCAGTTTTCATCAAGTACAGAAAACACCTGGTGATCTTAATTATTGATTAAGTGATTAAAAAATGATTGTACTTGTCACTTCTTGTAATCTGAACAGACAAAAAAGGCTGTTATCTTTGTTCTGTAAACTAATTCCATCAGCCAAGTAATGTTGATGAACAAAAGTATGCATGTTTGAAGTCGAGCCTTGGGGGCAACCATGGCTTCTTCCATAGATACAGTAGATGCATAAGTGTAGCCACCCAGTGACGGCTTGAAAAAAAGAAAATAAATGCAGCCACTATATCCAAGGATTGGTAAGCTTCCATATGTTACATTTTTGTTTTTGGGTTTAAATGCACTTTAATCTGACTGATGTGAACTTTGCTGTAGAACAATGGTTTCCATACAGGCTAGTGAATAAATCGACATGCTGTAAATTAAATAAATAGTTAGTCATTGGGGATTACCTTAGCAGTATATTTTGTCTATGCAGCAATGGATGTCCGTTCTCTATGGCAAAGAACTTACATGGTTCCCTTGCTGGAGTGGTTGACATAAACCAGCCGGAGCAGAGAGCGATGAAATGGGAAGAGGGGTGTATTCCATCTGTACTGTATTTAATATATGACTCCACTGACACTCCACAGCCTGTAACTGGATCTTCAAATGAAGCAGCTGTTCTCTCTGAACCCAGATATTTCTCCCGAGATAGGAAGCCAGTTTCCGCCATATAGATTGCTTGCAGAAAAGGGAAATAATATATTGTCAATGATATGTAGACCATTTCCACCAGGTACCGCTTCACAGGAAATGGTTAGGTTATAATGGACCTTGGTTCTCTAAAATGGAACATGTTGCTTGTAATAAAGATGGGCGCTATAGAGGTTTTTTTCAGCAATACATAGTCTTTGGGAGAATTAATGGTTTATCTCGACTACATGCTGGGTATTGTATTTCAGAAAACATATCTTCTATCCTCTGCATTGTTTGCTGCACTTTTCTACAGCAGGGTGGTAGTTATGTTTCCCTGCTATTCTCTCTGATATAGTCTACGTGCCATAAACTATACATTTATTGTTGCCATTTATTCCAGAGTTGCTTTCTCGTAGTTCGCTTTTTAAATGTTTAGGGTCATGCCCTCATTGTTACCTCCTAGTTTGTGCGCTCATTGTTCCCCCTGGGAAATGTGCCCTCATTGTTCCCCCTGGGAAATGTGCCCTCATTGTTCCCCCTGGGGAATGTGCCCTCATTGTTCCCCCTGGGGAATGTGCCCTCATTGTTCCCCCCCTGGGGAATGTGCCCTCATTGTTCCCCCCTGGGGAATGTGCCCTCATTGTTCCCCCCTGGGGAATGTGCCCTCATTGTTCCCCCTGGGGAATGTGCCCTTATTGTATCCCCTGGGGAATGTGCCCTTATTGTATCCCCTGGGGAATGTGCCCTCATTGTATCCCCTGGGGAATGTGCCCTCATTGTATCCCCTTGGAATGGGCCCTCATTGTATCCCCTTGGAATGGGCCCTCATTGTATTCCTTGGAAATGTGCCCTCATTGTTCCCCCTGGGAATGTGCCCTTATTGTTCCCCCTGGGAATCGCCCTCCTTGTATCCCCTGGGAATGTGCCCGACTTGTATCCCCTGGGAATGTGCCCGACTTGTATCCCCTGGGAATGTGCCCTCCTTCTATCACCTGGGAATGTGCCCTCCTTGTATCCCCCTGGGAATGTGCCTTCATTGTTCCCCCCTGGGAATGTGTCTTAATTGTTCCCCCTGGGAATGTGCCTTCATTGTTCCCTCTGGGGAATGTGCCCTCATTGTTCCCCCTGGGGAATGTGCCCTCATTGTTCCCCCTGGGGAATGTGCCCTCATTGTTCCCCCTGGGGAATGTGCCCTCATTGTTCCCCCTGGGGAATGTGCCCTCATTGTATCCCCCTGGGAATGTGCCTTCATTGTTCCCCCCTGGGAATGTGCCTTCATTGTTCCCCCCTGGGAATGGGCCTTCATTGTTCCCCCTGGGAATTTTCCTTCATTGTTCCCCCTGGGAATGTGCCCTTCTTTCTCCCTCCTGGAGGTGTGCCTCATTACGTGCGTCTCTAAGGAGGGGTGGGCTTCCTCCAGGCATACTGGCCCTTAATCTATCCATTCTTATATGTGCTCCTACTATGGAGGCTCTGTAAATTTAGAGTTAGGATCACAGTATGTACAGAGGTCTCTTGGCGTGGGCACTGGCTTACATTTATATTTGCAAATGTGTGCAAACAAAACACTTTGTTTTTAACATAAACTGTTAAATTGGGTCAATTCAGTTGTTTTGCAGGCTGGTCGGGAAGTCTGCTGGGAACTCTTTTGTTTGTTTGTGATGTGCATCATTGTTCCCTCTGGAGGTGGGGAAATATCTTTGTCATCTGAATTTTACATATCAAACAATTGCTTTTCAAAGTGGGCATTTATGATCTTTGACTTTCAAGAAGTCAACCCCATTCAAGAAGAACAGTGCATAATTGACCATTAAAAAAAATATAACATTCAGTGATTTGCCTAAGTTTATGTTTTCCCAGGCGTCTGTTCTTCATGTGTCCCCAAGAGATTTTTCTTACAGTAGTTTATCAAGAACAGCTCAAAAATCAAACCAGTCAAAAATAAAAACACTGAGTACCACTTTGATTTGCAGGCTCCTTCGAGACACACATAACATATTGCGTTCTGTTCAGTTAACAGCCATGACCTGTTTATCTTGTGATTAATGCCTGTATTTTATGAACCGCCAGAAGGATGTCTCTGGTCAGCTTCAGCAAACTCAATCTGTGTTGTGAATTTAAATACTTAATGTTGTTGATTTGTTTACTTAATTTTCTGTCAGAGACTTAAAGAATGCATAAAATAACATAGGGATTATGTCCAGACATTTCTGAGGGCGGCCACGATCATTTTTATCTATGTGTGACTTTATTAGACTCGCCAAAAAAACGCTTTAATTCACTTTCTGACTTTTTTTTTTTTTTTTCAAGCATTCTCTTCATGGATGATGAAAAATAAAAAATTGCTGGAAATTTGCCCTTATGTAGTTTAAGTGGTTGACCTAATAGTATTTTTGGCTTTCTTATCAGCATTTGCACAAATGTCTATGTTCTTGTCATGTTTAAAAAGTAGATAAAAGACTCTCTTCTCACCTAGTTTTTTTCCCAGTTACTTTGAAATCTCATAACAAGACTGATTAATACCTCCATGTTTTATTTAGGATCAGCATATGGTGAAATATTCTCTTGCAGCTTGCCCTTGTGTTCACGATCTTTCACATTTTTTGAAGCTGGCCACACATGGAGATCTTGTGTTTCTGTATGTGCTTGAGAAGGTTAGGTATTAATTAGCACATCTTGACTTTGCTAATATTAAGGAGACCTATGGTCCTTTTGTAACATATACCTATATACACTCATCGGCCTCTTTATTAGGTACACCTTGCTAGTACTGGGTTGGACCCCCATTGGCCTTCAGAACTGCCTTAATTCTTCGTGGCATAGATTCAACTAGGTGTTGGAATCATTCCTCAGAGATTTTTGTCCATATTGACATGGTAGCATCACGCAGTTGCTGAAGATTTGCACATCCATGATGCGAATGTCCTGTTCCACCACATCCCAAAGGTGCTCTATTGGATTGAGATCTGGTGACTGTGGAGACCATTGGAGTACAGTGAACTCATAGTCATTTTTAGAAACCAGTTTGAGATGATTTGAGCTTTGTGACATCCTGCTGGAAGGAGCCATCAGGAGATGGGAACGCTGTAGTCATAAAGCGATGGACATGGTCAGCAGCAATACTCAGGCAGACCGTAGCGTTTAAACGATGTTCAGTTGGTACTAAGGGGCCCAAAGTGCACCAAGAAAATATCCTCAACACTATTACACCTCCATCCCAAACCGATGAAACAAGGCAGGATGGATCCAGGCTTTCTTGTTTTTTACGCCAAAGTCTGACCCTACGATCTGAATGTCGCAGCTGAAATCGAGACTCGTCAGATCAGGCAACATTTTTCCAATCTTCTATTGTCCAATTTTGGTGAGCCTGCGCAAATTGTAGCCTCAGCTTCCTGTTCTTAGCTGACAGGAGTGGCACCCAGTGTGGTGTTCTGCAGATGTACCCCATCTTCTTCAAGGTTCGATGTGTTGCGCAATCAGAAATGGTATTCTGCAAAGCTTGGTTTTAACAAAGGGTTGTTTTAGATACTGTTGTATCATCTCAAACCAGTCTGCCCATTCTCCTCTGACATTAAAAAGGCATTTTCATCCACACAACTGCCACACACTGGATATTTTCTCTTTTACGGACCATGGTTCAGAGATGGTATTCTGCATACCTTGTTGGTAACGAGTGGTTCTTTGAGTTAGGCTCCATTTCTACTAGTGCAACTTGTCATGCAACTTTGGACACATAAAGTTGCATGACAAGTCACAGCCCATTGATTTTAATGGTACCCATTCAAATTAGTGCAAATTAAAGTCACAGCGAGTTTGAAAAGGTGCCTGCACTACTTTGATGTGACTTTGCTTCACATACACACACACACACCAATCAGCCATAACTTTATTACCATTGATAGGTTAAGTGAATAACATTGAATAGCTTTGTATTACAATGGCATCTGAAAGTTGGTGGGATATTTAGGGCAGCAACTAAACCTGTTTTCCCTGAAGGTAATGTGTTGAAAGCAGGAAAAAAAAAATTCAAATTGCTGAAAAGGTAAATTCTGATTCTCCTATCTCAGAAGAAGCCCGTTGAGAGGAAACGACGTTAGAGAGGAGGCGTGTCGCGCCGCCACGTGACGTCACGCACAAGCCCGGTCTGCAGCCGAGATCTGTGTAACTGCATACAATGCTCACATCCCCTGTTTCTATGTAAGTGCAACACTTTTCTTAATAAACCGATATTTGGGGTGTTATGCTATGGTCTTCTTTCTTTGCCCCACACATGTCCATTTGTGGAAGTTTTAGGCATTAAGGAACCGGTAGCAGGAGCGGGAATACATCCTTTGACAATCGATCCACACAGGAAGCTTTCAACAGTGGATACTGTTTGGTGCCTGCTTTATCCCAGAAGTTGGTAAGAGGCTATTGATTCCTTACCACGGGGGTGACTTATTCTCAGATATCTCCTTCTTACCATCCTAGTAGTGGGAATTTCTGTCTACTTATTTAACATCTCTGGTAAGGAGGCAAGCCCTTTGGTGGCGGGATCTTCAGTCACTAAGCACAGGACACAGCACTTTTGAATTTTATGGACTTTATAGTCTTCACTTGAGAACACTATTTGGATTCAGTTGTTTCAGGAATTTGGGACTTTTGTTGTTTTCATTTTGTGCACTTCACACACGTGGTTTTATTCATGTTTTTGTGGAAGATCACTTTTTGACACCTTGGTCCTTATTTGAGAAATGCACATATATTTGTTTTGTATATTTGTTATGAACCAGAATGTGTGGCTGAACCCAGAGGTCCAGTGGAGGCTGACTGGCGGAGTTTGGAGGCAATGATGACTCTGGAAAAACAGGGGCCGTGAGTACAGAGGAACTTGCCCAGGGGTCTGCCAGGAAGGGGACCACTCCAGAGGCTAGAGTCAGTGGACGGGTGTCAGCACACAGGCAGTGAGAGTAAAGGGGGTGCCAAGTTTAAAACCCTGAAGAGAATATTCAAGCATGAACATTTAAAGCATCTTCACTTCAGTGACCGAGTGAAGCAGCGGCCTTGCCGCATTCTACAGTTAGCTGTCCTCAAGACTGTAAATAGTTAATAGTTGGAGTATCCCACTCATCCATTCTCCTATCCAAGTTCTCAATAAAAACACAAAAACATCATCACCTGGATTGATTATTGACTGAGCCAAGAACCCTTCATTGCTGTTTATCTGTCAGTTGCTAAAGGTAACCCAGGGGAATCTAGAAAGTGTAATTCTCAACAGTCCTCTAGGGGGCACTACTACATTATCCTTTTTTTGTTTTTGTTTTTGTGAAACAAATTTAAACCACAGTGGGCAAAACTATTTTTTTTAAACTGATTCATTGAAATCAGTCTACATGCTTGCAAGGCTGTATTTTATTATTTTTCTGCTGCTGCATTGTTTCTTGAATGAACCTGTAAGAATTCAGGATGCGGGTTCAAGTGATAGTGTAGTGAAGTAAAATCGGATGCACTACTCGTGTATACAATCAGAACAACAAACTATTTTCAGTAAAAGGTTTGATTTTCAAAAATGATGCATTTTTCAGCAATGCTAAGATTTTTACATCCATTTGCATCTCCTTTGTTTAGTCAAATCTCTGTCAGTTCAGACTAAAAGTCGTTCCATTTGTGGCCGGGAATGTCTGTTTGACTATGGCTGCAGATGACATCTACAGTAAACAAAACGAAAATTTGGCTTAAACAAATTGCACAAATATGTTTATGAATTACTACAAGTGCATTGGAATTAATTGTAGCGGAGGCCACTTCTTCTGACAAAAATAGAACCTCTATCTTTTCCTTTCTTCAGATTAATCAAAATACTCCTATTTATGTTGGCTCATTTTAGCTGTTTTTAAGAAATAGACTAGCCAAATGCTCAGCAAAGACTAATTTTTAAAACCATTTTTAGATAATTTAAATATTTTCCCAAGAACTCGACTTTGGGTCTTAATTTATCTAAGTCTGCACCTGCATTCCACGATCCCTAGGAAATGGCTTGTTTACACTGGTAGATAGCATGAAGAAATCACAGAGATGTCGTATATAGTGTCCAGCCTAAAAGATGAGAAATCAAAGCTCGACCTTTAAAGTGAATCCAGCCAATAAAATCACATGCCTGTTTTAACGTGTTATGAAAATTTCAAGTCTATTTTAATATTTTTAAGTCCAATTAAATTAAAACGTGTGCTCCTGCCATGAAGGTCCTTTTTCAGGCACTTCCTCTTACAGAGACACAAGTGTGCCCCTATGTTGTCACCCTATCTCATAACCTTCTAACTACAAGTGGTCATTTCAACACATGTTATGAAGGCAGAAGATTGATACTAACAAATAAGTTCAGAAATTAAGTTGTGTAATAAAATGGAATGTTCAGGGAAAAAGTATTGCAGACATGAAGAAAGGGAGGTGCAAAAAGGCATGAAAAGCCAAGACACTAGCTGAAATCTATCAGTAATAAGAAAGCAATCCTGCCCCTTGTCAGTGCAAACTAATATCAGCTGGTTCTGTCTCATCTGATTGCCTATAAGGCTGCATTCACACTTGAGCGTAGCGTTTTTTACCGCGATTTTACTGCGATTTTTTCAGGCGTTTTTCATTGACATCTATCAAAAACGCTGGTAATCAGCCCAAAAAGAAGCTCATGTACTTTTTTCAGCTACAGGCGTTTTGCAAAACGCTCAGATGTGAACAGGGGCCATTTAAATGAATGGGGTTTTACTTGTTGGGCGTTTTGGAAGCGTTTCTTTTGAGCGTTTTTGGAGCTGAAAACGCCCAGGTGTGAATGGAGCCTAAAAAGAGGTCTCATTACCAAGGTGTCACACAGAAAATATCGCATTATGGGTAAAAGCAAGAGCTCTATCCCGACCTTCGCAACCTTATTGTTGTAAAACATACTAATGCCATTGGTTATAGAAGGATTTCTAAACTTCTGAATGTTCCAGTGAGCACTGTTGGGGGCCATATTTCATAAGTGGAAAGAACGTTTTTTCAGCATAAACTGGCCACGACCAGATACTCCTCACAAGATTTCTGACAGAGGAGTGAAAATAATTATTAGAAGAGTTGTCCAAGAGCCAAGAACCACTTGTGGAGAGCTTGAAATTAGCAGGTACACTGCTGCCATGGCCTGTATGCACACTCGCCAAGCAAGACTCTATTGCTGAAGAAAGAGCATGTTGAAGCTTGTTTTAAGTTTGCTGCACAACATTTAGATAAGCCTGTGAAATACTGGAAGAATATAGTCTGGTCAGATGAGACCAAAATTGAACTATTTTTGGATGCCATAATACACGCCGTGTTTGGAGGTCAAATGGCACTGCACATCACCCCAAAAATACCAACAGTGAAGTTTGGAGGTGGCAACATCATGGTGTGGGGCTGCTTTTCAACATACAGTACTGGCAAACTTAATTTAATTGAAGAAAGGATGAATGGAAAATGTACCAAGACATTCTTGATAAAAATCTGCCATCGACCAGGACGATGAAGTTGAAATGAGGGTGGACATTTTAGCAAGACAATGATCCCAAAACCAAGGAAACTCCTAAATGGTTTAAAAGAAAGAAAATAAAGCTGCTAGAATGGCCCAGCCAATCATCTAACTTGAATCCGATAGAACATTTATGGAAGGAGCTAAAGATCAGAGTTCATAGAAGAGGCCCATGGAACATTCAAGATTTGAAGACTGTGTGGAAGAATGGGCCAAAATCACACCTGAGCAACGCATGCGACTAGTTTCTCCATACAGATCTTGAAGCTGTCATTACTAACAAAGGATTCTGTACGAAGTATTAAATAAAGTTTAGTTAGCGTATTTAATATTTTTTTTTCCCTGTGTCATTCCATTTAATTACACATAACCTAATTTCTGAGCTTATTTTTTTTGATTTCTTTATATGTATGGATTGCATGGGTTGTTACCCACATGGTTAAGATATCATGTCAATGGCACCTTTAGTAATATATTAACCTAGAAAATGGTGACGTGTTCAATACCTATTTTACCCACTGTAAATGTAAAATGCTCTACCTACCAAAGATTTTTTAATTTTGTTAGGTCAGTTTCAGGATTTCATACTTGTTTTAGCAACAGTATACTACCCACCTTTCCAGCTGTACCAAACACCATCTATTTGCGACTTCTCACTACTCGAAGTCTGTTGATCTCCTGGGGTTTTTTTTTCTTTTTTAGCTTAACTTCAGTTTAACCAATATTTTATTTTGTGACTGATTTACCTTAATTTGTAATTTTCCCCCCTTTCATTGCCCCACTGAATCCCTTGAAATCTTTTGCAAACAATGTTTTTCTAAAAGCTAGTACTCATCTTGGTTTGAGACACTGGTTACTCAGAAGCAGAAGACTGCCTTGTGGGATAAGGCATGTTTATTCTCCCCATAACTGGCCATAGAGTTTTTTGGTAACTCCGCTAGCGCTCTTTAGGGGAAAAGTTAAAATTAACATTATAATGAGACGTCTTGTGGTGCCTTCTGTTGAACACTGCCTTTTTTTAGTTTAGCTAGCTAGTACTTGGCTTTAAGGCAATACAACTATATTCCACTGGTGTTAAATCCTGAGATTTATGGACGCAATCTGGAGATGAAAAGAACAATGCCCTCTGGCTGCTTAAAGTATTAGCTTCTTAGCAGATCTTGATTTGGGAGGTTCATAAATCACAAACTTTCTCTGGCCTTCACAAGTACACAATTATCCTTTTTCTCTTATCTGTTGCTGCAGATCTTTGTGAAGTCCCAGTGACTGTGACATCACCAAAGGTCATTGACAATTAGCTCAATTAACACTGTTCCTGTCATACTTGTCTCTGGCCACAAAGGGAAAGCAAGGACATGGGTCCTTTGAATAAAATCCCAGGAGCATGTTTGGCTGACCACTGAAGCTGTCCTATAAATATATGAATTGTTTTGGTTTTGTCTCCCCTAATTTATGTTTGTCTATGGAGTTTGATGTGGAACCATATATAATGCAGGTTTCGCTGGGAAGGTCATTGGGGCAGCCTTGTAACATTACACACATCTATGGCCTGCCTGAGGACTCACATCTGGAATTCCATTCATTCCTTGAATCAGCCTGACTCATACTGCAGACTGGCTAACTGTGATATCAGATTAGAACTTTCCCATCTGAGTCAAGGCCCTCAGGACAAGTGCCTCTCACTGCAAAACAAACCATCACATATATTTTTAGACAGATGTGGGATCCTTGAAGTGATCAGGTTCTCTTTGAAATGACACCTAACACCATATTGCCTTTTGTTATGGCTTTGAACTGTTTTATTTTTTTTAATCCGTATCTGCCATGTTCAGAAGCTTCTTTAAAGGGAAAGTATAGGCTTCAATGAACCTGGAGTTTGGGTAAAAAGTGCAGCGCTTACCTTAAAGCAGAATGCTACTTTACAAAAGCATAAGAATATTCAAATATCCAGGTATGTTAACTTACCTCACTACATTGCTCACCTGGTCTGGTAACCTGGCAAAACGGAACCTTTGAGTGGCAAAGCCCCCCCACAGCCATCTGGGATATTACTTTGAGGAATTTACAGGAAATAATTTATCAAGATAACTCCAGGTAGTTATATTAACTGTGCTTAATGAAGAAGTACAGCCAAAGCTCGTCTTGGCTGTACTTCTCCTGTGGATCACAGGAGTGCAGTTCGTTCTGCACTCCTGGGACCTGTTTTTAGCTGACAGCAGGCTGCAGCCAGCTGTCAACTGATGTCACAGAGCCGACCATGTGTTTGGGATCTACCCAGATGCTTGGACCAGCACCCAGCTGAGCTGGGGGGGGGGGGGGTGGTCAGAGCAGAGAGCCAGTGACTGACAGTCACCAGCTCTTTGCTCTTGGAGCTCTGAGAACTGAGTGATCAGCAGTGTTTGATCGCTTGGTTCTCAGCTTTAGAACCAGTGGGGGGACAGATGCAGCATGGGACCAATGCTGCATCCACCTAGGTAAGTATGATTCCCAATAAAAAAAAAAAAACACAACTACTCTTTTAAAGCGGAAATCTAACTTGGACAGAAAATGCAATAATGTAGGTCCCTAACCTGAGCTAAACATTTCCCACCAGATCTTCAACGCTGCCCTCCTCAGACTCGCACTCACTCTTCTTTCAACCTATTTCCTTGGAGTCCAAATAATCAAGGATCTACCATCATCCCAGGGCTTACAGCAGTTACAGCAGAGGATGGAACCACATTACCATTGGAAGAAGAGGGTGAATTTTCATTTCATGAATGTCTTACAGGGCAACTTCATGTCTCAATTGGTGGATTCTCCAACTAGAAGGAATGCATTGCTAGATTTAAGAATTTCAAATGATCCAAGTCTAATCTCAGAAGTGGCAATACAGGAAAATTTGGATCACAGGATGATCCCATTAGCGTAAATCATATGAAAAGGAGGCATGAGGGGAGCACAAGAACTCTTAATTTCAAAAAGCGCATACTTTTGTGAACTGTGTTTAATACTACAGGGCACCAATTGGGACCTAACCCTAGAAACATTAAACACGGAGGCAAAATGGGAATGCTTTAGGAACATATTAAACAATGGTATCACACAGTGGATTCCAATCAGCAATAAATATAGAAGAGTGAAGATTAAACCTGGGTGGCTAAACCAGAAAAGTAAAAATTCTTATTGGAGAGAAAAAATGGCCTTTAAAAAAATATAAAGCGGAAGGGGACATTGTCGGCAATCCATCAATACAAGGAATGCAATAAAAAATGTAAAAACAAAATCAGGGCGGCTAAAAAAGACTATGAGAGACACATAGAAGAGGAGAGTTAAAGGGGATAAGGAACTATATTCAGTAATTTGCTTATAAAAACTGTATCATTAGTAGTAATCAACATGGATTTACAAAGGGTCATTCTTGCCAGACTAATCTGTTCACATTCTACGAGGAAGAGAGCTGCGATCTAGACAGGGAGGCCTGTGGATGTGGTGTATCTAGATTTTCCAAAGGCATTCGATACAGTTCCCCATAAACGCTTAATCTACAGGCTGAGGTCTACAAAGACGAGGAAGACTCAATGCTCCAGGTGAATCAAGAAGCCTGATGATGTACAGGTGCACGCCTCGGCTCGCCTCCGCAGACAATCAATATAGAAGAAATGGCTGCACTTCAGGTATCATCAAAATTCTGGTTTATTAACCGAAAATTCCAATGTGGCAAACAACAGGTAGACACGTTTCACACACTAGCAAGTGTGCTTAATCATTAAGCACACTGCAGGCATCGACCATAAGGTTTGTTCTTGGATAGAAAACTGGTTACAGGGGCGCGTCCAAAGGGTAGTGATAAATAACATACTCAGAATGGTCTGGAGTACATTTATAAATGATATAGAGGAGGGGATACATTTCTCAATCTCTGTTTTTGCAGACTACTCAAAAATAAGCAGGTCATTAACCTCACATCAGGATATAGACATTTTACAGAAAGACCTGAACAAAATAATAGAGTACGGCAACTACATGTCAAACAAGGTTTAATGTAAAGTAATGTACTTGGGGGCTACAAACATAAATGCAAACTACTCACTAGGGGGAGAACCTCTGAGAACATCAAGGATGGAGAAAGATCTGGGGACCCTTATGGAAGACAGACTGAACAATAGCATGCAATGTCAAGCTGCAGCTGCCAAAGCTGGCAGAATACTAGCATGCATAAAAAAGGGGATATACTTCGGAGGTAAAACGAAAATCCTGCCCCTTTATAAAACTTTAATTACGCCACATCTGGAGTATTCTGTCCCGTTCTGATCACCAGTTCTCAGAAGGGATGAGCTGGAGAGAGTCCAATGAAGGGCAACAAAACTAAAAAGGTTATTGGAGGCCCTTAATTACGAGGAGTGATTACAAGCACTAAATTTATTTTGGCTTGAAAAGAGACGCTTGAAGGTGGGACAGGATAGCGATCTACAAATACCTCAATGGTGATCCCAGCATAGAAAAAAAGCTATTCAGTGTCGGAGTGTAAGCGGACACGTGGCCACACGATGAGATTGGAGGAGAAGCGGTTTACCCTTAAGATGCGCAGGGGATTTTTCACTTTCAGGGTGGTAAGAATGTGGAACTCTCTTCCACAATTGGTAGTGTCAGCGGGGATATTTTTAAAAGACTCTTGGATGAACATCTTAAAGAACACAACATAATGGGATGTGGGAAATGATTATCGACACTGATACACACACACATACACAGGTTGAACTGGATGGACTATTGTCTTCATTCAACCTTAACTACTATGTAACTTTAAGACCTGTGATGTCATCAGATCCAAAATTACTGGGAAAAAAGTTAAATACAATGATTTTTTTTTTTTTCAAAGCTTTGAGAAAACCCCACTTTTTTATGTTTTTTATATGTTCCCATTCACACAGCATGCCTAAAATCTTTTAAATATGTCTTATGTTTCTTAGGAGAAGTTGTCATTACTAAATGCAAGGTTTTTTGAGCAATGTTAAAGTGAGCTTGTCCCAAGTCTGTTCTTATTAGCATACAATGCAATAAGCCCAGCCTTTACACCTTTAACCCTTTGTTTAGGACAGACAGTGTTCAAATCTAGTTACAATTGATAATGAAAATGTGCCTGCACAGTATGCACAGTATGAATTATGGTGAATACAGCTGCCCACTCCCACATAAACAAAGAAAACGACCTAGTATTTTTCCTTGCTGGAAGGTTCAGAATAGAGCATCTAAAAATGTAATCTGCTATTTTAAAATATTTCTTAGGTGATGCTATCTGAATGGAAACATGTAAAAATATAAAGTAGGTGTTTTCCGAATATGGCTGCAAAAGTGGAAATACACTTTAAAAAAAAAAAAAAATATATATATATATATATATTTTTTTTTAGAGCAGAACTAAAGTTTCCATGCTTACCTATCCAACAGTCCTGAGCCATTCTTCGGACCTCTTCATTGGCTGGCAGGTAATGATGTTCCTCCTGCACATGTATAGGAGGCCATCATCCTGACCCTTGGAGGCCAGCCCGGAACTGCAAGCTGAGCTGTGCAGTGCCAGAGGAGGCAGTGAGCAGGCAGGGGCTCATGATATTACATCTCATCTCATGATATTCAATTTGCAGTATAGATTTAGATGACACTTGCTACTATTTCTGGTCTGAAGCAGAAAATTACAATCTTCTTCCACTGTACTGCTTGTGGGGGTACCACAAAAATCCCTGTCTTGGCTTGGGCTTGTCCAGTACGGTTAGGTGTCATATAATAAATTTTAACTAATCAACTGACATTTCTCACTAGTATTTATTAAACTCAAATATGATTGGTCGTTTTGGTTACTGCCCTTTCCTGTTTGCTATATCATTAGTCGTTCTACTCCTATATTGACAATTGGCTTATATATGAGTACAGTTTGAATATGCGTAGCTTTCTGTTTGAGAACAGTGACATTCTATTTGTCAGATATTTGTTTATTTTGACACTTTTCTTCCTGCTCGAAGTGTAAACCTTGCTTGTTGACTTCAGCCTGAAGGCAATGCCATGTAATTGCTTTTCTGAGGTTAACACGATTTGACAGGGCGGTCACAGGTGTATTCAAAGTTCATTCACGTCCAACAAGGTAATTTCTTATTCCAGACACTGTTTCACATTCCACTTTCGCCCTTTCACTTTCTGCTCAGATTTGTCTTTGTTTACCTCAACCTCATAATGGAGCCATGACTGTAAGATAGGTTTAAAGGGAATCCATAATGGGCTTTTTTTAATTTTTAATCAGTTTATACTGTTTTATCATTTTTTCTTTTACGTGTAAAATCTTTATTGTACAGAAAAAAACGTTTATTACAGGGCGCTTACATAATACACAAATTACAGCATATACTGGGCTTTCCAAAAAGAAACCCCAGCAATAGCTTGGTAATTGTTCCTATAGAGTTAAAATCCAGATAGGTGTTATCTGGGGATAAGGAGGGGATCTATCACTTCTTGGACTCATTCAGCTGGATGTGTAATCCTGGTATTTTGCTACTCAAGTGACAACACAGGCTATTCACAGATTTAAAAAAGAACTGCTGCTGTGAGAAAAAAAAAGTGGGGGGGGGGGGGGAGAGAAATAGGGTGGAACGGGGTAGATGACTTGTGTAGTTATCTTGAAAAACACCCCGTAATTAATCACTAATTAATCATATAATTCACATATTCAAGGTTTGTAGGGTGTTTTTCCTTATAGAAAACAAGGAGTTTGGTGTTTTGAAAATATAACATATTGGTTTTTGTTAAATAGGGTGGAACCAGGTAGACAACTTGGGTAGTTATCCTGAGATACACCCCTTCATTTAATCACTAATAGATATAGTGCACAATTTTAAGATTTATAGGGAAGTGGGTTGTTTTTTTTCTTTGAATAATAGGGGTAGTTGGTGTTGGGTACAAATGATGAAAAACAATTTCTTCCTTTCCTGAGGGGTTTTAAGATCAGGGGTATTCAAAAAGTTGTGTAGTAATGTATATGCTGGGAACACCATATATATGGTTATGTGTATATTGATGTCAATTTGTTTTGTAATGTAAAAATAATAAGATGTTATAAAAAAAAAAACTGCTGCTTGGGTAGCTCTGTTGCCTCACATTCACCAACTGTTAATGGTAAATATGCATTTTGCATATGCAAACATAGGGTGGCTATAACTTTTGCAATTTTCTTTCCTTCAACCACAGGTTGGAAACCCTCCCTCTGTGCTTTGTCAGAGTAGAAAATGCCCTGGTGTGAGCAATGTACAGGTTTGGTTTGTCAGTGGAAGCAGGAATAGTGCCCCATTATTGGTATTGGTGGGAGGAATATTGCCAAGTGTTGGTATCAGTTGGAGGAATAGTGCCAAATCACATCACTGGTGTCAGTAAGAGGAAAAGTGTCCCATCATTGGTGTCAATGGGAGGAAAAGGGCAGCAAGGGCTAGATTTAGGCAAGCAAAGGACCGCATCTGGCTCGCGGGCCGCAGTTTGGAGACCACTGATTGATAACGAATATTAGGCTTAGTTCACTTCTGCAGGTGCAACCAAGCATGGGTGCGTGTCCATATGTTCCCAAGCATCGTATGCTGGGCAGCCCATTTATTTCAATTGGAGAAATTAGAGAAAAGAAAGGAAATACAGAATAGAAGTCCCTGCCTTTTTCCGAAAATGCACCACACCCGTTTAGTACATGCGATTTGCAGATGCATAGGGGTGCCATTAACAATTAATGGCATCGTTGCGTGCCTGATGATAAAGGGTAGCATGTTTCTTTGTGTATCAATAAAGCAAGCGATTTTGCACACAATCCTGACATGCAAAGATCTAAACCTAGCCTATGCTTAGTCTGCATGTCTAGGACAAAATTTACATTTGTTTTCTTTCGTAACCCTCATGTTATTTTCTTTCTAATTGCCTATATTCTTTTCCCTTGGTTATTTAACGAAGTTCAATCCCATGAACATACAGTTCTTTCCCAAATGTTTTCTCTCTGAAAAAAAAATCACATTTCATATTTTTAAGAAAGTTTTTTTTCTTTGTCCCTTCCTGTAAATGTGCAGATCCTTCCATTTATATTAGCCATCGTTACCCAGCACCATTAATGACCTCTCTTACACTTGTCACGGCCGTCTGGTGTTTTTCTCCCACAATCATAAACGCGCTCTGTCCATATTCCATTTTTATTGTCTTAATCCGCAGTGTTCTTGGAAAGGTCTCCTAAAAACATGTTGTTAATGTCTAAGGAAGTCGAAAGACGCACATAGGTTCAGCGAGCAATCACATCCTCGATCGGCCTGAGAAATGTTCACAGATAGAGTCCAGTTCAAATAGTGGAGGGGCTTTCTTCCCCCCGCCACTAAGAAAAAGACTATTGTATGCAGTCTGCTATTTCTCACTTGCACTTCTGTTGCTGGAAATATATATATTTTTTTGTTCTCTTGTCAAGAAACAGGTGATGTATTAAAGCACGCGTTTTTTTTTTTTTGCCACAATTTATCTCAACACCCCTTACCCAAGTATTGTTTTTTCCCCCTCCTTTTCCAGTCTCGTGCGTATGATTCATTAACATATTTCTGGTTCTTGCTTGCGTATTGTGTCTGTTTTCAAAGAGGCAGCAAAAATACGAGGGAGCATTGGGGTTTTGATTTTGTGGAAAATGAAATGTTCCAGAATCAGATTGGAGAGGGTTTTGGCATGGGTCCCGTACCTAGCGTCTACTTCATCCTGTAATTTACAAGAAATAATCTTTTGTGTTTTTGTTTTGTTAAGTCATTCATAAATCACCAATAAACTTGTCTAAGGATAACATGAAATATTTAAAGATAAATGTTCAAAGGGAAAAAAGAACTGCTTTACCTGTGTGTTATGTCTGTATTGGGGAAAAGTCCATCAAAGCTAAAAAAAAAAAAAAAAAAAATCAAAGCTAAACTCCAGGCAAAGATAAAATTAAGGAAATGCTTTAAAGTAGTTATTTATTTATTCATTAAAGTGGAAGTAAATTATCTTAATCAGCCTTACCTATTTGTAATCCTTTGTAAATAGATAGGAAGGCATATTATGGTCACTTGTTTTAAACCTTTTTATTTTTACATTTCTGCGGTTGCTCTCTGGTTTTTGGCCTAAGCCAAAATGATGCCATGCATCCCATGATTCCTCACAGGCATTTTTTTTCTTTTCATCTGGAGGAGGGGGAGAAGGGGTTTTCTCCATTAAGCACACGCTCATGCCTGAGCTAAGGGCAGATGGATTCCAGGAAGAAAATGCTACACGATTCATTGCCCCTTACTCAAGATGACTGCCAATAGAAATGTTAGGGGGCTGTTTTTCAAAATGATTTCTCATCAAAATAAGGCGTGGAGCCCTGGATGGACGGAAGAGTTTGTTTTAAATATTAAAAATGAATTAAGTAGGGATGTCCGACACCCACCCCCCAACTACAAAGCTCTTTGATTCTTTCTCCCAGCCCCTACAAGACACAGTGGTGTTATAGTGGCTGGCAGAAGAAACCACATCACTCAAAGGGGCAACATGCATCTGACACACTCACAAGTGTATGCAATGAAAAAGACTGCAATCAGACTGCGAATTTGCAGCCTGTTCCTGCATCGCACCCGCACATCTGGCAGTTCACACTGCCATATGCGATACGCAGGGGGTGTCAATTAAATGTTAACGACACCCCCAGTTTGATCGCATATCGCAGTGCGATCTGACAGTTCGCACAGGATCGGATCGCACAAGTGTGAACCACTGTGCGATCCGATCCTGATGCGGCTGAAAAAAAGGGTCATGTGCGAGTTTGGTGCGGATACAGTGCGAATTCAGCCATACAAAGTGTATGGCTGAATTTGCATCCGCACATCCGATCTCATGTAATGAAGGAGCAGTGCGCTCCGAATTACATGCGATCGCCGCACTTGCAATAATGTGAACCGGCCCTCAATGGCATGAGGGATGTTAACCATTTTCTTTGCAGAGAAGACTTTTTTTTAAAACTTTGCTTTTTATTTATTTAATTTTTCTTTTTAAATGCAATTAGTGTAAGTACTTGTGTTTTGCCTTGTATCAGTATACTTTAATGCCCTGCACATCCCACTCTCCCAGAGTGGGAAAAATATATAGAATTTTAGGATGCATCACCAGCAGGAGGAAGGAGGTCCTGATTACCTTATGTAGATCTTTAGTTAGACCTCATTTAGGAAACCGTGTTCAGTTCTGGAGACCTCACTAAGGCTTCATTTAGAGTTGCAGTTGGGTGGAGGCAAAAATGCACAGGTCAGCCGTTGTTTATTACTGTGATCGGTCACAGTGACCACATGGTATAGGGCCAATCACAGTAGCCCTGTACCATGTGGTAGCTGTAGCCAAACACCGCTATTACAGTAGTATTTATCAGGCCTGTTACCAAATGCCCTGGACTGTCTACGTTCCATAAAGGGGACATTTGGGTGTATTACTGTCCTAGCATTTTAGAAATGAAAGAAGCAAGTCAGTACATCAGGATTGATTGGGTTTTAAATATATATATATATATATATATATATAATACCATAGATTGAAGACTTTACAGCTTTCACACAGATTAATTAATATACACTGATTTGTTTTTTTTTTTGTTTTTTTTATTACCAAAGAGATGTAGCATAATACATCTGGGCCTAAATGTATGAAGAAAGATCAGTCTGAAAAATCAGTCTTCTATCAATTATATGGAAAATATGTAATTTGGGTACATTGTTGCATGACTGTGTAATTGTCATTAAAAGTGTGACAGCCCCCAAAATCCTGAAAAATAGCCTGGGCAGGAAGTAGGTGAAATTGTCTGGACTTGTGGTTAAAGCTGGCCACAAATGGATTGATGTTCAGCAATGACAGGACGAATTTCGATCCATCTATGGCCATTCCTGTTCATAAAAAAACATTCTCATTCAAACAATTGGCTGCAGTACTCGTCAGTGTATTCTTACAGTGGAGGAGTCCCGCTGTCACAATACAAGAGCACAGCGAGGAGTATTCCTTCATCCACCTGACTTTTGTGGATGAGGGAATCCATTCAGTTTTTTTGATTAGCCAGCAGGCTGAACAAACTGATTCATCAATGGCCAGCTTAAAGCACTTCTCGTTATACCATTGATCAACAAAGAAAGTTTTTAGCATCTATTTACTAACTGATATATCAGGTCTGGATGTCACACCACTTACTCAAACTCAGTCTATCCAAAACTGAGCTCAAAATATTTCCTCCCCCGCATGCCTCTTCCCCTGATTTCTCTGTCAAAATCAATGGCTCAACTATCAACCCATCCCCCCATACCAAGGTTCTAGGTGTTATCCTGGACTCTGAATTCTCCTTTCGGCCCCACATCCATTCGCTGTCCGAATCTTGCCGCCTCAACCTCGGCATCATCTCCAAGACATTCCCCTTCCTAAGAGAAGAAACCACAAAGCATCTAATTCCCTTCCTGGTCATCTCTTATCTTGACTACTGTAACTCCCTCCTCATTGGCTTACCTAGCTCCCTTGTCACCTCATCCAATGCTTGCCTCCAAGACTTTTCCAGAGCCTCTCCCATCCTCTGGAACTCCCTACTCCAATCTATCTGACTATCTCCTACTCTGCCCACTTTTAGACAATCCCTGAAAACTCATCTCTTCAGAGAGGCCTATCTGGCTCCCACCTAACAAGTGGACATTTTTTTTCTCCATCAGCCCATCCCCCACAGTTATTAACTTTTGTATCTCTTAACCCTCCCTCTTAGATTGTAAGCTCCAACAAGCAGGGCTCTTTGATTCCTCCTGTATTAAACTGTATTGTAATTGTACTGTCTGCCCTTATTTGTAAAGCACTGCGATAACTGTCAGCACTATATAAATCCTGTATAATATTAATCAGATATGTTTTAGTATTATTTATCTAAATTCTGTTTTATTTATTTTTAGGTTCACACAAAATTTCACTGCAAACAGGCTCACACCCCAAGTACAGATACTTCCTGTATTGTTTTCTCCTACGGCGGCACCATCCTTGCTACACGAGGAGGTAGGTAATAAAAGTTGCATGGTGAAGAAGACATTCTGAACAAAAGCATTATTGAGATATGCCAGAAAGAGGGTACAAAAATATTTCCGATTAGAATATTGTTTATATAGTTGTTCATAAAAAAAGGTATACAGTCAAGCCAGCCTTTCTCAACCAGGGTGCCATCTGGGTTCGTCAGGGGTGCCGAAACACATTTATAGGGCATCGGGGAAGTAGGCTTTCTTTCATGGCGCTGCACGTGTGATAGGGCTGGATAAGGGATATTAAAAAATCAGGTGATCTATTAACATTTACCTCCAAACAAAGGCCCCATTTGTCCTGAATATAGAAAGCAAGGTATAATTCACTTGGGATGCTTCTAGATTTTGCATACTTAAAGTAGATGTAAACCCGATTCATAAAATTTGACCTGCACACAGATATCTGTAGCGTTTACTTATATCTTTCCAAAGCACTTAGTCCCGCCATTTTTTTGCTGCTCCGTTCCTCTGTTATCAGCATGATAATGTCTGACAAGTTCTACGACACTGGAGATAAAAGCAGCTGAAAATTTGTGTCGGGGGGGCTGCTGACAATAGATTAGCAGAGAGCTGGTCTATTCACAGCACAGCTCTGCAAGTATCTTCGTTCTACTGCTTATGTGGAAGGGGGGGGGGGTGCCTTTCCTTCAATCAGCTGTCACACAGTGTATTCAAAGACTCCACTCCCACAGCTAATACAGGAGGAACAAATTGTAACCTGATGTTCACTTTCTAAAGAATATAGCAAGCTAAAGACAGCAGATATACATGTAAAATGTATTTAGAGCAATTTGTTTCATCCCTGTGTATCATCTGAGGCTGTTCACTTCACTGGGTATATGCAAGGGTTTACATCCACTTTAATTGTGACTGAAAAACGTGAGGAAAACGCATGGATTGGATGCATGCTTATACTACTAGTAGTTCATCTGCATGTGCATATTTTGGATGAGCTGCTTTTTCCTCTTTTCTTTTCTCACCTTCATGTTTTGCGTACTATGGCCCCTAACTATTTAGTAGCGAAAGGAAGTCCTAAAGTTCGCACATGACAGTGAAACCCTGTAAGGAGGTGCCTCAGCCCAGGCTTCAACCAGGCCACTCCCTCCATGTGTTTCAATCTGTCCCAGGGCTTACTCATGGGCATCCCCATGATTCTGCTCTGGGGCAGAATGCAAGATGTTGTGGGTGTGGCCTGGTAGAAGACCGTGCTGAGGCTGTCATACACCTCCTTAAAGTCGGACGAGCTCTGTCTTTGTCCGCAGTCCTAGCAACCCGGTGGAGTCTTTAGCAGCACCTGTTATCTTAGTTGTGGGCCTTAACTGTGTAACTCATACCTACATTGATGCATTCTAGAACTAGGCTCCTTTCACACTTAAGGTGGCGTCTCCCACTCCCCGGAAATAGGTCCGCAATGAATCGCAGGAGGTTGCCCGTTTTTTTCCCCCTAAATTGCAGCTCCATTATGCAAAGCTTTATTGCTGAACACTGCTAAGCTAACTAAGCTTTTGGCTTGCTTTTGTAAAATTGGCTTGCAACATTAAAATTACAGCACCATGATGCGACGCGTCACAGCCATGGCAATGCGTACCCATCCGAGTGGCACCATGTCTACTTATAGGTGGGCAGTTGGGGGAAGGCCGTAAAAAGGCAGATCAACTGCCTGTTTTTATTGACTCCTGGTCGCAAGTGTGGAAAAAGCCTTAAGCCCCAGGGGTGAGAAGCTCTTGTCTTCGCCCCCTCTCATATGATCTTACCAAAGATGGTGGATTCCTACAGCTGAATTGCTAAATTATATTTTATCACTAAAGATGTCCGCCAGTCTCTCGCGATCGTTCGCCGTGAAGGGAGAAAGGCAGGCGGCTAATGTAAACAAGCCGCCTGTCATTCTCCTCTGTGTAAAAATGGAGATCACACAGTTCTACTATGTAGGACCGTTGATCTTTGTTCTTACACCAGTAGCCATGTCCCATCACAGTTAGAAACACGCCCCTAGGACACACTTAACCCCTCCCTCTCCAATAGAGTTAACTCCTTCACTGCCAGTGTAATTTTTACAGTAACAGTGCATATTTATAACACTGATTACTGCAGTAATGTCACTGGTAACCCCAAAAGTGTCAAAAATATCAGTCAAGGGTCCGATCTGTCCGCCGCCATGTCGCAGTCCCGCAAAAAAAAATCGCAGATCGCCACCATTACTCGTTTAAAAAAAAAAAAAAAAAACAACAAAAATGACAAAAATCTTTCCCTTTGTTAGTAAACGCGATAACTTTTGCGCAAACCAATCAAAATACGCTTTTTGCGATTTTTTTTTTTTTTTTTTTTTTTTTTTTTTTTTTAGCAAACATGTAGCATAAAACAAATTGCCAAAAAATGTTAAATTTTAGATTTTTACATTTTTTTTTGGGAATTTCATATAAAAAAATGTGAAAAATATTGTTATTTTTGCAAAATTGACGCTCTTTTTTTGTTTATAGCGCATGATCAAAAAATCGCACAGGTGATCAAATACCACCAAAAGAAAGCTCTGTTTGTGGGAAAAAAAAGGACGTCAAATTCGTTTAGGTACAGCGTCGCATGACTGCGCAATTGTCCGTTAAAGTCACGCAGTGCCGAATCGCAAAAAAGGCCCTTGTCAGGAAGGGGGTAAAATCTTCTGGGGCTTAAGCGGTTAATAGAAATATCAGAGTGGTCAAATTAAATGGAATTCAGGAGTCAGCCTGTCCAATCCAGAAACCAGATTTATTGACAACAGAAAGTTAGGCAACAGCTGTAATTTTTAAGGAGCATTGTCTTTTTTTACTTACTTGAGCAGCACCGCAGGTTATAGCCTGCAGTGCTAATTAGTGTATTCGAACAATGGGGGGAAGTCTCCCTCATCTAAAATATGGGCTACTTACCTGGCTTCTGGGATTTGTTCAGCCCTTATGTATATACTGTTGTTTGGAAACCAGTATACAAATGCTAAGCTGTTGTAATTTGGCATCTGTAGATTAATTTCTTTTAAGTTGAAGATTAAATAAGTAGGGGACCCATCAATAATTTTTACTATGGGGCCCCCATAACATATATGTGGCACTGCCCCCTTGAGGACTGCTGGATATTACACTTCCGGGTCCCCCTGAGTTACTGTTAACAACACTGGCATTCACAATTTAACACTTTACTTCTTGGCTCAGTCAATGATCAGTCCAGGGGTTTGTAGTTGTTTTTGGGATGGGAGATGGCAAAAAGGGATGGGAGAAGAGAATACTGGGATACTCCAAATTAACTATGCATAAAGTTGGGAGGACATCTATCTGTAGATACAGCCAGGCTTTTGATCCACCTTGCCATTTAGGTGGATTTAGGGTTAAGTCTGTTTCCAGATAATTTGATTAACTACTGTTATCTTCAGGACACTCTCCTAGTGTCCTCTCTCTTGACCACTGACACCGTTCACTGACTATCCTACTCCTGGGTGGCCCCCCTCAGGTAAGTCCCCTTGACATGATCCCCTGTACTCACAATACTGTTTTTCTTCGGTCTCCAGTGTCTCCCCCTCAGTTAGCTGTCCTGGACCTCTGTATTCAGCTCCGTTCCTCTGGCCCTCAGGACGACCTGATGCCACTGCTACAGAGGAGGAGGCAGCCGTCTACCTCCCTCCAGGACTCTACTCACCAGCCAAAGACCCCGCAGCACATGTGCTCCTGGATTTTATACAGTATCCCAGAATGCACCGAGACAGCCTGTCTCTTCCAATCACCAGGACTGTATCAAAGGCTGTATGCATTGGTCTCAAATGTATCCATTGGTCAGGTTTCCTCCCACTGTCCAACATGCCTCCCTATTGGACCAGTGTGAAACACTCCTCTAGACTCAATGAATCACATACTGAGCACACTGAGCAGACCTAAATCACAGATCCTGCTCTCTGCTAGACAGAAAGCAATATAGATTTGCCTGCTGCCCCTCTGATAGGCAGACAGAGCCAAAAACGATATTCACTCTCTAGCACCTACCTAGGAGGGTGCTACATATAGTTACTGCACGTCCCTACCTTGTAGATGCAAGATGGCAAAAGTATTGGGCTTGCAAATAGACTTACAAACCTGAAAGAAAACAGTTGTAATTAAAGCTAACTTTTCAAATACATTGGTGAATTTATTGATAATTGGTGCAATGAAATGCGACAAATCCGATTTATGTCATTGGTTTCCTGCATGGAATTAAGTCAGCAGTTGAAATCTTTTGGCAGCTCTGGGATTTTATTTCTTCTTTCCGCTGCTTATTTAAAATAAACGATGTTGTTGCCTTTAGTTCTTTTGCTACTTTGTCAAGATTAAGTTGTAGATAGATGACTGGAGCTTTCGGATCCTTACATTTTTTCTAACAGTCTTCACTTATGCTTTCCCCAGGATGCCTGTGATAAGAGCTAGTCAACCATGATGTAGCCCCACACTATCCATTTTTCATCTGGTAAATGTAGAAAATGAGCTGGGATTGTACAGACTGTCAGACACTGCTGATTAGAGGATTTCTAGGACAACGCTACAAATTTCCTTTAACCCATTGTGATTTTTGTACCTTCTAGTCATACTGTAATTATTTAATATAGAGTTAGCCTATCCTTCCAAAAATTCTAATTGACTGACTGGTATGCCAACTTGCTGACTTCAATACTTTCTGGGAAACTGCTTAAACATGCATGCTTGGTTTGCTTTAATTTGGGGGTGCGGACGTTGGATAAAAGAAGAGACACCTCTCTGTTCTGGATTAATACTGGGAAATAAGTGTTCTAACAAAGTTCAGTACTTTCATAGTTACTGAGCTGGAACAAATAGGAAACTAGAGAATAGTCAGACGTTATCTACATACTTTCCCTGGGTCATTGACTTGAACTGTTGAAGCCAGAGGTTCAGCATCACAGCCAGGCACCTAGCATTTTTAGCATAAAAGGCTTCATTGTTGGAATGAATGTTTCTTTTAGCAAAGCTTTCATTTGAATATACTTGTGCCAGGATATTCTGCAACAACTCTTGCTGTTGGCTGTGCTGTAGAGCTTCTAGGCGTCAGTGGGCAGTACAACTTCCAGAAGTTTTATTAAGATGTAGATCAGTGGTCTCCAGATTCGGCTCTTTGCTTACCTTTTATCCGGACCGCAGTGCACTGATCCTTCCACCGATATGAGGCACTATTCCTCCCACTGACACCAATGATGAGGCATCAGTCCTTTCAATGACACCAACAATGAAGCACAATTCCTACTGCGTAACCCACTGAGCACAAAGGGTGCGATGGTGAACGATTGAAGCTTACAGCTTCCCCTTTGAAGGAAATCTCTGCACTGACTTTTAGCAGCACTGTTTTAGCATCTTGGGTGGAGGACAATGGACTTTGTGAACTATTGAGGAGCGCTGCTGCACTCAGTGCAATAAATTATTAATGAAGCACAATTCCTTCAACTGACACCAACTATGAGGCACCATTCCTTCCACTGATACCAACAATGGGGCACTATCCCTCTCACTGACACCACAATAGAGGCATTATTCCTCCCACTGGCAACAGTGGGGCATTATTTCACCTGCTTACACCGACGATGGGGCACTATTTCTCTCACGAATACCAAGGATGGGGCACTATTTCTCTCACGAATACCAAGGATGGGGCACTATTGCTCTCACTAATACCAACGATGGGGCACTATTGCTCTCACTAATACCAACGATGGGGCACTATTGCTCTCACTAATACCAATGATGGGGCACTATTGCTCTCACTAATACCAATGATGGGGCACTATTGCTCTCAATAATACCAACGATGGGGCACTATTGCTCTCGATAATACCAACAATGGGGCACTATTGCTCTCACTAATACCAACGATGGGGCAATATTGCTCTCAATAATACCAACGATGGGGCAATATTGCTCTCACTAATACCAACGATGGGGCACTATTGCTCTCACTAATACCAATGATGGGGCACTATTGCTCTCACTAATACCAATGATGGGGCACTATTGCTCTCGATAATACCAACGATGGGGCACTATTGCTCTCGATAATACCAACAATGGGGCACTATTGCTCTCACTAATACCAACGATGGGGCAATATTGCTCTCAATAATACCAACGATGGGGCAATATTGCTCTCACTAATACCAAGGATGGGACACTATTGCTCTCACTAATACCAAGGATGGGGCACTATTGCTCTCACTAATACCAACGATGGGGCACTATCGTTCTCACTAATACCAACGATGGGGCACTATCGTTCTCACTAATACCAAAGATTGGACACTATTGCTCTCAATAATACTAACTATGGGGCACTATTGTTCTCACGAATACCAACGATAGGGCACTATTGCTCTCACTAATACCAATAATGGGGCACTATTGCTCTCACTAATACCAATGGTGGGGCACTATTGCTCTCACTAATACCAACAATGGGGCACTATGCCTTCAAGTGCCACCAACAGCTGGGCACTATTTCTCCCACTGAACACCAAACCTGAGAGACTGTCTACTCCCAGGGATGCTAAGGCAAGTGACAATAAAATAGTAATGAGTAATCAGTACATATGCATAATAAATATATAAATAAGAGTTCATAAACGGGACAATTTTGAACTTCTGAACTTGACTTTACACCACACCACGTGAATGAGTGTCACCGCTCCCTCTAAGTCAAACACTTACCAGATATAGGACAAAAAATTGCATATCCAGCAACGGTAGGAAAAAACCCTTTAAGGATCAGCACATATTCCAATCCATAGCCACCAGCTAATAATACTCTGGATTAGTACAAATAAAACCACTTGAATCTTGCATATACAATTAAGAATAAAAAGAGAAGTACATATTTGGCTCACACTCAAGCCAGGCTAGCGACAGGTGACACTGTCAGTAGAAGCAGCACCACTTTCCTGTACGCGTTACGTCCTACGGGACTTCGTCATCGGGGTCACTCCAAAGTGATTTATACTGCAGTCACTGATAGTCACCACAGAGAGCCTTTCAGGCATTCTATTATCACCAGCTGCATGTTGAGAAGCAATATGTGGTAATCCTTAAAGGGTTTTTTCCTACTGGTGCTGGATATACGATTTTTTTTGTCCTATATCTGGTGAGTGTTTGACTTAGAGGGAGCGGTGACACTCTTGTCCCATTTATGAACTCTTATTTATTTATATATTTATTATGCATATGTACTGATTACTCATTACTATTTTATTGTCACTTTTGTTCACGGATGAGGTTTGTGATGCGCCACAGTCCACTTTCAATGACTGGTTACAAGGAGGTAGACAAGGTTTTACTATTCATTTCTTTTTAAGTGGCAGCTGCTCATTTTTACTGACTTTAATTGTTGGTTATTTCTTACTTAGCTTACTCTTTTATTTATTCATTGTTATCTTGAACATTTTGCTTAACTTTTTATTAGTATTAGTCTTTATGCTGAGGCGCAGTGGTAGTTTCCAAATTATTAGAGCGCCTTTAAGGTGGATTCTGCATTTCTTCTTAATGTTTTTTTTATATCTATACAAACATTTTTGCCTTTCATTTCCATTTTAAACAGAATGGGTTGTTTTACAAGATGATCATTTACAATCACTTTAAATCCTCTGCTTTTGCTGTTTTAACTTTGGATAGTAAAACGTTTTTTCTCTGCCAGTAAATACCTCATACAGCCCACCTCCTCTTTCTTGTCTGGTAAAAAGCCTAGGCTAAGGACATCATGCACAGCTCTCTCTCTCACTCTCTTGAGAGTTTGCCAGCAAGGGAGGAGGGATTAGTCATAGGCAGGGCAGTAGATAAGGGGGTACCACCAGTCCTCCTGTACAGGACCCGGGCCAGCAGGGGGGCCCAGGCAGCAGCGTTTGTCGGATGTGGGCAGGGAGGGTGATCAGTGCTGCAGGGGGGGCAATTACTGATATCCATTCCCTGTATGGCTCTCTCTGCAGCATCTGAAAGCTGGCTTTCTCACCTCTCCCTCCCATTGACTTTCAGCCGCTGCAGAGAGAGACATACAAAGGATTGGTTCCAGTAATTGCCCCCCACCATAATTGGTCCCCGTGCACCATACATTTTCCCCTGCTGTCTGGGCTTTCCAACTCTCCTTCCCATGAGCAGCTGCAAGCACACAACAGGATCCTTCAAGATTGAGCATGGGTAAGGGTCCAGGAAATATGTCATTCTTATCAGCCCCTTCCTCTCCTGAATGAACACAATTGTTTGATTGGTACAGATCACTCACTGTGTTCATTCATAACTAGAGCATTGGCTTTATGGGCCCTGTGTCAGGTTGTCTGTATGGGGCCCTGTGTCAGGTTGTCTGTATGGGGCCCCATGTCAGGTTGTCTGCATGGGGCCCCATGTCAGGTTGTCTGTATGGGGCCCCATGTCAGGTTGTCTGTATGGGGCCCCATGTCAGGTTGTCTGTATGGGGCCCCGTATCAGGTTGTCTATATGGGGCCCCGTATCAGGTTGTCTGTATGGGGCCCATATCAGGTTGTCTGTATTGGGCCCCGTATCAGGTTGTCTCTAGACTGCAGAGATAACAGGAGACTGCAGAGATCCTTGAGTATTCATCAAGAGAGGAGAAATGTGCAGGAAAGCAGTGGTGTGAGTGTGTCTGTCTGTGTGTGTGTGTGTGTGTGTGTATATATATATATATATATATATATATATATGTGTGTGTGTCTATGTAAGTCCAGGAAGTGAAAAGGCAGCAGCTTCAGCTGCCCACAGTTAATATGGCTGCAGCCAAACTTAGTGGAGGGGGATTTCTGCAGCATATTTGGTAAGTACAGAATCACAGTATATATGAAATAATATGCACAGTGGTTGGAGGGAAGCTTCAGAATGGCAAAGATGTTTTTATTCCAAATTATGGGAGCAGACTGTAGCTCCTCTTTAAGTAACACTTTCAGATATTTATTAAACCCCACAGAGAAAATCCCAGTATTTATCCTGACAAAGCCATCATCTGTGTTTGTCCCCAGAAGGATAAAACAATCTTTTTTTCAGGCAATATCCAGGTTTAGCATCTTCTTCCAGGACTGAGATATCATCTCAGAAATGGCACACATGTAAATCCTGGGTTCTGTGCTGTTCTTGGCTGTGTTTTTAAATGTCTAACACAGATCGGTCCTTTGCTGCAGCCACTTCACTGTTAGGATGTCGTAGTCTGATCTCCAGCGGGGAGAAGACTGAGGAAATGCTTCCACATGCCTCATCTCAGGCCTAGCCAGAGTCACTTGACTGAAGCTCCACAGATTTCTTTATAGTGATTAAACATGCAGCTTTTTGAATTTGATAGTGTTTCTGTATATTGTGACATGTCCGAAATGTATACCATATATGCAGACCTATTACTGAATGGTCCAGTTACCCAAGATTGGGAACTGGTTTTTGTCTAGCCCTGACGGGGTATACAGGTGTAGGAGCACTCACGGTAACGGCATAATTATTACAAAGTGGCTAGTTTGGAAAACCACATGGCATAGCCAGTAGTTCTGCTTTAAATCTGACAAAAGAAAGAGACATGTAAGTATTTTAATTCCCTGTAAAAAGTACTTCTGGGGGAACCATTTCCTCCTATTTCCTGTCAATGTAAACTGGGCTTTTGTGCCTGTTATTTAGGTTTAAAGCTCACGTTTTTGCAAACCCCTACAAAGCCATTCTCTTGAGAGGATAAGGCGAGTTATTGGTGAGAAACCTGCAATATTTTATGCTTTTTTTTTTTTCATAAATGTGTTGTGACTGTAGTTTGATGACTCACTTGTACCCTGTCCAGAAATGGAGCAGTAAGGTAGCGTAAATCCAACTTAGAGTAGTTAGCTGGAAGGGGACCAACTAACACAGATGTGCACTGGGTTTTACAGTAACACACCTGCTCAATGTGTAGATTAAAATAGGAGACAATTTAACTCCTACAACCGATCCTCCGCTCACGAGACTGTGACACTGGGCAGGCCTAGCTAGCCATTCAGGGTTAAATGCAAAGAGAAACCCGGTCCCTACAATAAATGCTCTTCTTTCCCAGTATGATAAATGCATTCTATGCTGTAATGTCAGTGACAGATTGTGCTTTTCTTTTTGGTTTAAATATAAGTGTGAAGAACAAAGTCTGGCTGTAGGACATGTGTAAATTTAATATCCAAGGTTTTATGTACGATTTACTTCCATACATGGAGAAATTAGACTGGGAAGACATATGGAAACCACCAAGGCATTGTAGGTTTGTTACATTAGTGGACACCACGCAGTGCTGTGTTCTTGTGTAGCTCTTATATCTCAATTGCTTCCAAGAACATCGGTCATGAAGGTCTCAAACAGCATAGGTATATTGTTGCATGGTGCTCCTAATGTAGACATTTAAAAAAAATGAAATGATGCTTCGGGCAACCTGCTAAATAAAGAAATATTATTGCAGGTTGAAAAGACGTATACATTCATGTGAAAAAGTAAGTATTCGTGCCGGTTCATATTGGTTCAATGCGGGAAACCTGCAAATCCACTGCGGGTCCCCGCATCTCACACTGCCATATGCGAACTGACACCCCCAGATTCGTTTGCATGTCGCAGCGTGAACTGTCATTACAGACAGGAATCGGATCGCACAGGTGTGAACGAACACCCATGCAATCCGATTCTGGTGCGGACCAAAAAAAGGGTCCTGCATGACTTCGGTCTGAATGTGATGCGAATTCAGCCATACAATCTGTATGGCTGAATTTGCATCGCACAGATAATGCATGTGATTTGCAGAGCAGTGCGGTGCGAATCACATGCAATGTCTGACATTGCTTTAGTGTGAACCCGGCACTTACCCGTGAAAATTGTTGACTTTTTCCCTTGTCCTCATCAACATGGGGACAAGGTGCTTTGGGGGGGGGGGGGTGAGCCGAACCCCTAAGCACCCCCCCATGTTTAGTCCAAGTGTCCTAATATGGTTCGGGCAAGGAAGCTTGCTCCCCCTTTCCTGGCCTGCCGGACTGTATGCTCAGATAGGGGGTCTGGTATGGACCTAAGCTGGATTCTCATTGATGTGAACACAGGATTTCAATCCAGTCCCATTAAAGTCTACGGAGATTACATTTTTTTTAACCGGATCAGAATTGCACTACATAGATGTGAAAGGCCTATTTTTTCAGATGACATGCAAATCTATGCCTTTCAGATCGGGTCAAATCCGCATCAGTGTGAATGGATATACAATTTTTTTTGTCCTATATCTGATAAGTGTTTGACTTAGAGGGAGCGGTGACACTCTTGTCCCATTTATGAAATCTTATTTATTTATATATTTATTATGCACATGTACTGATTACTCATTACTATTTTATTGTCACTTTTGTTCACGGATGAGGTTTGTGATGCGCCACAGTCCACTTTCAATGATTGGTTACAAGGAGGTAGACAAGGTTTTACTATTCATTTCTTTTTAAGTGGCAGCTGCTCATTTTTACTGACTTTAATTGTTGGTTATTTCTTACTTAGCTTACTCTTTTATTTATTCATTGTTATCTTGAACATTTTGCTTAACTTTTTATTAGTATTAGTCTTTATGCTGAGGCGCAGTGGTAGTTTCCAACTTATTAGAGCGCCTTTAAGGCGCCTAAGCACCCCCCCATGTTTAGTCCAAGTGTCCTGATATGGTTCGGGCAAGGAAGCTTGCTCCCCCTTTCCTGGCCTGCCGGACTGTATGCTCAGATAGGGGGTCTGGTATGGACCTAAGCTGGATTCTCATTGATGTGAACACAGGATTTCAATCCAGTCCCATTAAAGTCTACGGAGATTACATTTTTTTTAACCGGATCAGAATTGCACTACATAGATGTGAAAGGCCTATTTTTTCAGATGACATGCAAATCTATGCCTTTCAGATCGGGTCAAATCCGCATCAGTGTGAATGGGGACTTTAAGTTGAACTACACTGTATATGATAAACCCAAACCAAAAACACAATTTAATTCATTTTTATTATTCAAAGCAGATTCACCTATTAGTCAATGTCTCCATGCTTTATATTGCTGAGAAATCACTTAGAAAAACACCCCTAGCATTTCTGGCCATGGCCGTCTTGAGTAAGAGCAGATGATTTATGTAGCATTTACTTTTTGGAATCCATTTCCTTAGCTCAGGTATGCAGGGAAGAGGGTGTGCTTAGCTGAGAAAACCCCTCCTTCTCTCCTCTCCTCCTAAAGACTCCTGGGATGTATGACATCATTTTGGCCTAGGCCTGGAAGCCAGGAAGTAACTTAAGAAATGTAAAAAACATTTTTAAAACAAATACATATGATGTATTTTCCTATCTATTTACTAATGTTCGCAGCATAAGGATTAAAAATAGTCAATGTTGGTTGAGAGAGTGAAGTTTCACTTTAATAAAAATGCAGATATGTAATGTGGGAAAAGTAAGTACATCCTTGCATTTACTACCTTTTCAAGTCCTTGAAATTAGAATCGGGTGTTCCTGTCATCATACCAAGATCAAAAGAGCTCTCCAAATTTTCCACTCTTGCTTCTCCTATGTCTTTACCTACGGTATATGACTTCTGGGTATTTGGTTGGTAGTCCTTACTGTACTATTGGCTCTCTATTTTCATAACGAAGAGTTAGAAAGTCCAATATCTTGCTATTTAGTTATATAGCCTTGAGAAGTATGTGAACTTTGACAGTCTAGTCTACCTCTAGATTGTTGCTTTCAGATAAAATGTACATTGGATCTCAAATGCCATTTGTACTGTTTCTTAGTTTGACCTCATGATAAGCTGTCTATGGAAGAAAATGATTCCATAACTGCACGCCATGCAAGAATGAGCGGGGCACCGTCTACCTCGAGAATCTTTTGAGATTACATTCCATTGAAGTATTTAAGCCTTCCTTGTGTCCAGGGCCGGGACAAGGAGTGGGCAGGAGGGGAGACTGCCCAGGGCACTGAGGTATCATGTGAGGTGCGACACCACAAGGAGGTTGGGGGAAAGGAATTTATGTTGGGAGGGAGAGTTTGGGGGGCGCAGGGGATAAGAACTATTCTAGGAGGGGACATTTGGGGAGGTGTGCTAGGAGTGGTGATTTTTTGCAGATACGTAATGCTGCTCATACATCTTTGGGGGGGGGGGTGCAATTTGGCATGTTTGCCCTGTGCTCTAGATGACCTTGTTCCATTACTGCTTGTGTCCTAAGCCAGCTCATCCCAAGAAATTTACCCTGCATACCTTGGATGTGGTTCGTGTGATTCGGGTTTATCTGGCAGCTACTGAGTCCTTTCGGAGGTCAGACTCACTTTTTGTGGTTATGGACAAACCAAGAAAAGGGCTGGTCGCTTCTTCGGCTATCATCTCCAGATGGATCAGACGGTGACTCAGGCCTATTTCATTAAACGTCAAGTTCCACCTTTCCCTTTCATGGCGCATTCTACTCGGGCGCTGAGTGCTTCTTGGGCCTTCTGTCATCAGGCTTCAATATTGCAAGTTTGCAAAGCTGCCACTTGGTTGTACGTGCCTACCGGTACAAAATTCTATATGGCAGATACTTTGGCATCTGCGGATGCTTCTTTTGGCCGCAAAGTTTTGCCAGCTGCTGTTTAAGAGGGGCTGTTCCCTCTTGAGGGGTGTTTTTTCTTTAAACCTGTTATTTTTCAGGCGGGGCTCCTGTAACCTGGTTAAGACTCCTGTGTCCTGGTTAAGGGCTCTTATGTTTAGCCTTGGGTTATTTTCCCCACCCCTCATTTTCCTTTTGGCACTGCTTTTGGACGTCCCACTAGTTATGCTTTATGGAGCGCTGTGTCCGTCAATGAACGAAAGAGAAAATGGGGTTTTTGTACTTACCGTAAAATCCATTTCTCTGAGTTCATCGACGGACCCAGCACCCACCCCTCTAAGGAGTTTTGATACTTATAATATCGCTTGCTACTAAACTGACTACCTAGAGCAGAGAGGGGGGTTGTATAACAGCGTAGGACAGCCCATGGGCGTAGCCCGTTTTTTTTTTTGTTCTGCCTAGTCCTATTCCTGGAAGAGGCAATATAACCCACTAGTTATGATTTAAGGAGCGCTGTGACCATCGATGAACTCTATTATACGCTTCCAGAAATCTTACTTTTTTTTCCCCAAATCTTTTTATTGGGAATTCTAAAGTACAAACAAAGCATTTATACACAGTATGTTACTAGACAAACATGACCTACTAGTATTGAATTATATGGGGTACCAAGAACCGCGTGGCAGCTGGCAATCTCGCATGGTAGTGGAAGAGAAAAGCAACCTATAGTTTGGATGACTCTAGACTGATCAGTAACATGCATTACATTAGTCAGATGTTAATCATTAGGTTTTTCATAGTCGTTAATTTTATTTAAACTTTTACATGAACATTCTAAGTAGGAACATTAATTAGAAATAATAAGGGTGGTCAGCCCCAAAAGAATATACAGTCAGGTCCATTAATATTGGGACATCGAAACAATTCTAATCTTTTTGGCTCTATAATGGATTTGAAATGGAACAAACAAGATGTGCTTTAACTGCAGACTTTCAGCTTTAATTTGAGGGTATTTACATCCAAATCAGATGAAAGTTGTAGGAATTACAACAGCTTGTATATGTGCCTCCCACATTTTAAGGGACCAAAAAGAATGGGACATTTGGCTGCTCAGCTGTTTCATGGCCAGATGTGTGTTATTCCCTCATTATCCCATTTACAAAGAGCAGATAAAAGGTCCAGAATTAATTTCAAGTGTGCTATTTGCATTTGGAATCTGTTGCTGTCAACTCTCAATATGAGATCCAAAGAGCTGTCACTATCAGTGAAGCAAGATATCATTAGGCTGAAAAAACAAAACAAACCCATCAAAGAGATAGCAAAAGCATTAAGTGTGGCCATATCAACTGTTTGGGATATCCTTAAAAAGAAAGAACGCACCGGTGAGCTCAGCAACACCAAAAGACCCGGAAGAATTCTTTCCCTGGTGAAGAAAACACCCTTCACAACAGTTGGCCAGATCAAGAACACTCTCCAGGAGCTAGGTGTATGTGTGTCAAAGTCAACAGTCAAGAGAAGACTTCACCAGAGTGAATACAGAGGGTTTACCACAAAATGTAAACCATTCGTGAGCCTCAAAAACAGGAAGGCCAGATTAGAGTTTGCCAAACAACATCTAAAAAAGGCTTCACAGTTCTGGAACAACATCCTATGGACAGATGAGACCAAGGTCAACTTGTACCAGAGTGATGGGAAGAGAAGAGTATGGAGAAGGCAAGGAACTGCTCATGATCCAAAGCATACCACCTCATCAGTGAAGCATGGTGGTGTTAGTGTCATGGCGTGGGCATGTATGGCTTCCAATGGAACTGGTTCTGTTGTATTTATTGATGATGTGACTGCTGACAAAAGCAGCAGGATGGATTTTGAAGTGTTTCGGGCAATATTATCTGCTCATATTAAGCCAAATGCTTCAGAACTCATTGGATGGCGCTTCACTGTGCAGATGGACAATGACCCGAAGCATACTGCAAAAGCAACCAAAGAGTTTTTTAAGGGAAAGAAGTGGAATGTTATGCAATGGCCAAGTCAATCACCTGACCTGAATCCGATTGAGCATGCATTTCACTTGCTGAAGACAAAACTGAAGGGAAAATGCCCCAAGAACAAGCAGGAACTGAAGACAGTTGCAGTAGAGGCCTGGCAGAGCATCACCAGGGATGAAACCCAGCGTCTGGTGATGTCTATGCGTTCCAGACTTCAGGCTGTAATTGACTGCAAAGGATTTGCAACCAAGTATTAAAAAGTGAAAGTTTGATTTATGATTGTTAATCTGACCCATTACTTTTGGTCCCTTAAAAAGTGGGAGGCACATATACAAACTGTTGTAATTCCTTCACCTGATTTGGATGTAAATGCCCTCAAACTAAAGCTGAAAGACTGCATTTAAAGCTCATCTTGTTTGTTTCATTTCAAATCCATTGTATTGGTGTATAGAGCCAAAAAGATTAGAATTGTGTTGATGTCCCAATATTTATGGACCTGACTGTAGGTCAGACGTATGGGATAAAGGTGTGTGTCACATAGGTAAGTAGGTCTAATTAGCAGATTAGGGGGCCAGAATCTTCAACTTGCCCAGTGAATGTGTCAGACTCCTCAAGATACCATTCTGTATATTGAAAGGATGTCATTAATGCTTTCCGATGGAGAAAAGGTATATTCGATGTATGAGCGCCACCTCGTAAAGAACTTTTTTGTGGGTGTATAGTTCTGAATCTCTGTATCTAATTTTTCTCGTAGAGAAGAGTTGTAAGTTCTTTTTTAACCGCTGATACTGTGGGGGGAGATGAGATGGTCCAGGTTTTTATTTCAAATAATTTTTATTAGAGTTTTATAATGGTCCAGAAGGAAAAAGAAACATATATTTTTCAAATAGAAAAGTGACCAAACTGAACTATATCAACATTTCCAATGGTCCAGGTTTTTAAGATAACTTTGCTTGCAGCTAAGAGGCATAGATGTACCCATTGGTGGGTGGCATAGTTTTGATGGTCAGAGATGGATCGTCCGGTTGGACTATGGCTAAATAACATTATGTAAGATGTTTAGGCCTGTTACACCCCGTATAAGTTTAGTTACTTGTAAACAGGCTAGGTTGTACAACCGGATATCGGGTAGGATAGCTCCCCCTGCGCTCTTCAGAAGGTGCAGTTTTGTTAAGGCAATATGAGGTCTCTTTGTATACCCTATAAAAGAAGAGATTGTTTTGGTAATTATTTGTATATCTTTATGTTTTAAGAGGATGGGGATTGTCTGCAGAGGGTATAAAAGGCAGGGAAAAAATCACCTTACAAAAAACGACAGGGGTAGTCATCCAAACCTCAAATTATTTCCTGATCTTTTTCAAATAATGGTTTAAAAATGAGATGATAAAATTGAGGACGGTCCTTTTCAAATCCGAATGCCCAAATAGGTGATATGGTGTTTGCTAATAGAAAGGGAGAGGAGGTGTCCCACTGTGACGGGGTTAGTTTGTAAGAGGTAGTACTTCGCTTTTATCATAGTTGACCCTGAGCCCTGTAAGAGTGAAATTTGTCTAGAAGGGAATGTAGGGTGTTTAAATCTGATGAGGGATTGGATGTAAAGAGGCGCATGTCGTGGGGCGAACAATGCTGTCCGGAGTTCCTCTCTGCCTTTGGGTATACCCAAAGGGGGGGTGACTTCAGTAGGTACCTTGATAGGGGTTCCAGAGCAAGGTTGAAAAGTATAGGGGATAGCAGACAGCCCTAATGGTGTCTTCAGAGTATAGTTTAGTATAGTAAGCCTTCAATATGTTGGTGATTTCCCTTGGTGACTGAGTGAGTTGGCCCGCTTCATCTCTGAGTGACAAGATATGAGTCGGAGTATGGGGACCTCTAACCAGTCTAGATAGCAGTTTACCCGGTTTGTTACCAAATCTTTGTAATTGCACTTCTAGGTGTGACCATTTTATCTTCTCTAGTTGTTCAGCCCAAAGATCGAATTGACGTTTGGCTGCATGCCAGGCTTTCTTATGTTCCAATGAGTCAGAGCTGGCCAAATCATTTTGTTCTCTTCATAATTCTTCACTTGCTTATTTGCACTGGTGAAGCGAGGCTTTTTGAATTAAGTGGTGTATGCAATTATTTTACCTCGGAGGACGGTTTTACCTGCCTGAATGTATGGTGCAAGGTACATTTTTTTTGTAGCAAAATTATAGTTCCTGCTTTACAACCTACTGCTGGAGATCCCACTACTTCACCTACCCATAGTTTTTTCAGGCGATGGAAATTGGAAGCTCAACTTATTTATTAATCTACTTTGTTTCAGTTGTTTGTCGCAATTTAAGTTGCTGCTTATTTATAGGAGTTTAGCGCAGTTATCTCTCTGTGATCTGATTGATGGGTTTCCTGTAATAGGGCAACATCGGTCTTTAGCCGCTTGAGGTGGCGTTGTACCATCATGTGTTTGTTGGGGGATCTTAAGCCTTTGACATTCCACAATACTCTTTATATGGTTGCTGTAGGAAAAAGTGGTTAGGGCTTGGTAAGATCTCTTTGTTACCAATGAGTGGCCTGTTCTGTGAGCGATATGGAGGCAGGGCATGATCTGTGTTTGAGGGGGGGGGGGGTATCACAAAAGATGGGAAAGCCCATGGACCAGTAGGGGTGTCCCAGGAAGAGCCAATGGAAAGGAAAAAAGCATCTTTCCCATAAAGCCACAATTGTGACTTTGCTCTTTTCTACATGTGAAGTGTATGAGCAATGGTTCCCTTAAGCCCTTAATAGCCGCTTGGGTGTCGGTAGAGTGCACCAGGGGGTAGTGAAGTATAGAAATCCTAACCTGAGCTATATGTTGCTTTAACTAGCTTTACCAGAATCCGAACTAAGGGTTAATTCAGGGATTGGTACATTGGTGTACATATACACAAATATCTAACAAAAGTATGCAATCCTAAATGTGCAGTAAGCAAAAGAGAAACTCAAACATCACATGTACGTACACATGGGCCGGATACAGAAGTCTGATCACGATTGGTGTCAGAGGAGGTATATATAGCCTTTGATTAGAACAAGCTTGCGATGTATGAATCAGGTGGTTATCCTGTGGTTGGGGGAAGAGCTATATCTGACCTTCTTCTTGGTTTCCTTATTGGGACTGAGTTGTGCTTTACGTGATAGGGTTGCCTTACAGGCTGGGGAGGGGTTATCTTCAGGGGGTGGGGGTATCTTCAGGGGGTAGATTGGTAGAAGATAAAAATTGCTCCGCTTCTGAGGGTGAGTAGAATGTTAGACGTTCACCTTCTGGGGTTGTAAAGTGTAGGACTGCCGGGTATGCAAGCCTGAATTTAATACATTGTTAAAATAGAGCAGTGCATACTTGCGAGAAAGCTTTGCGTTTTCGGGACCCTTTTGCTGAATAATCCGCAAATGTTATTATTATATAGGTTTTCTATAGCGCCGACAGTTTACGCAGCACTTTACAACTTGAATAGGAGATTGTGCCCCTCTATCTGCAGAGAGCATTAGCGTCTAAACTTTTGTATTATTTGGTATTTGTCGGCATAGTTTAAATAGCGGACTATAACTGGTCTTGGAGTTTTCTGGTTTTCGTTGAGTGCTCCTATTCTGTGTGCCCATTCAACAGGGCAATGTGTGCTTATCCCTAAAGCATTAGGAATGGCTGACGAACTCAGTAATAACAAGGAATCCGGCTTTAAGGATTCTGGGACTCCTATGATTCGGAGGTTGTTCCTCCTTGATCTATTTTCTAGATCTTCGATTTTGTCCTGCAGTAATTGGAGAGCCTCCTTATGATTTTGAATATTGGTAGCATTTTGTGTGACCTCCTCCTCTCTTGGATGCGTTTCAGTTGAAATCCAAGCTCTCTGTGTATCTGAGCCAGTCCTTGTGTGACAGCAGCTTCTACAGCAGAGGTTATGGTAGGAGACAGAATTGCAGCCACTGCTTTAGCGATCTGAGCATAGGTTGGGTCTGCTGAGTCTGTAGGTACTGAGACTGTACACTGTGTGCCTGAGCGCTTGTCAGTTGTTGCTGTGTCAGCCATAGTTATTTCCGCCAGCTGATCTGGAGTGTCAGATTGGTCAGGCGCAGTGGGTGGACACTCCACAAATCGTGCCATGGAGGCTCCTGTGTGTGTCAGCTATCTGGCGGGTTTGGCGGCGAGCTGGGGACACTCCTTCAACATGGAGCGCCAGAACTGGAAGTTCTATGTGCTCTTTTATTAAACTCTCCAGTATCTTCCCGACTATAGAAGTTAAACGAACGGGTCTATAGCAACTTGGTAAAAACTTTGATCCTTTTTTAAATATACAGTGCATCTGGAAAGCATTTACAGCGCTTCACTTTTTCCACATTTTGTTATGCTACAGCCCTATTCCAAAATTGATTAAATCCACTATTTTCCTCCAAATTCTACAAACAATACCCCATAATGACAACCTGAAAGACGTTTGTTTGAAATCTTTGCAAATTTATTAAAAATGAAAAATTCACATGTACATAAGAATTCACAGCCTTTGCTATGACACTCAAAATTGATCTCAGGTGCATCCTATTTCCACTGATCAGCCGTGAGATGTTTCTACAACTTGATTGGAGTCCACCTGTGGTATATTCAGTTGATTAGACATGATTTGGAAAGGCACACACCTGTCTATATAAGGTCCCATGGTTAACAATGCATGTCAGAGTACAAACCAAGCCATGTAGTTCAAGGAATTGTCTGTAGACCTCCAAGACAGGATTGTATCAAGGCACAGATTTGGGAAAGGGTTTAGAAAAATGTCTGCAGCATTAAAGGTCCCAATAAGCACAGTGGCCTCCATCATCCATAAATGGAAGAACTTTGGAATCACCAGAACACTTACTAGAGCGGGCCACCCAGTCAAACCGAGCAATCAGGGGAGAATGGCCTTAGGGAGGTGACCAAGAACACGGTGGTCACTCTGACAGAGCTCCAGCATTTCTCTGTGGAGAGAGGAGAACCTTCCAGAAGAACAACCATCCTTGCAGTACTCCACCAATCAGGCCTGTATGGTAGAGTGGCCAGACGAAGCCACTCCTCAGTAGAAGGCACATTACAGCCCACCTGGAGTTTGCCAAAATGCAACTGAAGGAATCTCAGACCATAAGAAACACAATTCTCTATACTGATGAAACAAAGATTGAACTCTTTGGCTTGAATTACCACCATCATGTCTAGAGGAAACCAGGCTCATCACCTGGCCAATACCATCCCTACAGTGCAGCATGGTGGTGGCAGCATCATGCTGTGGGGATGTTTTTCAATGGCAGGAACTGTGAGACTAGTCAGGATTGAGGGAAAGATGAATGCAGCCATGTACAGAGACATCCTTGATTAAGACCTGCTCCAGAGCGCTCTTGTGCACTTTTGTGCCATTGTGGATCAATTGGTCGCTGTGTAAATACAATTCCCATTATGATCATGAGCTCCCCCATGCTTCTTTGTATACAAAGAGCTGAAGAAAGTATTTAATAGATTTGCGTTCTCTTTGTTCCCAGTCACCCACTCTCTGTTCACTAATATGGCTCCAATAGAAAAAGGCAGTTAAACTCTATAGCCTCTCTCAACCTTCTCAACATGGATGAACCCCTGAAATACCTTTCCAGGCTCAGTGAACCTCTACATCTACAGCTTACAGTACATTAGTGTGATGATCACTGGGAAGAATGCTCCTTACATTTGTGGTCAGTGGGAAGATTTCCCCCCTTTATAGCTAGACAAAAGATCATTGGTGTAATCATTTTTCATTTGAGAGGCAAAAGTTGCTCATTGCTCAAGAAATCCCTAGCAACTTCTGGAGTAACCCTGTTTGAGAAAGACTGCTCTATGCCCTTTACAGGAGCTTTTTCAAATCTTTGATTGGAGAAATTTTTCCTATCCTTGTCTCTCTTACAAAACACTGCTATACTTTATTAGCTTTATGGTTCCAACCTCCTTTTAGATATTGAAGGTTCACACACTATGATTGAAACATACACCAAACTTTGGAAATGTTTTAGGCTAGGTTCATACTTGTGTGACCTGTGTTCATCCTGCAGACAGCCTATATTATTTCAGTGAGCTCCCTCTTGCGATCTTACTATCTACAGTGGGGAAAATATTTATTTGATCCCCTGTAGATTTTGTACGTTTTTTCCCATTTACAAAGAAATGAAGGGTCTATAAAATTAAGATGTTTCTTGGTGACCAGGTTGGCACACATCCCAGGAGGGATTTTAGTCCACTCTTTACGGATGTTCTCTAACTCCTTAAGATTTCTTGGCTGTCTCTTGGCAACTTGAAGTGTCAGCTCCCACCATAAATTGTCTATAGGATTAAGGTCTGGAGACTAACTTGGCCACTCTGACCTTAATGTGCTTCTTCTTGATCCACTCCTTTGTTGCCTTGGTGGTATGTTTTGGGTCATTGTCATGCTGGAAGACCCATCTTTAGTGTTCTTGCTGAGGGAAAAAGGTTCTCATCCAAGATTTTAAACCACCCCAAAGCAGGTTTCCACCTTAGTGCTTGACTGTAGGGATAGTGTTCTTAGGGTCATAGTCAGCATGTTTCTTCCTCCAAACACGGAGAGTCGAGTTAATGCCAAATAGCTCAATTTTGGTCTCATCTGATCACAGAATTTTCTCCCAATCCTTCACTGGATTATTTAGACATTCATTGGCATGACTGTACATGTGCCTTCTAGAGGAGGAACCAAAAAGAAACATAAATCACCGCTCTGAAAGCAACCAGGTGAGCCGGATGGACCCCAAGCAACTGTGGCAGTCCTGCAGGGATGGGTGCTCACCAAGGTCCGCAACCTGAGAAGTCCATGCGAGTAGAAAAGAAAGTGGAACTTCCAAACCCAGGAACTTGGAAACTTGAGTTTTATTCTTCAAGTCAAAGATACAACATCAGACAGGAACACAAGACAAACTGGACAGCAGACGTGTTTCACACCTTGTGCTTATTCATTGCTAATTGCAGACAGTGCCTCCCTTTATGGGCCAGGTCGTATCACCTTCTCCAATCAAAAATGTAATTACCGGGACACAAACACCTGGCTCTCCAAACTCCCTCTGTTAGGGCCAGGTGTTTGTGTCCCGGAAACGCGTCTGCTGTCCAGTTTGTCTTGTGTTCCTGTCTGATGTTGTACCTTTGACTTGAAGAATAAAACTCAAGTTTCCAAGTTCCTGGGTTTGGAAGTGCCACTTTCTTTCCTTCTTGAGGAGGGACATTCGCTGTGTTTGGAGGAAGAAAAATGCTGACTATGACCCTAAGCACACCATCCCTACAGTCAAGCACAGAGGTGGAAACATTATGCTTTGGGGCTGTTTCTCTGCTAAAGGTACAGACCAACTTTGCCGCATTGAGGGGCCAATGGACAAGGCCATGTATTGTAAAATTTTGAATGAGAACCTTCTTCCTTCTGCCAGAACACTAAAGATGGGTCATGGATGGGTCTTTCAACATGACAATGACCCAAAACCTATCACCAAGGCAACAAAGGAGAGTGGCTCAAGAAGAAGCACATTAAGGCCATAGAGTTGCCTAGCCAGTCTCCAGAACTTAATCCTATAGAAAATCTATGTAGGGAGCTGAAACTTTGAGTTGTCAAGCAACAGCCATGAAACCTTAAGGATTTAGAGAAGATCTGTAAAAGAGAATTGACCAAAATCCCTCCTGAGATGCATGCAAACCTGGTCACTAACTACAAGAAACGTCTTACCTCTGTGCTTGCCAACAAGGGTTTCTCTGTCACTCATTGACAGACGCAGTCCTCTTGATTAATATCAAATTGGGTTATACTGCCCTCTACAGGAGTAGGACACTAGGCAGAAGGAAAATGTTCTGGCCACACCTTAGGGGCAGTCCCAGAGGGTATATCCTCTCTCTCCCTGCTACAGGATGTCAGTTTTTTTCTGTCTAGTCAGGAGTAAGGACCTAAGTTCCTTGCTGGGATCTTTGGTCCTGGCAATATTTTTTAGAAAAAAATTTTTTTTAGGCAGCTTTTTTTCTCCAGTTGTTCCTGTGAGACAGAGGCGTAACTAGAACCTTCAGGGCCCCGATGCAAGAAACCATGAAGGGCCCCCCAGACCCCTGGCCGGGGGCCCTTCCCTTCAAGCCTGGGGCTCTTCCCACTAATCCTGGGGCTCTTTACTCTCATTGCATGGCCTTTTATTATGGTCCCGCATCAGGATCCTTTCACAAGTTCTGCAGTGGGCCCCCTTCCTGCAATCTTGGGGCCTCCCCACAGTGGTGAAATGCCAGGGCCCTTGTCGCAAGTGTGACCTTTGAGATCCTAGAAGTTCACCCACTGGTTTGCTACCGGGCCCCCTGGAGCATGGGGCCCGGTAGCGATTGCAACCCCTGCAACCCCTGTAGTTACGCCCCTGCTGTAAGATCTTCAAGCAAGTATGCTGAAACTGGGCGACGGGCTGGATGTTGAGATCCAGTGGTCACCCCAGTCAGCCTACGAGCGCGTGCAGGCCCTATCTCCGCGCTGGTTCGGCCGCGACATAGTCCCACTGGACGGGGACTGACCCTGCGAGTTAAACGTCTTGCCGGGATGCCGATGACCAGTTGGAAACTGAGTCACGGCGTCCGTATTGGTCGACAGCCCCCCCACCTCGGTGGAGAGGGGTTCTGTCAGGAGTTGGCGCCCGCCTGTTCCGGTATGGTGAGTAAAATGTTCCCCCTCTCCCCCTGACTGGTTTGTGTGGTGGACGCGGGCCCCTCCCTGGGATGATCGGACCCTCAGGTTCCTGGGTCCCCCCTCTATCCTATAACAGGTGTCACAGATCCCCCTCTTGAGGGTGATTTAGTGAATAAGAACCAGGAGGCTTGGTTTTGGGAGCTGACTATCGGAAGTCACTGTATGAGGGGCACTGTAAAGGGACCATGACTGAAGTAAGTGGCTGGCATTACTGATTACGATGGCCATGTAAGAGGGTGATAGCTTCTTACCTTATACATAAGGTTGCAATACAGGCCGATGCCTGTGCCTGGACTACTGCCATCCGCAGGCCGCCATCCTCCCGCAGGCCGCCATCCTCCCGCAGGCCGTACAGGCCGATGGCTACCTTCCGCAGGCCACTGCCATCTTTCCACAGGGGCCGCCGCCATCCTCCCGCAGGTCCCGCGGGGCCGCCATCTTGGCGTAGCCTCGTGTCTCCAGCATGGGGGCGGCCATTTTGGAGATGACCAGCTACCTCGAGGAGTAGCATGGGAGGCGCCGGAAGGCTTGTAAAGGGGCGGAGCCGCCTCCTTTACCTGGGAAAACGATCCAAAAGACTTCCTGTCTGTAAGAGACAGCACTGAGAGCAGGTTGATAGAAACTTCTGTGCATCAGGTGGTGAGCCTTGGGGTCTCTCTCTCTCTCTGTGGGGTCCAAAGCAGGTAACACTGAGGGGCGCTGTTGCGCTGGGGGATTACAAAAAAAAAAGAAAAAAAAGTTTTTTTGTTTGCTGGCAAGTGTCTTGGATTAATCATGGACCCTGCCACACATGTATCCCCACCTGATCCCCTCGAGGTGGCCGCAGGACCCTCCAGTGCCCCACTTATGATTGATGCATTATCAGCAGTTTTGGAGTCTTTGGTATCCCGGGTGGAGGTGGCCTGTCAGGGACGGGGGGCAAGAAAGCGACCCCCGCCTACCCCTATTTCATCTGACACTTCAGATACGGATTCTGAGCTTGTCACTACAGCTGCAGGTTCCTCTTCTGGGGCTGCTGTCTCGGGTACGGTCTCCTCAGACAGTGAGGAGGACGTTTCTGCCTCCGCCATAGCACAAGAAGAAGCGTTGGTGGATGCACTAGTTGTGTCTGTCCGGGAAACCTTAAGTCTTGAGGTTACACTGGCAGAGGTAGCTGATACTGAAATTCCTTTTGGTACTAGCAAGCCTACCAAAATGGCGAAGGTTTTTCCCTTGCCCAAATGTTTTGGTAATCGAATTAAAGAAGAATGGGGTCGTCCAAAACGAACCCCTGTTATTTCCAAACGCATTGCTAGGCGCTATCCGTTTGAGGAATCCCTCCTTAAAAAATGGACGGTACCACCAGTGGTGGACTCACCGATTTCCAGACTAAATAAAGCCACTGTTATCCCGTTGGAGGACGCTCCGTCCTTTAGGGATCCGGTGGATCGAAAAGTGGAAGCAGAATCCCGCTCCATTTTCTCCCTGATAGGGTCAACATTTAGGCCAGTGGTTGCCATGGGTTTAGTTTCACTAACATTGACAGAATGGACCAAATTGTTACGCCGTGACCTAAAGGGGAGAAGTATCCCCCCGGCAGTATCAGATTTGCTGGAGCAGATTATCCAAGGGCTACAGTTCATCTGTGACGCCGCCCTGGACGCCACTCCCTTGCTAGGGCGTGCATCTGTTTCAGCAGTGGTCCTCAGACGTGTGTTGTGGTTAAAGTGCTGGTCGGCGAATCAGGGTTCCAAAAAAGCTTTGGCTAATCTTCCTTTTCAGGGGGATCGCCTGTTTGGGGCCACCTTGGATGAGATTATAAAGGATCTCACTGGGGGCAAGAGCACTTTTTTGCCACAGACTGCTAAGGGTAAAGGACCTCGTAACCGACGAGGACCTTCCTTTTCCGCTCATAAAAAGTTTGTTCGTTCCGCTGGGGCGGGCGATAAGGCGAAGCCCTCCAAAGCCCCTTCAGGGGGTTTCAGAGGGCGCTGGTCAGGTAAAAAAAAGTCCGGCTCAGCCAAACCTGAAGATAAGACCAATACAGCCTGAAGGTGCGCCCCCACCCATCTCTGGGGTGGGGGGACGTCTTCACCGGTTTCCGGATCCATGGCTTTCCAGAATCCCGGACAAAGGGGTTCGCGAGGTCAGACGGTCGGGATACAAGTTTCGATCACTTCTACCGGTGCGATTCTTCCCTTCCAACATTCTACTATCCCCCGGATCGCTTAAGAGCTTTGCGGGGGGCAGTAATGGACTTGATGCAACAGGGAGTGGTAATTCCCGTTCCTTGAGCAGAACGTTTTCAGGGGTTCTATTCGAACCTATTCACAATACCCAGAGAGGGGGGCAAGGTGCGTCCAATTCTGGACTTAAAAGCACTCCATCATATTGTCCGGGTACAAGAATTCAAGATGGAGTCCATCTGAACAGATCTGGGCCTAACTTTGGAGACATCCTTGGCAAGGGTGTGTCTCCTTACGGAGAAGCTCCGGAAAATTCAGTGAATGATTCGGATGTTACTGTTTGTCAACTGGCCTTCCCTTCGGATAAGGATCCTGGGACTGATGGTGGCCTTCTTAGAGGCAGTACCGTATGCCCAGTCTCATACCCGAATTCTCCAAAAGGAGATTCTTTTCAAATGGAATCGGAATCCCGATTCTCTGGACAATCGGATCCGGTTGAGCGAGCGGACCAGGGAGTCACTGGTCTGGTGGCTTCGGTCTCCGATGCTCAGCCAGGGGAAGTAATTTCTTCCGATAGAATCCAGGTTACCGATAAATGTTTTGGAACTGAGAGCGATCAGACTTTGTCGAATTTACGGACCGAGCAGCTTCAGGGCAGCCCGGTTTGGATCCAGTCGGACAAGGCCACGGCCGTGGCTTATGTCAATCACCAAGGGGGCACCAAGAGTGCCCTGGCGGCCATAGTAGTGGCCAGCATTCTTCATTGGGCAGAACGGTTTGTTCCGGCTCTCTCCGCGGTATTCACTCCGGGGGTGGAAAATCGGCAGGCAGATTATCTCAGCCGTCAGATTCTGGATCAAGGGGCATGGCCACTTCATCCAGAGGTATTTCACCAGTTGTGCCTTCAATGGGGCACCCCGGAGGTGGATCTGTTGGCAGCTCGGCTCAACAGGAAGGTGCGGAGGTTTGTAGCCTGCTTCCGAGATCCTCGAGCGGACGCAGCAGACGCGCTGGTCGCCCCGTGGGGACAGTATCAGCTACTGTATGTCTTCCCTCCTCTCAAGTTTATGCCGAAATTTCTTCGCAGGATAGAGGTGGAGGGAATTCGTTATCCTGGTAGATCCGGACTGGCCTCGTCGACCCGGGTACGCCGACTTGATCAGGCTGGTCGTGGACGCTCCTTGGAGACTTCCTCTCATTGAGGATCTGCGGTCTCAGGGACCGATCTTCCATCTTGCTTTACAATCGCTGGCTTTAACGGCCTGGCTATTGAGACTCAGGTGCTGAAGGACAAGGGATTGTCAACTTCAGTTATTCCTACTTTAATTAAAGCAAGGAAAGCGTCTTCCAGAAAAGTCTATCATCGCATATGGAGGTCTTATATTGCGTGGTGCGAATCCCTTGGATTTCCTCCACGTGCCTATTCGGTGACCCGAATCTTGGCTTTTCTGCAACAGGGGGTTGAGCAGAAGCTGGCCTTGAGTACTGTCAAGGGTCAGGTTTCAGCGTTAGCAATCTTCTTTCAGAAACCTTTGGCTACCCATTCCTTGGTGCGGAATTTCATCCAGGGGGTGCGGCACTTGGCTCCGCCAGTGCGCGCGCCCTTACCGCCCTGGGATCTTAGTTTGGTGTTGTCGGTTCTTCAGGAACCTCCCTTTGAAAATATCAGGGAGATTCCCTTGCTTACGTTATCCCAGAAGGTGGCCTTCTTGGTGGCCATTACTTCTGCACGCAGGGTGTCAGAAATGGCCGCATTATCTTGTCGTTCCCTGGTTATCTGGTGGTTCATAGGGATAAGGTGGTTCTTCATCCGAATCCATCCTTCCTTCCTAAAGTGGTTTCAGAGTTTCATCTGAATGAGGACATTCTATTGCCTTCCCTGTGTCCTAAGCCCAGTCATCCTCGGGAGTTTGCGTTACATTCCTTGGATGTGGTTCGGGCAATCAGGGTATACTTGAAAACGACGGACTCGTTCCGTAAGACGGATTCACTTTTTGTGATCACGGATGGCCCCAAAAAGGGGTTGCCTGCATCTGCTGCGACTATCTCCAAATGGATCAGGCAGACGGTGGTGCAGATTTATTCTATTAAGGGTCGGAATCCTCCGTTCCCTGTTAAGGCGCACTCCACTCGGGCGCTTAGTGCTTCCTGGGCCTTCCGCCATCAGGCGTCAGTGGTCTAGGTTTGCAAGGCGGCTACCTGGTCGTCAGTTCATACCTTTACAAAATTTTATAAAGTTGATGTGTTGGCATCGGCGGATGCCTCTTTTGGCCGCAAGGTTTTGCAGGCCGCAATTTGAGGAGGCCGTTGGTCTACCTCGAGGGTTTTTTTCTGTTGGGTTTTCAGTTGAGTCTCATCCTTTGGTTTGATGAGCCTTTAAGACTTCTAGTCGGCACCGGTTGGGCCTTCTGGATTTAAATTTTGATTTCTGTTATCCCACCCCTCATTTGTGGCACTGCTTTGGGACGTCCCAATTTGATATTAATCAAGAGGACTGCGTCTGTCAATGAGCGACAGAGAAAAATGGATTTTTGTAAAATCTTACCGTAAAATCCTTTTCTCTTAAGCTCATTGACAGACGCAGTACCCGCCCCTCTACTTTTGAGTTGAGTTGGGTTAAATTCTCTGACACTGCTTTGTGACATAACTGACATCCTGTAGCAGGGAGAGAGAGGATATACCCTCTGGGACTGCCCCTAAGGTGTGGCCAGAACGTTTTCCTTCTGCCTAGTGTCCTACTCCTGTAGAGGGCAGTATAACCCAATTTGATATTAATCAAGAGGACTGCGTCTGTCAATGAGCTTAAGAGAAAAGGATTTTACAGTAAGATTTTACAAAAATCCATTTTTATCCACCAAATACTAAGGTATACTTTGCCTAAGGATTAAATACTTGTTTTACTCACTGAATGCAACTCCATTTGTAACATTTGTATAATTTTTTTTCTGGATTTTTCATTGATATTCTCTCTATATCATTTAAAATAAACCTATGATAAAAATGACAGACCTTTCATTTCTTTGTGTGTGGGCAAACTTACAAAGTCTGCAGGGGATTAAATAACTATTTTCCCAACTGTAGACAAATGACCTAGTCATCAAATGGTGGCAGCACCTGCATAGAGCACCACTTTAAACAGGAGTCCTAATGAGATAAGAGCTCTAAAATTCATCATCTTGGAGGGTGGGTTTGGACACTTTCAAGCACATTTCTCCCTTTGAATCCCACAGAAATGATCTCTAAAAGTAGTATTTCAATGAGCTGCTCTTCCCACAGAAACACAAGGAAAGAAGTCCCTGCCTTTTTTTTTTTTTAAACCAAGCAACATAAAGCTGTGGCACCATGCATTCTGACATGCATAAAGACCTACCTTGTTTACCGATGTGTATGGAGGCCATTAAAACTAATAGCACCCCCTTATGTCTTCTAAAGAGCGGAGCAGAAATGTGCACAATTTTGCGTGCAACCAGCAATAATGTGTAGGGGACCTTACATTTTTTGATCACGTTGAATTGGTGTCTTTGTTGTATATTTCTACCAGATATTCCTGATAGCACTCTGACTGACCCATGTTCAGTAGTAAATTAAGGACATCTTTTGTGTTAAACATCAGATCCCCTACTAGAATTGGTTGGGGATCTCCTACTTTATTGTCTATCATATTGTTTTTTTACTGTTCTGCAATGTTTAGCAACCCTTATGCTGCATTTCTACTTACTGCTGAAAAATAACATAAAAATACAATTAAGAAAATAAGTTCCATGGGGTGCACGTAGTTTTACCTGACTGTATGTATTTAGAATGTGCAATAAGATGTTTGCTTGAAGGGACACTTTAATTCCTACCACATTGTTTACCTAGATAATCAAATATTGAAAATTATTTTCAGAGGAATTAAAAGTAATTCAATTGATAGATCCGAACCATCATATGTAAAATTAAAACCGACCAAAGTACTATTTGTTAGTGCCAACACATGTTGGTGGCAAGTTTGGTTATAAAAACATTCATTAGGAAAGGGACACAACTCTAATAAATGTTTCTAAAGACTGTATATCATATATTTATGTTGGCTGCTCAATAAGATTTTTTTATTTTTTTTGGTTCAAAAAACAAGAAAGTTATAACAAGTTTCTTAGTTATGCAAAAAAAAAGTCTCTATCGTGTCTCTATCTTCTCTATCGTGCCTTAATATGAGGTTAGATGGGATATTGGAGATCTTGTTAAAGCTGAACTACAGGCAGCTAAAAAAAGACACAAGTTAATGCAGCCCCCCCTTTTTTTTTTTTTTAAATACACACATTTATTTATATATTAATCTATTTATTTTTTACAACCACTCTAAGTACCTGAATCTCACTTGATACCCCCCTCTTGCAATATACTATAAAGTGGACTGGTAGTGGAAGGGGCATGACTGGGAGCCTTGGGGGGTTTCTGCATGCAGATGTTTTTACAAGGAGCATGCTGATAAAGAAGAGTGAGAGCAGACAGATGACCTCCTCAGTGTGCTGTTGCTCCTTCACTGTCCAGCTAGCCGGCTGGGTTATTGAGAGGATACCACTGTATTCCTTAAAGTGTTTGTATACCCTAACAATAAACATAATTTTTGTTCTCTTTTTGGCTGCATAATAAACCATAGGAAGTGTTTTGTTATATCTGTTCGATAAGTACAAAAAATACATCTTGATTTTGCCAGAAATTATGTGAGCTGATAGCCTCCTGTGCACTAGGAGAAGTTTTATGGAAAGGAGGAGGCGGGGGGGGGGGGTAATGGAGATGAGGAGGAGTCTGTGTTCTGATGCATCAGAAGTGAAGCAGGCAGGGCTGAAAACTGGTATAGTCACTTTTTGGATACAAGATTGACATAAACCATTAAATTAAGGAAAGGAAAAATGCTGTATGTAAAAATGTAAGATATGTGATTTTCCTGTGCTTTTATTTAAGTTTTTCAGGTTTGTGACAGGGTCTCTTTAATATGCCTCTTCATTGATGCTAACTACAATTTATTTACTCAATTTTTTAGGGGATGATACACTTAAAACATGGGACATTAGGAACTTTAAGAATCCTATCCACATGGTGAACGGCTTGTCCAACTACTTCCCAATGTAAGTATCCCATTACTATTTAGTTTCTGGTTTGTGTCTAGTTTTTGAACAGTTTGTTTAAAGCACGTTGATATTAAACAATTAGTCATATGTACAGGAGTAACACACAGAAGTTTCAATATTACATACAGCATTGTCTATTCTGATTTGTTCAGTGCACTGACTGTGTCATGGTTCTGGGAAGTTCAAACATATGGAGCCTGCATCCAATCTTATATCTGTGTTCTGGTGACTAAGATATAGTATAAAGCTTGGATAACTCCCTTATAATCCTCATTGATGCAATATGATCACATGCAAAAACTCTACTAGGCATATTAAAAATAACAGTAATAATAATAGGATTTGGAATTCACCATAAAAGACTTTTCTTAAAGTCCTTTGAAGGGCACAGAAATTCAGACTGTTGGGTTTTACTGCCTCTAGAAATGAGATGTGTTAAAACTCCAGTCAAAACCCACATGAGCTATCCTTCCAGGAAGCCTTTGCTGCACTCTGCCAAACATAAGCTGTCGAGCTTGCTGGCCCAGGTCTTCATTGGCCGCTTATGATTGGCAGTGTGCAGTGACAGCTTCCTGACCGGATATCAAAAGTGGATTCCGACTAGTGTCCAAACATGCCTGAGCTCATGCCTTACTGCCGCCTAGAGGAGGATCTTACACTAACAAACAAAAACTGTAGGCCAGCCCAGGATAACCCCTCCTCTTCCCACCATGCCTTAGTTTTGTAACCAACCGTACCAAGAGCTTGAACATAAATGCATAGGGGCGGGACCTTTCCCCTTCTGGGAACTCCAAGAAGAGGATTTTCAATTGAATACAAATATCCTTTTTTCTTTCTTATCCATTGAGGGGCAAAGAAATACAGATACTGTGGGTACATCCTGAAACAGTTCAGCTGGGTGGGTAGCACAGCAACAATTGCTAACAGGCCTAATGAAGAACTGGGGACTACCAGTAGCCCATGAGCTGCCTGAAGGACCAAAGCCTAAATCTAATACCAGATGAAGGGGAATCTGTTATTGTGACCATAGGGAGGGCATGGAGTAACAACCTGATGCTCAAGACCTAGATAAGAAGGTCACCACCAGGGGGGAACTAATCCAAAAGGTAACATCATCTGAATCAGCGAGAAGATGATCATCCAAAAATCTACCAAAAACATGTCAATCCTCAACACATTCCTATGGCCGCAGAACAGGACTCTTAAACTGGTGTGGTCAACAAGAAATGTGTTCAAGCTCCCATAAGAACAGGTCTCAAGAGGGAACTTAATACAACAAAGATCCTAGGATGAAAGACCAGCCGGTCAGAATGGGAAAGTGTTAGATGTGAGCCGCAGACTGGTGAGATGGGATCAACCTGAGGACGACGCTAGTACAGCTTGTCTGACACACAAGAAGTGCCTCTGGAACATTCTAGAAGGATTCTGCTGAAGAATCTCCCCGCCTATCCCTAACTTTAGGCTATAGGTCTAGGAAAACTCCCGGTTCCCCCCCAGGCAATCAAAGTGTCAACAGCCCCTAAAGCAAGGGACAGGAGTCTTAGCAGTTCTGTTAGGAGCATTCACCTAATCACTTATGGACAAGTCCTAAAAAGTCATTCAGATATATTCTGTTCCTTTCAGAGGAGACATGCAGCAGGATAGTAGTCTGTTCTTTCTACTAACATTCTAGGGAGACATGGGGCCTTTCAGTGACAGCCTCTACCTCCCACGCATGATCTGAGACACACCTAAGAGAATGTCCTAACGCAGGAATCCTCAAACTACGGCCCTCCAGCTTTTACGGAACTACACATCCCATGAGGCATTGTAAAACTCTAACATTAACAGACATGACTAGACATGATAGGAATTGTAGTTCAGGAACAACTGGAGGGCCATAGTTTGAAGACCCCTGTCCTAAAGGGACATTGCAAGCGAGGCTGAGATTTGTGGTATTGTCAAGAATAGGAACTAGACAACCTCTCCTGTTGCAGGAAAGCTTCCCAATCCTCCTCGGTTGTGAAGGTATTTTAGCACCTAGAGGTTTCCCAATGAAGTTGGATCCAGGAAACCTCATAGAGGCAGGTTTCACCAAAAAGTACAAGTAAAAACTACCTGTTGTGAGGAGTCAGACAGTAGTCCCAGGGATGGTGGTTCTCTTTTGAGTGGAGCCCTCTGGATACATTGAGCAGTAACTGTTCCAGCCGATTGAATATGCTGAATAAAGCTTGCACCAGGGACTACCTCATCCTTCGAGACAGACCCATTGGACTGCTCAGAAACCCGCAACAATGGAGAATGGAACTCAAAAGGACTGGGGAAAAAATTGGACAAGGGATCACAAGAAGAATGAGAGAGAACAGCGGAAGGGGGCTCCAGAGACCAGTTTTTTTACTGTGAGCCTAAATGAATGCCCTCTGCACTTGAATGCCAGAAAGACAAACTACCTAAAAACCCACAGTGTTCTAGAAATGGAGGCACACCTTCATTCATAAGGTTTGATGAGAGGTTTAGCTGCTCTCTAACTTCAAACCCTATGGGCTGTCTGAAAGTCAGGTCCTGGGGACATGAAGGCACCTACTGCAGAAGAATGGGGCTCAGCCGAACTCTATTTAGACCTCCTTCCTTGAAGCAGGAGTAAGCTCTGGCTTTCAGTTGCATTCCTGATCACAGTACATAGTGTAGGACCAAAGAGACAAAGTCCCTCAGGACCAAAGTTAGATTCTCTTTGGAAGTGGCATCAGCTTTCCAGCACCTAAAGCAAAATGCTCTGCGTATCTGTATGGACACATCAGACCCATCTGCTTTTGCAGCAAGCCATCACAACTGTGTAAGGCTTCAGAGGTCTGTTCCACATGTTCAATAAATTGGGTGTCTACAAAGTGGGCAGATCTTTTTTGACAGATTGAACCTATTCCACCATAGTTTGGTATATTAAGGTCACTGCCAACATGAGTAGAAGGGCAGAACCTGCTAATTTAAACTGAGATTTAAAGCTGGATTCTAACTGCTAGTCAGTAGAATCCTTAATGATAAGCATGCCTTCTACCTGTCTGGTAGCTTTCCTGTAAGGGTAGGTCAGTGGTGGGTCCACAGTGGGCATAGATCTATGTTTAGCTAATTCTCAAGCAAAGGGGAACAGTTCTAACACTCTCAGGTGGGGCCGAGGACACTTCACATTTCTTCGAGTCTGCATAGAGGAATATATTGAAAAGCTAGTGGGAGCAGGGGGAGGGCCTTTTCAGGAACCCTGAAAGATCCAAACCTGGAGACAGCAGGCTAAATCTTCAAAAGCAGGATTGTATGTGCTGTATCAATGAAACAACCAGTGGCAAATTTGAGGGTGCAGCCGGAGTCTGTGGAGACTCAAGGACATTCTATTAAGAGAGAGACTGTAGGTACCCTCAATCAGAGTCAGATATGGTTGCAGGAACCGATGACCTGCCCCCGGGAATGTCAAGGAAAGACTCAGCTGGGGATAGCGCTGGAGTGCACTCAGAGCCTCCGCAGTCATTATCCCCAGGGAGTTGAATGAATCTGGCCACAAAGTTCTAAGTTGCTGTTGAGGCCCTTGACGACAGGGAAATCTTGTGAGCCGGTAACTTACTGTGCATAAAACAGAGATAAAGGGGACTCTGATGATGTAGACAAGTGGTGTCAAACTGGCGGCCCTCTACCTGTTGCAGAACTACAAGTCCCATCATGTCTCTGCATGGGACTTGTGGGAGTCATGCTTGTAACTGTCAACCGTGCAATGCCACATGGGACTTGTAGTTCTGCAACAGCTGGAGGGCCGCCAGTTTGACACCCCTGATGTAGACCCTATAAATGAATTGTCTTGGCTCTTATGCATTTGTTTGCATTATCTATGTCTGTGACGGATGTATTCCTTCCTTCATTCTTCCACAGGACAGACTGTTGTTTCAGCCCAGACGATAAACTCCTTATTACTGGAACTTCAGTCAAGAAAGGAGAAGGTAGCGGAAAGCTATTATTCTTTGACCTGGTGGATTTCAAGAAGGTTTATGAAATTCCAGTCACAGACGCTGTAAGTATTATGTTCATTATATAGGTATCATATAGGTATAGTAAGCAACTAAAATCAATGCTTTTTTAGATCTATATAGTTTTTTTTTTTGTTTGTTTGTTTGTTATTTAAGACTGTGACACAGCAGAGCATGGTTTTCTACTTTGTACTGCTGCTGGTGCTTGTTGTTTTTCTGGTGGGTACAGGATGGGTGGATATGCTTAGTCTACTGAAATCAAATAATTTCAAGAGACTGATTGGTATTTGTATTTATAAGCCAGCAAAGGGGTAAAAATAACAGCAGATAATTAAAAAAAAAAAAAAAGTAAAAAGCCAGTCCATCAAAACGTGATATTTTAGATATGGCTTGAGCCTAATGTGCTTAGTCTGCTCTTGACTTCTTATATTTCTTGGTAGCTGCAAAAGAATGATCTCCCTGCAATAATTCCTTGCTCCCTGAAAAAATTCCTGTCCACCTGGAAGACTAGGGTGGACACTGCTTGCATGGAGTTTTCTTTTTCAAGGGAACACTGGGTTTTTCCCACAGTCCAAAAACGGTCTGGTAGGTTAAATGGCTGGTGTATAAATTGGCCCTAGTATGTGTTTGTATGCAAGGTAATGACTTGTAAGCTCCTTGAGTGTCGGTTCATATTTGTGCGATCACAGAGATTGCATGTAATTCGGAGCGCACTGTTCCTAAAATTACATGTGATCTCTGTGCGGTGCAAATTCAGCCATACAGTTTGTATGGCTGAATTCGCACCGCAATCGCACTAAAAGACTTACAGGACCCTTCTTTTGGTCCACAGCAGAATCGGATCGCATGGTGGTTCACACTAGTGCGATCCGATTCTGTGCGAACTTTCGGATCGCACTGCGATATGCAATCTGATCTGGGGGGGTCGTTAACCTTTAATTGACACCCCCAGCGTATCGTATATGGTAGGGGTGCGGGAACACGCTGTATATTCGCAGCGTTCCCGCATTGCACAAATGTGAACTGGCACTAAGGACAGGGATTGATGTGAATGTACAATATTTAAAGCACTGCGTAAATTGTTAGCGCTAAATAAATACCTGTAGTAAATAATTAATCCAGCATATATACCCAGAACGTTTGAGATATTACCAAAAGAGTCCTTGAGAAATTTAAGAAATTATCAGATCGTTTAACACTCCAGCTTCTACAAAGATCTAAAAAGGATAGATTGACACTTTATTACAACAAGAAAATAATAAAAAGGCCATCTGTTTATGGTTAAGTAGCTATGAATTTAGGAAAACAAGCAAAAAAGAAAAAAAGGTTTGGTAAGAAGGCAGGACCAGTTATTTGCTCTACAAATAGCAGAGGTAATTGGGGGATGCGGGGCATTTCTGAAATCAACCTTTCCCATAAGACTGCAGAGGTTTGAGAATGATGTGAAGACTTGGGTGATAATGGGGAGCTCAATAATATTTGATGTTCAACATTAATCTATATCCAGTAGATTTGGGTTTTTTTTTTTTTTTTTATTAATTTCTCAGAATTGTCACTGCTTGAAGATGTATGCTCCTACATATTCATTTTATTGTTTAAAGATAAACCAAAAATTAATGATGGAGGGTTTTAAATGCTTTTATATGGTTGCATGATGAGACAGCAGTATCCTGTCTCAGAAGGCATTTTTGTATCCCTTTGGTAGCAGTATATCACTTTTCACATAGAAGGAACTAAACCGGGTTGTTGAGAAGTGATCAGCCAAAAAAGTCTTAAAAAATTTCTCAGGCCACAGAGGTTTGAATGCCAGACATGACTAAAACACCACTCTACTTCTACACCATCAAAGGTCATTTGGTACACAGCTTTTTAAACTATAGAGCTGAAGTGTCTGCATCTATAGATTTTGCTGGCTATTTTGGAGATACAAGCATCTTATCTCACTTGGATGGCAAGTGGGCCCAGCAAAGAAAGGAATCTACAGAAGGAACAGACTGTGCAAAATAATTCAAGTTGGAAATTTTAAAAGTGGGAGCATGAATAATTGAAAAAGCAAGGTCTAAACAGGACCCAAACAGTGATCTCTTCTGCAAATTGAGTTACCTGCTAGAATTTTTTTCCGCAACCCCCAAGGCAAGATAAGAATTTAAAGCTTCAACAGTTTGTGTAGTTGGCTTCTTGAAGACCCAAAACCTCTTGAACAGAGACCTATCAGCCTTGGATTATAACTAAGAATAGGCTGGATTTATATAGCCTGTTATTTCCCCTAATGATTGTTTTCCGTTATGAATGATTTGCTGCTCTCTGGTTGCAAATGCTAAAAATCATAGTTGTTATGACAAAATGTTTGTTAGAGAATTGAACCTAATATACAGTATCTCACAAAAGTGAGTACATCCCTCACATTTCTGTAAATATTTTATTATATCTTTTCATATGACAACACTGAAGAAAAGACACTTTGCTACAATATAAAGTAGTGAGTGCACAGCTTGTATAACAGTGTAAATTTGCTGTCCCCTCAAAATTACTCAACACTCAGCCATTAATGTTTAAACCACTGGCAACAAAAGTGAGTACACCCTTACGTGAAAATGTCCAAATTGGGCCCAATTAGCCATTTTCCCTCCCCGGTGTCATGTGACTCGTTAGTGTAACAAGGTCTCAGGTATGAATGGGGAGCAGGTGTGTTAAATTTGGCGTTATCGCTCTGTCTCTCATACTGGTCACTGGAAGTTCAACATGGCACCTCATGGCAAAGAACTCTCTGAGGATCTGAAAAAAATAATTGTTGCTCTACATAAAGATGGCCTAGGCTATAAGAAGATTGCCAAGACCCTGAAACTGAGCTGCAGCATGGTGGCCAAGACCATACAGCGATTTAACAGGACAGGTTCCACTCAGAACAGGTCTCCCCATGGTCGACCAAAAGAAGTTGAGTGCATGTGGTCAGCGTCATATCCAGAGGTTGTCTTTGGGAAATAGACGTGTGAGTGCTGCCAGCATTGCTGCAGAGGTCGAAGGGGTGGGGGATCAGCCTGTCAGTGCTCAGACCATACTCCGCACACGGTATCAGATTGGTCTGCATGGCTGTTGTTCCAGAAGGAAGACACTTCTAAAGATGATGCACAAGAAAGCCCGCAAACAGTTTGCTGAAGACAAGCAGACTAAGGACATTGATTACTGGAACCATGTCCTGTGGTCTGATGAGACCAAGATAAACCTATTTGGTTCAGATGGTGTGTGGCAGCAACCAGGTGAGGAGTACAAAGACAAGTGTGTCTTGCCTACAGTCAATCATAGTGGTGGGAGTGACATGGTCTGGAACTGCATGGTCTGGAGTGCTGCCCGTGCTGGGAAGCTACAGTTCATTGAGAGAACCATGAATGCCAACGTTTACTGTGACATACTGAAGCAGAGCATGATCCACTCCCTTCGGAGACTGGGCTGCAGGGAAGTTTTCCAACATAACGACCCAAACACACCTCCAAGATGACCACTGCCTTGCTAAAGAAGCTGAGAGTAAAGGTGATGGACTGGCCAAGCATGTCTCCTGACCTAAACCCTATTGAGCGTCTTTGGGGAATCCTCAAACGGAAGGTGGAGGAACGCAAGGTTTCTAACATCCACCAGCTCTGTGATGTCATCATGGAGGAGTGGAAGAGGACTCCAGTGGCAACCTGTGAAGCTCTGGTGAACTCCATGCCCAAGAGGGTTAAGGCATTGCTGGGAAAAAATGGTGGCCACACAAAATATTGACACTTTGGGCCCAATTTAGACATTTTTACTTAGGGGTATATTCACTTTTGTTGCCAGTAGTGTAGACATGAATGGTTGTGTGTTTAGTTATTTTCAGGGGACAGCAAATTTACACTGTTATACATGTTATACACTCACTACTTTATATTGTAGCAAAGTGTAATTTCTTCAGTGTTGTCACATGAAAAGATATAATAAAATATTTACAAAAATGTGAGGGGTGTACTTACTTTTGTGAGATACTGTATTTATTTCTTCATTGTGACTTTTAATGTAACTTCTCAGCAATTTGTGATTACTGATTTTGGAAACCGCAATGTAGGAGGTGGGATAGCAGCATTTGCCAGCCTGCTCTGAAGGGGGTAGGAGTTAGGGTCTCTTCCTATGCTTCAAAGCCCAGTTGCTACCCCACAGTATGCTGAGGAAATGTTATGGATCCCCCACTGAACAAATTAATGGGGAAGCAACAGGGCAAGCACATGTTTCCATGCCTTTCAGAGCAGTAAGGATGTGGAATTCTATTCCACAAGCAGTTGTATCAGCAGGGAGCATTGATGGTTTCAAAAAACTATTAGATGGGCACCTTAAAGAGTACAACATACAGGGGTATACAATGTACGGTTAACAGCAAACACACACACACATCAAAGGTTGAGCTGGATTGACTGATGTCTTTTTTAACCTCACAAACTATGTAACTATGCCTTGCACTTGTTCTTGTGACATCCAGTCTCACGGCCAAGTCTTTTTTTTTTTTTTTCTTCATTTTTTTTTTCACAAGTAAACTTTTTATTGAATAAACAAGGAGGTGCAATACAAGCAGTATACATATTGTATCCAGTGCCAACAGAGATCAATTACATAGTCACAGAAACATTCCAAGAACATGACATCCAATAGAAGAGGGAAAGGATATGTTCACAGTACTCATAGGACAATTAACAACCCAGGACTAAATACAGAGCAAAATAGCAATTATTCATCTCATAATTAAAGTTAACGAAGCAGCTCCCAGCCTGGGAGAGAAGGAAGAAAATAGAGGGAATGGGAGGGCTAGAGAAGGAAGGGGCATAAGAAGGAAAGGAAGGAAAAAGGATAGGGAGGAGGAAGGATAGAAAGAAGGGAACACAGGAAAGCGGGGTGGGGATGAGCAACACTAGAAAGGAGGACAAGCATCTTACAGATTCTCCTTATCGAGCCTGGGAGGAGATGCAAAAACCTTAAAAGAATCCTAGGAATCTATCCAAGCAGAACATATTTTGTCAAATTCTCTCAGACAATTTCTGAATTGGGAGTTGAGCGCCAGGCAGTAACCATTGGCAGAACAATGGCTTTATAGCGGAGTAGTATCTCCCTGCGCACATAAAAAAACCGCATAACATACAAAGTATAACATCCCACAGTCTGGTCATCAAAAATGTTCATTTAAAAGCCTCTTCGGGTCCAATTCAAGCACATTTGACCAAACCTTTAGCTCCCTTGCCTAGTTCTGAAAAAAAGCCAGCACATTTGGTTAGGGTGCTTTGCACTCAAGTACCCAGTGGGTGGTAAGTTGTTGGTAGCAATGGGCTGTCCAGCAATGTGGAGAAGGACAATAAGGGTCCTGGACCTGGACCCAGCTCGGTATCTGCACCAGAGACCTTACCTCTGTAGCAACACCACTGTTTGGAGATACCATATTTGTTTCTTATGGTGAATCCATTTGGGGCCACAGGTTTTTAGCATCATTTATGAGTCACAGTTACCTAAACTTACAATCATCTATACATCTATCTAAATCTTACAGCTATCTATACCAAACACTGTTAAACAAGGCCAAGATTGGCTGCTTAATAACTCGAGACATGTCCGCCTATGGTGCTCATCTCTTCTAATCATGTCTCACACTGACGTATCCTCTGTGGAAATCCCACAGAGGAATTCCTCCTGATATATATGAGTGATAAACACATCCTAATCTCTGTAATCAGTAGGTGGATTTGGCCTCTGAGTGAACCTGATCAGTAATGGAAGTAGAAAATGAAATGTTATAACAAAAGCCTGTGTTTGTTTGACATTCTTTATTAAATAGGTCTTTCCCTTGTGTCTCTAGTCATCCGCATTGAACCCATTCGGCTTAGTGGAACTTCTGTTACTGCCACTGGAGAAAATCTGTTTGTTTTATGATCTGATGTGCAGGCTTAGGTGTCTTTCAATGAGGTATCTGCATCTGGATATCTTCTGCCTTGCCCTGTCAGCACAGCATGGCTTATCTTATGCTGTTCCTTGTATTTGCTTGACCAAAAAATAAAAGGAAATTGTCATTTTATGTTTACTTTTACGGTAAGGAGAACTTGCATTATTTATTTGCGCAGGTTTACATATTACATGTAATTTTTTAGGTACCTTATTTTAAGAGGACCTGTCCAAATAACAAGAAATCTCAAATGACTAGTCACCAGTATTGCCTGTCGTCTCCCTGCAGCTGATCTATTCCCAATTACCGACGTACTAATCCTTATTCTGCACTGGGTCTCTTTATGAGAAGATCATCTTGGTGGAAGAACAAGGCTATCCTTCCCCATATCAGAGCTGCCTCTCGTGATTACCAGCTGTCTGATAACTGGTGGGTGAATTTTTAATCTACAGCAGAAGAAATCACTAATGCTAAAATTATTTAAATATAAAGTGGAAGTTTCTAGCACTGCCTCCTTTTTTTTCTGAAAGTTCGAAGGTTATCCTACAAAGGTGCCCATCTGAGACGTAACTAAAAAGCCACCATGCTCTGGTGCAAAACTCAAGCAGGGTCCAACATATCTGATAAAAAACATTTTCAAAGGACTGTTCAGCAGCTGCGTTGCCAGTTTTGTATATACCTGGGTAAAAATTATTTGTATTGTAATGTTTAGAAGCAAAGAAATGTACAGACAGTGTACAGAAAATGTACAAAATGGTTTTGCATCAGCATACTTTGTTCATAAGTACGATTGCATTTCAATTAGAGTATAAGGTTGCATGGTGGAAACACTGGTGCGGTCAGTGCTTCACAATTATAAGTTATGATTTTAAATGCAGAACAAACAGCCTGTCACCCAAAAGATGTTGAAAAATAATTGACAGGATTAAAATGGTTGTAAAGCCTCAAGGTTTTTCACCTAAAAGCATTCTAATCATTAAGGCAAAAAACCTTCTGTGCTGCAGCTCCCCCTAGAACTCCCCTTTTTCTTATCTGAGCTCGATCTGATCCAGCGATGTGCACAAACGCAGCGGCTCCAGCCACAGTCTCTCTCCTCATTGGACAGATTGATAACAGCGGGAGCCATTGGCTCCCACTGCTGTCAATCAAATCCAGGGGCGTGGGGTGCTGGGTCGAGTCCCGCTGTCTGTGTCAGTGAACGCAAGAGCAGGGAGCAAGCCTACATAGGTGTCCCCAGGGAAAGTGGCTTTCTGTGGGGGCACTCAATGAAGAGGAGGGGCCTGGAGTGCCGGTGGGGGACCCCAGAAGAAGAGGACCAGGGCTGCTCTGTGCTAAAAGGTTGCACAGAGCAGGTAAGTATATGCATGTGTGACGGGAGTCACTTTGGTTGGGGGGGGCTCGTGAAACCCAGCTTACCTTAGAGAGGTTCAGAAATCCCTCTCTCCGCTCCCCTGGCGCCTCTTATGTGTAAGTCACCCTGTGTGTTTTAGGGGCACAGGGTGACCAAGAAAATGATGGACAGCTACTTAATGGACACTGAAAATTACGTCAAATGGGACAGTAGTATTTATCAACAATATCTTTCAAGAAATCTATGAAGACTATTCCTTGTCTGTTTGATTCTGAACATGTTCATTGAAAGAACTGGTCACTTTGGCCTCTGTTCCATGTTCTTCAACTAAGAGACAGACAGTCAGTTACTGGTGGTCTCCTGCTATTGTCTGTGTATTAAGGTGTGATGTGTTTTCTGCTAAGCATGTCTGTCCCATTCTTAATTAACTCACCTATTGTTTCTGTGCAGATAGCTAGGTAAATAGCTCAGGTTAATTATGTTTCTGTATACAATTTTGATAATGTAATCAGGCTCACCTGACCTGTGTGTGGTATTTATTGTGTGTGAGTCTGTTCAATAAATGTTTCAGATCTTATACAAGCTATTCTTGGCTAGTTTTGTATGGGGGGCGGCTAGAATATCTGATATCTATGTTCAAGACTGAAGGAAGCGGTATTGTGACGGAAGCACACAAACACATTGTGGGGTCACAGTTCAGTTACAGCATGTTTGGTATTTTTTATTTTAAAGAAACTGTTTTAAAAGGACGACTTTGAAAACCAAAAGCTGCAGTGTCAACAGTAATATCATTCTGAAACGTATACTGTATGACATTCTTTATTTTTACAATAGTTACTCTTCAACAGTATAGAGGCAACGATGCATCAGAAAATGTGTTTTTTTTTTTTTTTTTGGACTAGAATTTTTAGTTTTTTTGCTGTGTGAAAATAGATCTGTAATGTACACTGGAGATTGGCATTTTCAGAATGCCAAGTTACTGCCCAAGTCAGTGTATGATAATTATAGCTCTTCTATAATAATTGCATTGCAGTGTATGTTTGTTGGCCCTTTAACTAGGACAGGATATAGACTGTGTACATACTTCTGTGTGACCTTGCCTGTCACTCACTGTGATGCCAGTTACGATTTGATCCGGTTGCCTTGTATCAGGCTTCACTGTACCTAGTGCAAAGCCTCATTTAGCAAATGGATGTAAAGAAGCTCTGGCTTGCATGTAAATTGAAGAGCTTGCTGTCATCAGTGAGTGTCAGCCGCTTCCAGCCTTCATTGATCAGTCACAGTGTGACTGCACATTTCTCTGAATCACTATCGACCTGCTTCCTATCACTGTGCATTTCAGGAGAACATGCTCTACCTTTTTTGTCTTTCTAAAAGTGCTTTCATGTTTATTTGATAAGTGGATGTCAGAGAACCAGACTACCTCCTTCAGCCATAAAAGCAATATAATGGGGGATATTTACTAAACCTGGAGAGTGCACAATCTAGTGCAGCTCTGCATAAAAACCAGAATCTTTTTTTTTTTTTTTTTTGTCAAAGCTTAAATAAACCAGTTGAGGTTAGAAGCTGAATGACGACTACCCATGCAGAGCTGCACCAGGTTTTGCCATCTTTGGTTTAAATAAATCAACCCCGTTGTGTCTTTGTATAAACCTTTTTTATAATACTTAGGACAGGCCTTTTTAAAATGTTCTTTAATTCTAAAATATTGTATATGTATATTCCATTTCAAGCCAGCAGGTGGTGCTTTAGGTTCATTTGCCCATGTTTGCCTCTCTGTTCTTAGCTGCTCTGTGTTAATGTGATACTATACACACACTGTTTAATTTACATTATTCCTTCTATTTCTGTATGTGGATGATGGCACTGTAATTACTTTAATTTAAAAAAAAAAAAAAAAAAAAAAATGAACCACCTTTTTCCTAAATAATACACAGCTGTCACATGACTTAGTTCTTTCCCAACCTTTCTGCTAGGAAACATAAGCAGGAGGAGCTTCTAGTCCTCTGCTACTGATCACATGTAAAAAAAAAAATAGAGCCTTTGGAATACAGAGTAACAATAAATAATTAATATCAATAAAGTGTTTTACATTGTGAAACAAATATATATTTTAAATTAAATCTTTCTTTTTTTGGAAATAACATGGTGTGAGTGGATTTCTGCCAAGAACAGGCTGTGTCACGCCCCACCAGCCTTGTCTTAGAATAACTGGGAGGTGAAGCCATCATCAATCAGGGTGTAATATCCCACCCCCATTGTGTTTAGCTGGTTAGTGGGCATAGAGATAGAGGAGAGGGGAGGGAATGCGCTGTCATTTACCACTGTCTATACACTCTATAGTCACATGGGCTACTTAGATGTGATAGGACATGCTCAGCGTAGAAATACACTGAAACTATGTGCACTAGTTGCCAACGCTGCTCTGCAGACTCCCGAACTGCAGTGGGGACATGGACAGAAGGGGGAGATTAGGAACAGCAGGATCAACCAGGTTTTTTTTTTTGCAGAATACAGTGCAATAGTGACTGAGTGAGCATAAACAGCATGTAATACAGTATAAATGAATAGTTTTTCATAGCATGGGTTTAATGACACTCTAAAGGAGACCTCCCTTTTTGTTAAAGGCATAGTTCACCATTGGGACCATGTTTTATGTTTCACCCATATTTAGTGTGTAACAGGAAACATGGTTGCATTTCTCAAACAAACTTCCTCCCCCTTCTTGCTTGAATCGTAGGGTGCTTTCTCTGTTCCCCAGTCAATCCATTCATTCAAAAAGATCTGTGAATGGGGAAACCACAAGTCCCATCTTAGAAGAACATTGGGTGGGTGAACCCGTTCATGCAATTCTGGCGCAATCTCCAATAGTAGTGCAATGGAAAGGAAAATGTTTCCCATGAATCTCCTAATACAGGGGGTTAATGGGAAATGGGGATTTTAGTGTGCCCAGATAATAATTACTCAAAATTGATCCATATAAAATCAGTACATTTTATTTATACATACAATTTTAAAGCAGTAGAGGAGCAAATCCTCTGAAAAGTATCTTATGTTTCACCTTTTTAACATACAGTACTCAAGTTAACACATCGGGATGAATCCCAGAAGATGTATGGGTCTAAATCGACACGTTTTGCCTAAGACAAGGGCTTCTTCAGGATCCACTTCTCAAATATTTTTTTTTTTTTAAAAAAGAACAGTAAATAAACAACGTGATAGGTGTAAATTGCACACAACCTATATAATCAAAAGTGCTAGCGATCCAGAATGGGTATACTATAGGGGTCAGAGCTAGCAAAGAGGTAGCCATCAAGTTGAAGCTATCAAATGAGTGTGTAGTCAAAGTAAAGAATAAGCCCAAAACATTCAGGGAAGAAACTGTATGAGGTTTAGAATGCCCTTCCTAAGCAAAATCTCCAACATAGGCTGAAAACCAGCCAAAGATATAAAGGACAAGCCAGTCCAGTATATAAATGAAAACAGATTTGGCAGGAGAGAACATCCAAATGTAAACACCTCACATGGGTTCCCCAATGTGATAGTGGTGCCTCAAGAGAGCAGTATGTGGCAGGCCCCTATATATAGCACGGTGCATTATGGCTCCTCCCTCGCCTCCCATCCCCCAGTTTGTGCACTGGTGCATGCATAATCATGTTGGAACAGGAAGTGCCAACCCAAAACTGTTCTTACAAAGTTGGGAGCATAAAATTATCCAAAATGTCTTGGTATGCTGAGGCCTTAAGAGTTCCCTTCACTGGAACTAAGAGGCCAAGCCCAACCCCTGAAAAACAACCCCACACCATTATACCCCCTCCACCAAATGATTTGGACCAGTGCACAAATAGTGGTCCATAAAAACATTGATGAGCGAGTTTGGGATGGAGGAATTTGACTGGCTTGCACAGAGTCCTGACCTCAACCCAATAGAACACCTTTGGGATGAATTTGAACTGAGACTGCAAGCCAGGCCTTCTCTTCAACATCAGTGCCTAACCTCACAAATGCGCTTCTCGAAGAATGGTCAAACATTCCCATAAACACACTCCTAAACCTTGTGGACAGCCTTCCCAGAAGAGTTGAAGCTGGTATAGCTGCAAAGGGTGGGCCAAATCAATATTGAACCCTACGGACTAAGACTGGGATGCCATTTAGGTTCATGTGTGTGTAAAGGCAGGCGTCCTAATACTTTGAGTAATCTGGTGTAGTTGTATCATCTCTGAGCCGGTGTTCTGTCAGATTTCTATACCTTATCAGAATGCTATACCCACGTCACTTCTGGTGCGGCCGCATCATTCAACAGTTGGTGCCGTGTCCCAGTGCGCATAGCAAGAAGATGCTCTGGGGTCAAGAAAAATTTTACTGCAGATCGGAGAGCTGACTGAGAGGAGGCGGGGTGAAGGGCTGGCTGAGGGGGAAAGCGGCTCCTTCTGATCACAGCAGTATGTGCAATAGCTATACATCCCTGTGCATATATTGTTGCACCAATGGAGGGCTGTTCTCCTAATTGTGTGTGTGTGTGTGTGTGTGTGTGTGTGTGTGTGTGTGTGTGTGTGTATATATATATAAAATATATATATATTCAGAAGAACTATGTATGTTTATAGAGTAATTGTGTGTGTGTGTGTGTGTGTGTGTGTGTATATATATATATATATATATATATAATATATATATACATATATTCAGAAGAACTATGTATGTGTATAGAGTAATAATGGAATAGTTAAAAAAATATATATATATATATTTAGAAGAACTATATATGTGTGTATGTGTGTGTGTGTGTGTATATATATACAGCTGCAAGAAAAAGTATGTGCACAAATTGGTCATAAAATGTGATCTGATCATCATCTAAGTCACAACAATAGACAATCAGTCTGCTTAAACTAATAACACACAAAGAATGAAATGTTGCCATGTTTTTATTGAACACACCATGTAAACATTCACAGTGCAGGTGGAAAAAGTATGTGAACCCTAGACTAATGACCTCTCCAAGAGCTAATTGAAGTGAGATGTCAGCCAACTGGAGTCCAATCAATGAGATGAGATTGGATGTGTTGGTTACAGCTGCCCTGCCTTATAAAAACACACACCAGTTCTGGGTTTGCTTTTCACAAGAAGCATTGCCTGATGTGAATGATGCCTCGCACAAAAGAGCTCTCAGAAGACCTACAATGAAGAATTGTTGACTTGCATAAAGCTGGAAAGGGTTATAAAAGTATCTCCAAAAGCCTTGCTATTCATCAGTCCACGGTAAGACAAATTTTCTATAAATGGAGAAAGTTCACTCTCCCTAGGAGTGGCGCAGACTGCTCAATGAGGTGAAGAAGAATCCTAGAGTGTCAGCTAAAGACTTACAAAAGTCACTGGCAAATGCTAACATCCCTGTTACCGAAACTACATTACGTAAAACACTAAACAAGCATGGATTTCATGGGAGGATACCACAGAGGAAGCCACTGCTGTCCAAACAAAACATTGCTGCACGTTTACAGTTTGCACAAGAGCACCTGGATGTTCCACCGCAGTACTGGCAAAATATTCTGTGGGCAGATGAAACCAAAGTTGAGTTGTTTGGAAGAAACACACAACACTATGTGTGGCGAAAAAGAGGCACAGCACACCAACATCAAAACCTCATCCCAACTGTGAAGTATGGGGGTGGGGGCATCATGGTTTGGGGCTGCTTTGCTGCGTCAGGGCCTGGATGGATTGCTATCATCGAAGGAAAAATGAATTTCAAGTTTATCAAGACATTTTGCAGGAGAACTTAAGGCCATCTGTCTACTAGCTGAAGCTCAACAGAAGATGGGTGTTGCAACAGGACAATGACCCAAAGCATAGAAGTAAATCATCAACAGAATAGCTTAAACAGAAGAAAATACGCCTTCTGAAGTGGCCCAGTCAGAGTCCTGACCTCAACCCGATTGAGATGCTGTGGCATGACCTCAAGAAAGCGATTTACACCAGACATTCCAAGAATATTGCTGAACTGAAACAGTTCTGTAAAGAGGAATGGTCAAGAACTACTCCTGACCGTTGTGCATGTCTGATCTGCAACTAGAGGAAACGTTTGGTTGAAGTGATTGCTGCAAAAGGAGGTTCAGCCAGTTATTAAATCCAAGGGTTCACATACTTTTTCCACCTGCACTGTGAATTTTTACATGGTGTGTTCAATAAAAACATGGCAACGTTTCATTCTTTGTGTGTTTATTAGTTTAAGCAGAATGTGATTGTCTATTGTTGTGACTTAGATGATGATCAGATCACATTTTATGACCAATTTGTGCAGAAATCCATATCATTCCAAGGGGTTCACTTACTTTTTCTTGCAGCTGTGTGTATATGTATATATATATATATATAGAGAGAGAGAGAGTAATATTAGTGGAATAATATATATATATATATATATATATATACTGTATATATATTTGATCAGGGGAACAGCCCTCAATTGATATAACTGAGTGAGAGAAGTGGCACTTCTCTTGTGACCGGCCTGCATGACGGCGGGGGACACAGGCTAGATTATGAGGGACACACTGATGTGGCACAGATAAAGCACAAATGAGCACTGATGAGACATGGATGGGCATGAATGAGGCACAGATTGTCATTAACCACTTAAGCCCCGGAGGATTTGGCTGCTAAAGGACCAGGGGTTTTTTTGCGATTTTTTACTGCGTGACTTTAACGGACAATTGCGCGGTCGTGCGACGCTGTACCTAAACGAATTTGACGTCCTTTTTTTCCCACAAACAGAGCTTTCTTTTGGTGGTATTTGATCACCTGTGCGATTTTTTGACCACGCGCTATAAACAAAAAAAGAGCGTAAATTTTGCAAAAATAACAATATTTTTCACATTTTTTTATATGAAATTCCCCAAAAAAAAAAGTAAAAATCAAAATTTTTTAACATTTTTCGGCCAATTTGTTTTATGCTACCTATGTTTGGTAAAAAAAATCGCAAAAAGCGTATTTTGATTGGTTTGCGCAAAAGTTATCGCGTTTACTAACAAAGAGAAAGATTTTTGTCATTTTTGGTGTTTTTTTTTTTAACGCGTAATGGCGGCGATCTGCGATTTTTTTTTTCAGGACTGCGACATTGCGGCGGACAGATCGGACCCTTGACTGACATTTTTGACACTTTTGGGGTTACCAGTGACATTACTGCAGTAATCAGTGCTATACATATGCACTGTTACTGCAAAAATGACACTGGCAGGGAAGGGGTTAACTTTATTGGACAGGGAGGGGTTAAGTGTGTCCTAGGGGCGTGCTTTCTACTGTGTAGGGACATGGCTATTGGTGTAAAAGCAAAGATCAACCGTTCTACATAGAACGGTCAGATCTTTACTTTTACACAGGGAGAACTGACAGGCAGCTTGTTTACACAAGCTGCTCTGTCTTTCTCCCTTCACAGGAGCGATCGCAGTGTGACTGGCGGACATCGAGTCCGCCGGTCACACGCACTGACTTGCCTGTGAACGAGCCGCGGCGGGCGCGCGCCTCGGCGGGCGCGCGCCCGCTCGCTATAGGCTCGCAAGTCAGTGACAGGCGAGTGACGTACCGATACGTCACTCTGCCTGGCCGGGGCTGACCGCCGCAGTATATAGTCGTGCGGCGGTCGGCAACCGGTTAATGAGGCACAGGTGGGCATGAATGAGGCAGAGAGAGGTATGGATGAGGCACACATGGGCATAGATGAGGCAGGGGTGGTGCCGATCGGTGTATACAGCGTACGAGGAGAGAGCTGAACCGGACATGCAGCGGTTTATTGACAAACGATCGCTCCGTCATTCGATGGTGCTGTCCTTGGCCCTTTACCACAATTGGCACGAAGCATGATTCTTGGAGGACGTCCCTGTATGCCCTCCCAGAATAAGCCGACCGCGCTGTACCGGTCATTGGGCTATGCCCTGGTCGGCAAGTAGTTATTCCCCATAGTCTTAGCTATCCAATAGTACCCGTGAAGTGGGGCTTTGCATTACCTATGTTCTGCAGTATTTTGCCAAAGTCGATCACCGTGCCAGTCCCTGTGAAAATTAGGAATTGCTCCCAAAAAATTTGTGGGGCTACTGGAGGTCCTCTAGTACAGTGGGGATTGAAAGTTTGGGCACCCCAGGTAAAAATTTGTATTAATGTGCATAAAGAAGCCAAGGAAAGATGGAAAAAATCTCCAAAAGGCATCAAATTACAGATTCCATGAAGACCATATTTGTACAAGTATCTCTTTATAGTGGAATAGTGTACCACAACTCCAGTGTCTGCCAGATCTTTCTGGAGGGATTGTGCTGTCTAACGTGTGTTTTGCATTGTTTTTCTCACAATCCTGCGAGCTGTTCTGTCTGATATTTTTCTTGGTCTTCCAGATCTTGCTTTAACTTCCTGACTGCCATTTCTTAATTACATTCCGAACAGAGAATATTGACATCTGAAAACGCTTTGCTATCTTCTTATAGCCTTCTTGTGAGCGTCAACTATTTTCAGTTTCAGTTTTCTAGACAACTGCTTAGAAGATCCCATGGTGCTGATTGTTGGGGCAAGGTCAGATGAGTCTGGGCATTTAAAACCTTTGAGATTGACATCACCTGGTCTTCCCAGACGATGATTGAGAACAATCTATGGCACTGGCAGGTCTCAGCTTTGCAAAGGGGGCAGTGCATGCTATAAATTCTGCAGGGTGCCCAAACTTTTGCAGGCGCCATTTTTTTGTTTTCTGTAATTTTGAAAGTGTCAATGTAGAAATAAAATCTAACTTTTGTTGACATATTATAAGAATGTCTAATCTGTAATTTGATGCCTTTTGGAGATTTTTCCATCTTTCCTTGGCTTCTTTATGCACATTAATACAAATTTTTACCTGGGGTGCCCAAACTTTCGATCCCCACTGTATACGTTTGCCAAGTATGGTTCCCTAAACCCCGTAGTTTGAGCCCTACATTTATAGAAGCTTCGTCTGCTATGTTAATCAATGGCAGGGTCGTAGTCTGGAAATTTGAGGGGTTACAGCTTGTTCCCCAAATGATTCCAGGGAGCCCATATTTGGTACAGAAGTTGAGGCCTTCCTTTACCACCCCAAACATTTTGGGGTTGGTAGCCCAAAGTTTTCTGGTAAACTTTTTCTAGGGCAGCTTGAGAGTATGTGGCCTCTGGGACGTATGGCGCAGCAGGGAGTGCTGGATACCACAGGAATCCCTTGACTTGAGCTATTCAATGGTACCTGCACAGCGGGGATCCACAGTTCCTGTGTCCTGTGGTGGACGGCAAATTCGACCCCCATGCAGGTCCCCATTAAAATTTAGCATTGGTCCAAAAAAATTTTCATGGACCCTGGAGGTCCTATAGTACTGTACCAAGTTTGGTGCCCCTGGGCAACATTGTTGGGCCCTACATTTAGGCTAGCTTGGCCTAGCCTATGTTAATATATGGCGCAGTAGAGAATTTTGAGGGGTCACAGCATAGGCCCCAAACATGTCCAGGGGCTCAAGTTGTGGGAGCCTGGACTCTTTCAGAGCCCGAGCTGTGGCCCCTCAACTTCCCAACCACACCTTTTCTTTCTTTAATCCTTCCATTTATATTTATATATATATATATATATATATATATATATATATATATATATATATATATACATACATACATACATACATACAGTGCCTTGCGAAAGTATTCGGCCCCCTTGAACTTTGCAACCTTTTGCCACATTTTAGGCTTCAAACATAAAGATATAAAACTGTAATTTTTTGTGAAGAATCAACAACAAGTGGGACACAATCATGAAGTGGAATGAAATGTATTGGATATTTCAAACTTTGTTAACAAATAAAAAACTGAAAAATTGGGCGTGCAAAATTATTCAGCACCTTTACTTTCAGTGCAGCACACTCTCTCCAGAAGTTCAGTGAGAAACATAGAATGTGTCGGCAGACAAGAACCATTTGGCCCATCTAGTCTGCCCAATATATCTGAATCCTATGAATAGTCCCTGGCCCTATCTTATATGAAGGATAGCCTTATGCCTATCCCATGCATGCTTAAACTCCTTCACTGTATTTGCAGCTACCACTTCTGCAGGAAGGTTATTCCATGCATCCACTACTCTCTCAGTAAAGTAATACTTCCTCATATTACTTTTAAACCTTTGCCCCTCTTTTAAAACTGTGTCCTCTTGTGGTAGTTTTTCTTCTTTTAAATATGCTCTCCTCCTTTACCGAGTTGATTCCCTTTATGTATTTAAAAGTTTCTATCATATCCCCTCTGTCTCTTCTTTCTTCCAAGCTATACATGTTAAGGTCCTTTAACCTTTCCTGGTAAGTTTTTTCCTGCAATCCATGTACTAGTTTAGTAGCTCTTCTCTGAACTCTCTCTAGAGTATCTATATCCTTCTGGAGATATGGCCTCCAGTACTGCGCACAATACTCCAAGTGAGGTTTCACCAGTGTTCTGTACAGCGGCATAAGCACTTCTCTCTTTCTACTGAGGATCTCTGAATGATCCAGTGTTGACCTAAATGACTAATGATGATAAATAGAATCCACCTGTGTGTAATCAAGTCTCCGTATAAATGCACCTGCACTTTGATAGTCTCAGAGGTCCGTTTAAAGCGCAGAGAGCATCATGAAGAACACACCAGGCAAGTCCGAGATACTGTTGTGGAGAACTTTAAAGCCGGATTTGGATACAAAAAGATTTCCCAAGCTTTAAACATCCCAAGGAGCACTATGCAAGCAATAATATTGAAATGGAAGGAGTATCAGACCACTGCAAATCTACGAAGACCTGGCCGTCCCTCTAAACTTTCAGCTCATACAAGGAGAAGCCTGATCAGAAATGCAGCCAAGAGGCCCATGATCACACCAAACGTGGAAGAAGGTGCTCTGGTCAGATGAAACTAAAAATCAAACTTTTTGGCAACAATGCAAAACGTTATGTTTGGCGTAAAAGCAATACAGCTCATCACCCTGAACACACCATCCCCACTGTCAAACATGGTGGTGGCAGCATCATGGTTTGGGCCTGCTTTTCTTCATCAGGGACAGGGAAGATGGTTAAAATTGATGGGAAGATGGATGGAGACAAATACAGGACCATTCTGGAAGAAAACCTGATGGAGTCTGCAAAAGACCTGAGACTGGGACGGAGATTTTTCTTCCAACAAGACAATGATCCAAAACATAAAGCAAAATCTACAATGGAATGGTTCACAAATAAACATATCCAGGTGTTAGAATGGCCAAGTCGAAGTCCAGACCTTAATCCAATCGAGAATCTGTGGAAAGAACTGAAAACTGCTGTTCACAAACGCTCTCCATCCAACCTCACTGAGCTCGTGCTGTTTTGCAAGGAGGAATGGGCAAAAATTTCAGTCTCTCGATGTGCAAAACTAATAGAGACATACCCCAAGCGACTTACAGCTGTAATCACAGCAAAAGGTGGCGCTACAAAGTATTAACTTAAGGGTGGTGGTGGCAGCATCATGGTTTGGGCCTGCTTTTCTTCATCAGGGACAGGGAAGATGGTTAAAATTGATGGGAAGATGGATGGAGACAAATACAGGACCATTCTGGAAGAAAACCTGATGGAGTCTGCAAAAGACCTGAGACTGGGACGGAGATTTTTCTTCCAACAAGACAATGATCCAAAACATAAAGCAAAATCTACAATGGAATGGTTCACAAATAAACATATCCAGGTGTTAGAATGGCCAAGTCGAAGTCCAGACCTTAATCCAATCGAGAATCTGTGGAAAGAACTGAAAACTGCTGTTCACAAACGCTCTCCATCCAACCTCACTGAGCTCGTGCTGTTTTGCAAGGAGGAATGGGCAAAAAATTTCAGTCTCTCGATGTGCAAAACTAATAGAGACATACCCCAAGCGACTTACAGCTGTAATCACAGCAAAAGGTGGCGCTACAAAGTATTAACTTAAGGGGGTTGAATCATTTTGCACGCCCAATTTTTCAGTTTTTTATTTGTTAACAAAGTTTGAAATATCTAATAAACTTCATGATTGTGTCCCACTTGTTGATTCTTCACAAAAAATTACAGTTTTATATCTTTATGTTTGAAGCCTAAAATGTGGCAAAAGGTCGCAAAGTTCAAGGGGGCTGAATACTTTTGCAAGGCACTGTGTGTGTGTGTATATGTAATCAGGAGAACAGTGCTCCATTGGTACAACTATATATGCACAGGGATGTATAGCCATTGCACATACTGCTGTGATCAGAAGGAGCTGCTTTCCCCCTCAGTCAGTGATCCGCCTCGCCTCCTCTCAGTAAGCTCTCGGATCGGCAGTAAAATTTTTCTCAACCCGAAAGCATCTTCTGGGCATGCGCGCTGGGATGCGGCACCAGCTGTTGAATGACGCGGCCGCACCCGAAGAGACGTGGTTATAGCATTCTGATAAGGTATAGAAATCTGACAGAACACCGGCATCTCATTCCCAGAGTTAGATGACCCTGGGTGACGCATGGACATAGTTGCCTCTAGCCTTCTAAAAAGAAAAGGCAGAGGTACACACTGTTAAGGAGGTACTGCGATCTCTGCGCGAGGTATTGGGTTAGTTCAGCACCTACAAAGCGGCAGTAAACCACTGTTTTTTTTTTTTTAAATCCTGCAGGGCAATGCAATAATGTGCTAGTATGCATCACAACTAGCACATTATGTAAAATTTACCTTAAAACGAAGCCCTCCTTCGACACTCTGTCACCGCTGAAGGCGCTTCCATCTTTACCAGGTCTTCCCTTCGTGTTCATGGACTCTGCTGGTGGGAATTGCCGTTTATGGCACAGGACTTTGAAGGAACGGCACGGTATGCTGTTTCTTCAGAGCACATGCAGCTCCTAAACGGAGCACGTTTAGGAGATATTTTCAGCACCTATAGGTAAGCTTTATTATAACCTTACCTATAGGTAAAGGTTATGCATGGGAGTTTACCTCCCTACTTTAACCTTTGTTAGATCGGGAGCAATTAAAGTGCTGGTCCCCTGATGAGCAGTGGGAGGATGCCCTGGAGTCTGTGCGGATCTGCTCGCTTAATGTGTCCCAGCAGGTCTCGCAACTGTACATTCTCCTGCGGGTTCACCATACCCCGGTGACCTCTCTGCTGGGATTGTATTTGGAAAAATACCCTAGTAAAGCTTGTGACCTTTGGTGTACGGACGTGGGGGAGATAGCTGATGAGCAGTGGGAGGATGCCCTGGAGTCTGTGCGGATCTGCTCGCTTAATGTGTCTCAGCAGGTCTCGCAACTGTACATTCTCCTGCGGGTTCACCAATCCCCGGTGACCTCTCTGCTGGGATTGTATTTGGAAAAATACTATAGTAAAGCTTGTGACCTTTGGTGTACGGACGTGGGGGAGATAGCTGATGAGCAGTGGGAGGATGCCCTGGAGTCTGTGCGGATCTGCTCGCTTAATGTGTCCCAGCAGGTCTCGCAACTGTACATTCTCCTGCGGGTTCACCAATCCCCGGTGACCTCTCTGCTGGGATTGTATTTGGAAAAATACTATAGTAAAGCTTGTGACCTTTGGTGTACGGACGTGGGGGAGATAGCTGATGAGCAGTGGGAGGATGCCCTGGAGTCTGTGCGGATCTGCTCGCTTAATGTGTCCCAGCAGGTCTCGCAACTGTACATTCTCCTGCGGGTTCACCAATCCCCGGTGACCTCTCTGCTGGGATTGTATTTGGAAAAATACTATAGTAAAGCTTGTGACCTTTGGTGTACGGACGTGGGGGAGATAGCTGATGAGCAGTGGGAGGATGCCCTGGAGTCTGTGCGGATCTGCTTGCTTAATGTGTCCCAGCAGGTCTCGCAACTGTACATTCTCCTGCGGATTCACCATTGCCCGGTGAGGCTTCATGCCATGGGCCTTCCCCCTGACAATGTGTGCAATAGATGTGAGAGGGATGTGGGGGATTTAATACACTTATTGTGGAAATGCCCAAACTTGCATCGGTATTGGTCGGCTGTGACCACCACCGTCAATAGGGTTTTGGGTTTGGACATTCCATTGGATCTGAGGCAATGCCTCCTGGGTATACTCGATCACGTGGTTCAGGATATGTATCTAAGGGAGGCTGCGGCTCGGGCGTTGTTCCAGGCTCGACTGCTTATACTTAGGCAGTGGATTGTGCAAGAACCCCCGACCTGTAAGATGTGGTTGGAGCAGTTAGGATCCACTTTGCTTATGGAAAAATGTATCTACCAACACAGGGGTTCCCCGTCCAAATTCCTAAAGATCTGGGGGGTTTGGCTGAATTCTCCTGGCATGGCTCCCACGGACCTGATACTAGAACGTTTGTTGCTTTGATCACCGTGAGACTTGCCTCTGAATTGCCACTCTTTATGCCTGGCTCTAGGTGCCTATCTAGACGGGGTGTATGTTTTTTTTCTTTAATATCCTGTATTCTCTGACGTATTTGTACTCCCTGGCTGAGATCTGTAAACCAATTTGTGCCTTCTTTGCTGATCTTTTTGGCTGTGTTTTGTATGTTTCAATGTGCGATTTCTCAATAAACTTTTCTTTTGATTAAAAAAAAAAAAGTGTTGGTCAAGCAGAATCGACAGTTTTATTTTGTTTTTTACGTTTGTGTTCTTAAGTTCCGCACAATCTTTTCTTACTGTCAGTGCAACCTCACCCACCCACACTGGAGCATGAGAGAGAGAGAGAGAGTGCAAAGAATCATGTGACAGTAGCCTGCGGCCATTACAGAAGCAATGAAAAGTCTGGCTACAATGGATTATATAAAACTTTTTGTCTTGCCTTTTGATCTTTTAGCATTGTGGCATTGTTTTCTGGATGGCTGACAGCTTTCTGGTGGAATTTAATTGTGGCTTGCACATTTTAAGGTATTATTGTAGTAAAGGAAATTATTCTTCAGCATAATATTCAAATCCTAACTAGCTTTTCTGTCTTTTTATTCTATTTCATATACAGATTTGTAAAAGCTCCCCCTGGTGGTCATCTGAATGTAAAATAATTTGTTTAGCACTCAGAGGAAATGGTGTAGGCTGTAGGGGGTTGTTCACACCAGCAGTTGGGAGGTGTTTAAACCTCTGCGGTTAAACCCCCCTCCTCCCCCCAACTGCTTTCCCAGAGACAGAGGCTGTAGAGACAGCAGTTTGGGGTGTACATATTTTGCAGCTGCAGTGCTTTGCAGGAATTATTCCCCCTGTTTTTTTTTTTTCGAGGGATGTAGCGCCCACTGAACGCAGCCCATTCAAGTGAATGGAGCCACTTTGCTTGTGCCCTGCAGCTGTGTGCAGTGCATGCGGTTGCGGTGCTCTAGTGCAGGGTTCATGGAGTTAAAGCAGGTGGTGAAGAGGCGACACAATGCCTCCTCATGGTCTGTCAAAGCTCTCTAATGAGCGATCCAAACACAGATCACTTTTCAAAGAGTAATGCTAGTGTAAATGAGCCCTTATGGTGTACTAGTACCTAATGTCAAGATTTCATGCATGAAAAGTGAACTTTTTACATCAGACCTGACCCTTAGGCCTCATTACATTAGTAATGAGGAGGGAAAGGAGCCACAGAGGAGCCCTGGCAAGGTGTGAACCTGTGGGTCTTGCACAAACATTATTACTTTGCACTGAATGAGCAAAATGGTGGCATCTGTTTAACCAGTTCTGGACCGGAAGGATTTGCCCACTTAATGACCAGGATTCGGCACTGTGTTACTTTAAGGGAAAATTGCGCGGTCGTACGACGCTGTACCCAAATAAAATTGATGTATTTTTTTCCCACAAATAGAGCTTTCTTTTGGTGGTATTTGGTCACCCGTGCGATTTTTATTTTGTGCGCTATAAACAAAAAAAGAGCAACAATTCTGAAAAAAATATATATATTTCTCTTACGTCCTCTGGCAGTCGCCGCCCGTTCATATAGCCTTCACTAGTGGGTAATGGCGCCCTCTTCAAGAGTAAGCTAGGCAGTTTGAAATGTTAATAAAAACCTTTCTATACTTGGACATACCTCTAGGGTGCCCTCCCTCAGCCATTATCCTGATCCAGTTACCACTGGTCCTCCATTTTATGCTGCCTAGTGTCAGGAGTAGGCTAGCTCTTCCTTGCTGGGACCTAGCGTCTCAGTTCTTTGTTTTTTTCCCAAAATATGTTTTGGTTTTTTTTTCTGTTTCTTCCTGGGGTGTTTTTTTGGTTGTTTTCGGTAGGTTGCATCTTCCCATTCCTCACACCTGCACTGCTTTGGGACATCCCACTAGTGAAAGTTGTATGAACGGTCGGTGACTGTCAGAGGATGTAAGAGAAAATAGAATTTTTGTAAGAACTTACCGTAAAATTATTTTCTCTTGAGTCCTCTGACAGTCGCCGCCCCCGCCCCTTTGGTTCTTGGATCTGGGGGTTATTGCCTTCCGGTACTGAGGACCAGTGGTAACCAGTGGTAACTGGATCAGGATAATGGCTGGGGACGGCCCCCAGAGGTGTGTCTAAGTATAGAAAGATTTTTATCAACATTTCAAACTGCCTAGCTTTCTCCTGCAGAGGTACGAGTTTACAACAGCTGCCCGTCCTTCTCTCTGAGCGGGGAATGATTGCAGATGGCTGGAGGCAATCAGAGCCGTCAGCCCCGTGCATCGGCGTCCCCGCTGCCGAGTGGGGGCGGGAGCACGCCGGCGGCGGCGCACGCTCCCCCCCTAGCAGCAGGCTCGTGACCGACATAGGGCTAAGTCGGTTCACGCAGGAGGGCCAGCCTGCCGCAGTATATCTGCGGCGGGCGGTCCGGAGGAGGCTAAGCAGGGCCATTTTCCTGTCATTCCTGACGTCATTTTCTGAAAATGCTAGATGTCGAACTCATGCTAATGCTTTGGTTTCATTGACTTCTTAGGCCTCGTGCACGCTGGACATATTTGATGTGGCTATTAGAGTCGTCTGTAGTTTTTTTTTTTTTCTTCTGATTTTAAACACCCCTGCATGTTAGCCGATGTGTTAATGCAAACATAGGCGTTTAGGCCTGGTTCACACCTATGCAGATTGCAGTTTGCATATTCCAGGTGCATTTTTCAATTTAAAGCGGTAGTATCGGAGTATACTTAACTGTTACCTACAGGTAAGCCTATAATAAGGCTTACCTGTAGGTAAAATTAATATCTCCTAATCCTGCACGGTTTAGGAGATATTTGCCCTGCATGTAGCCGCTAACACCAGCGGTGCATGCGCTCTGAAGGTCCGGCAGAAGGTCGGGCTCCTTGCCGGAACGTGAACTCCCGCTCACATGCGGGAATGAGGTCATCGCGGCTCCGGCCACTCACAGCACCGGAGCCGCCGAACCCAGAAGAGACACCGAGGGAACATGACAGCTCCTTTAGCGGTGTCCGGGCGACCGTGTCTGGGCTTCGCTCTAAGGTAAGTATTTCATAATGAGCTAGTATGCGATGCATACTAGCTCATTATGCCTTTGTCCTGCAGGGTTTTTTTTTTTGTTTTTTTTTGTGAGGATACAACCGCTTTAAGTCTATGGAACCAAAAACCAGAAAAAAAAGTCCCTGACCCTTTCCATAAATTGCACAGATGTGAAAGTGACCCATAGGAAATCATGTTAAATAGACTGTAGTGTGTTTTTGCAAAACTGAAAACGCACTAAAAAATGCATAGGTGTGAACCAGGCCTTAGAGGTGTTTAATGTTTTTAGAGGCTTGATGCGTGTAAACGCGCGTTAATTTCAAAAATAAATCTAAATTATTCTGACCAATGAAACAAATCAACACCCTACCGCTTGACGCACCTAAATGTGTTACACGCATTTACAAACATCAAGCGTTTTTTTCGGCCGAAACTCTGCTGCCAGGAGGATAAGGGTCTAGGAGGGATAGAAAATCATACAGTGTGCATATGGCCTTAATCGCTATGCCAGAACAAATATAGAGGTGTGGAATTTGGATGCTTTTCTGACGCTCAGTCGCTACTCCTGTAGTTTGGGTCTGTAACTCACAAAACTTTGAAATCAGAGACAGCCAGGCAACTAGCATTTTCAGATCGAGGCCAGCAAAGGCATCCTACATATTTCTCTCCTAACAGCTGCAGTTTAACGGACATCCCTTCCATATGACTAAGTAAACCAAGCCAGTGACTTCTAAAATTACATTTTTAACAAGGGAACACAGGAAGGCTTGCACTACAGACATACGTAGTCTAATCTTCTTTCTTGTGTTTAGAGCTCACTGCTGAGAATAAAATACATGGGCCAATCGTAGAGGCAAGCAGGAGCACCTTTTTTTGCAGATCCTCATCTACTCCTCTTCCTTTGTTTCACGAAGTGCTGCACTCTGCTGTCAACCACAGCACAGGAGCCTCCAGAATGCAGAGCTTTTCAACATATCTTCCATATTTAGCTCTATGTAAAAAAAAAAAAAAAAAAAACCCGACTGCTATTTGCCTTCACTTCCTTTCTCTGAAATGTAATCCGTTTTTTTGAACATGGCCCCTTGCCAGGCCCAGGAGGAATGTACATGCCGCTAAGTAGAAGGTGCATGTTGGAGCTTCTCGCTTTGATGATCTGCCACTTGTTAGCCGCTTCTAACATGTCCTGCCAAGTGAGGTTGAGCCCTGCTTGATGCCTCATGGCAGTCATTCCATCTTGTATGCTAACCTTTGCTCCCAGCATGACATGCCAGTGGGGAAAGCAAAACCGCGGCGTATTTACATTCTCCTTGCTCCATCTAATATTAAGTAACAGGTCATTTTCGAAAGCGGCAAATGGAGCAGCGAAAATGTGTTTAGTCTGCGCTCCTGCTTGGCTGTTTTCTGTAAAAGAAGATCTTTTGTTAATTTCTTCGGCCTGTTCAGGGCGGTGACTCAGATGGCTATCTTTCTAGACCCCGCTGTTGCAAGCGGCCAATGAAATAATCTCAAGGAGTCACTTGAGCCCCCGATGTGCAGACATGTAATAGCACCAAGGCGCACATCCACATTCCGTAGGCGGCGTAGGTTTCACATCAGCTATGAGGGTAATAACCCTGAATCACTGACACCATTTTGCTTCCTTGCTCTCGGACTGCATCATACACCCGAATCGGTATCTGCGCTAAGCCAAAGTCTCTAATTTCAGATGTTTTCGTAAGTGTAACCGTGTCCTTTATATCAGAGTGACCTTGTGCGGGAAGGTTCAGATCAAAACAAGTCTGTCACTGTGAATTAAGAATTTCTGAGTCAGTTGCGTATAAAAGTGAACTAGTGTCACTGCATGCTTATCTGTATGGTGAATAAGTGCTTTTAAAAGAGAAGTGCAGGTTTACAAAATTAACAAAAATACAAACTCACCTTGATGGCTGCAGCGTTGGTCCCCCGCGGGCTCTAAACCAAGAACTGAGCAATCAAAGACTGCTGATTACTCTCTGCCTTCTCTGTCCCTCCAGTGCTTACTTGAACTCTCGGCCTCCTCTGTCCCTCCATCTCTTACTTGAACTCTCGGCCTCCTCTGTCCCTCCATCTCTTACTTGAACTCTTGGCCTTCTCTGTCCCTCCAGCGCTTACTTGAACTCAGAGGCGCACTGAGAGGCTGAGCCAGCTGCCAGTCAGACATCTGGGCAGATCCCAACAATATTGTCAAGCTCCCGGCAGAGCCTGGACCGGCTCTGTAATGTCAGCCGACAGCAGGTTTCAGCCTACCGTCTTCTCAGTCTGGGACACAGAAGTGTAGAACTTAATGCCCTCATGTGGACCTCAGGAGAAGTATGGTCAAAAAGATTTGACCGTATGTCTTCTTTAATCCTTAAATCCTAGTGCTGTCAGGCTTTCATCCGTTGTGGCATCATGGTGGAGATGAAGATTTGCAGTGCAACTACAGCATAACAACTTGTTAAAGCTGAATTTCTCTCTCTCAATCAGCACTGTCTATTATTAATCCTTATGCTGCTAGTGTTATAATTAGATAGAAAAGTATATCATATATCATTTTTTCATGTTTCTTTAGTTACTTCCTGGTTTCCAGGCCAAGACAAATAATGCAATACTTCCCATGAGCCTTTAGGAGGGAAGGAGGGGCTTTTTCAGATAAGCACATGCCACCTGCCTGCGCTAAGGGCAGATGGATTCCAGGAAGTACATGCTACATGAATATGTAACTATGAATCATCTGCCTTTACTCAAGATGGCTGTGGCCATCTCTCTAGGTTGACTCTATAGGGTTGATTTACTAAAACTGGAGAGTGTAAAATCGGAGTGTAGCACCAAAATATGTGCAAGCAGCCGTAGAAATTTAAAGCACCCATTTTAGTCTAGAAGGCCATGAAGGGTGGTTAGAGTACTGCACTCCTGTGTGTTACTGCCATAACTTTAAAACAACTCCTCAAAGTACCAATAAAAGATTTACTTACAGAGATGTTTGCAAATACTGTCCTAGACTGAAAAAGAAAATGAAGGCAGACACCACATCTGAGGACTGGTAAGCTGCAATATATTGCATTTTTGTTCTTGAGTTTAAATACACTTTAAAGTATCACTAAACCCACATCATAAAGAACTATCAATAAATGTTGTATTACATGCTGTTCATACTCAGTCATTCACTATGAGATTTGTTTTCTCTACTCTGCAAAAAAACTGGTAGATCCTGCTGTTCTCTGTTTCCCCCTCCTATTCATGTCCCCAATTCATCTAGGGATTTTGCAGCTGTGGTGGCAACTCTGCACATGCTCAGTTTTCAGTGAGTTTCTATGCTAAGCATTTCCTCCCTATCACATCTGAGCAGCCCATGTGACTATAGAGTCACACGTGTGGGCGTATACACAGTGGTAAATCACAGCCCTCTCCCTCCCTCCTCCATGCCCACTAACTGGCTCAATACAATGAGGGCGGGGTATTACATCTTGATTGATGTTATTGCCAAAAAATAATATATTTGATTTCAAATATGTATTTGTATGACAATTTAAAACAATTTATTGATATTTATTTTTATTTTGTATACCAAAGACTGTTTGTTTGTTTTTATTTTTTGTTATTTAAAAAAAATACATTTTTGTGACCAGCAGCATAGGACTAGAAGCTCCTCCTGTGTATGTTTCCCTGCAGACAGGCTGGGAAAGAGCTGGGTCATGTGACCGCTGTATATCAATTAGGAAAAAGGTACTAAGATGGTTTTTTTTAATGAAAATAATTACAGTGCCATCATCCATATACAGTGATAGAAGGGACAATGTAAATAAACTGTGTGTGTTTAGTGTCACTATAAGGCTGTTTTGTAACTGAAGAACTTTTTGACCACATCATCTATTCCCCTCAAAGAACATAGCGATTACTAACCTCTCCTTTGGTGTGTGCTGCCAAACGCTGCGGTAATGAGGACAAATTATTGACTGAATTCCCCTGACACTGATACCTCCAGCAGTGCTGATCTCCTGGTCCCCTGCTGTGCACAGTAGTTCCTCCTGCTCCCCTCTACATCACTACAGAACACAGAAGTGAAAAAGGGGTTGGCAGAAGAAATCAGAAGATCAGCTCTGGAGATGTTCCTTTCTGAAAGGACTTCAGATGAAATTTCTCTTCATTACCAGCAGCACAGGCCATGGGAGAGGTACAGTGCCTTGAAAAAATATTCATACCCCTTGAACTTTTCCACATTTTGTTATGTTACAACCAAAAATGTATTTTATTGGAATTTTATGTGATAGACCAACACAAAGGGGCACATTATTGTGAAGTGGAAGGAAAATAATAAATGATTTTCAAAAGTTTTACCAAATAAATATCTCAAAGTGTGGCATACATTTGTATTCAGCCCCCTTCACTCTGTTACCCCTAACTAAAATCTAGTGGAACCAATTGCCTTCAGAAGACCCCTAATTAGTAAATAGAGTCCATCTGTATGTAATTTAATCTGAGTATAAATACAGCTGCTCTGTGAAGCCCTCAGAGGTTTTTTAGAGAACGTTAGTGAACAAGCAGCATCATGAAGTCCAAGGAACACACCAGACAAGTCAGGGATAAAGTTGTGGAGAAGTTTAAAGCGGGGTTAGGTATTAAAAAAATATCCCAAGCTTTGAACATCTCACAGAGCACTGTTCAATCCATCATCCGAAAATGGAAAGAGTATGGCACAACTGAAAACCTACCAAGACATGGCCGTCCACCTAAACTGACAGACCGGGCAAGAAGAGCATTAATCAAGAAGAAGAAAGAAAGCCACTGTTAAAGAAAGAGAGAAGTCCCATTTGCAGTTTGTGAGAAGCCATGTGGGGGGCACAGAAAACATGTGGAAGAAGTTGCTCTGGTTAGATGAGACCAATATTGAACTTTTTGGCCTAAAAGCAAATTATATGTGTGGCGGAAAATGAACACTGCACATCGCCCTGATCACACCATCCCCACTATGAAACATGGGGGTAGAAGCATCAGGTTGTGGGGATGCTTTTCCTCAGCAGGGACAGGGAAGCTGGTTAGAGTTGATAGGAAAATGAATGGAGCCAAATACAGGGCAATCTTAGAAGAAAACCTGTTCGTGTCTGCAAAAGACTTGAGACTGGGGCGGAGGTTCACCTTCCAGCAGAACAACGACCCTAAACATACAGAAAGCAGCGCCTACTAAGCCAGCATTGGAAGTATAAACGGGTCATCTGCTGTATCTCTCTGGACTGGTGGTGACGGTGATGGAAGCTGCTGTAGCGATGCACTGATGGCTGTCAAGCAATCGGTCGTATTTCCACGGTGCCTTCTTTGCAGGGAACAGAGGATGTGCTCAAAAAATCTTTCAGTTACAGAGAAACAGCCCTAAAGTGTATTTAAACTCGAGAACAACAATGCATGCAACCTGCCGGTTGTGGTGTCTGCCTTCATTTTCTGCATGTACGGAGGAATAACTATTGATCCTTTCAGAATTCTAGTACTTATACTATAAAAAAGTATGTTATCAGCTTTCCCAGCTATCTAGTGTGACCTAAAGAATAGAAGAAATTGCGTTCGGAGGTTTCTTTTTTTTTTTTTAATTCTTTATTTATTTAATAAAACAGTAAAACAAGAAGGCATACAGTAAGGCAACAGTGGTCCTGAATGGAGAAAGTAAATTCACAAAAAGATAGCAGGGGTCCATTTTCACAGCAGATACAGTGTATCTATTATCGAGCAATGGTGTAAAAATAGGATTGCATTGGAGACCCTGTCAGATATATAGATTATCAAGGGGCCCCAATGGTAGAAGGTACGATGACTAACGATTGACATTGGAGCTCGGCGGGCATATCTAGGGAAGTCCCCCCGTCCCATCGGCATCCAACTGAGGGCTGGCATCCGGGGGACCGAAGATACCACCCCAGAGTCCCAGAGCACCAGGATAAGTACTGAGGGGTTCAGCACAGGTATGTCCTCTTGGGGGGAGAGCTGAATGCAGACCCAGATAACCGAATAACCTTTGTATGGAGGTGCCACGAGGCTAGTTGCGATTATCCAGGTCAAAGAGATAGGGGAGTGTAGAAAGTGGATACCACATGTGGTACTGAACACGCGTTCAGAGGTTTCTCTAGCAGCTGACACATCAATAGTCATGAATTGATATTGCTTAAATACAAAAATAGTGCAGAGCTTATAGTAAATTCAAGTGAAACCAATATGGATACAAGAGAAAAAAATTATAATTAATATATGGTTCAAAATATTAACACCACAGTGATCATCTGAAAATCCTCCTCAATGCGGTATTCAACACGTAACAATCCATGAAACACCTGTGTTGTGGACTGGTGATCCACCACTGTGGAAAGGGGCATACACGTTTACCACATTAAGGGGACTCCTATACCATAGGTACAGAGTTAATTGCGCTTGTTTTAATGCGACATCCAAATCAGCAAAATGGACACCTCTCCACTGTGAACAGTCAAGTTAGTAACATATTACAAACGGCTCTCCAGTTGGGTCGCACGTGTAAAACTTGTAGTTGGTCAACATTACCAACATTAACCATATAAGACAGAGCAGTCCCACATAGTGTAAAATTGGTAAGTAATATTTATTAAAAACAAAGAATTAAAACACTCACATATTAATAATTATCAAAGTTCTTGTATATAGCAATCGTCCTGGGAAAACAGAAGGTTCACTTCCTGGATAGAAGAACACTATGACGTCACAAGCACAGTCTCTCTAATGTGACCTGCAGAACACTTTTTTTTCCCCTGTGCAATGGAGATGAAAAGAGGAGGAGGTGTTGGTAGTCCAATTTGTAGAGTAGCCAAGGGTGACAATGCTGCTCCTCCACAGATGCAGTACAGTGAGTGCGCGTTGTCACCCTAGTACAGGAAGTGTGTTACCAGCAAGCTAACCAGGTAAAACAAAACTTGGAAAAAAAGAAAACTATTGCAGCCACCACACCTAAGGACTGGTAAACTGCAATATATTACATTCTTGTTTGATACATTTTAATGTATGAAAATAGACAGCCTCACATTAAAGTTTTATAAAGGGATTTATATCTGTATAATGATCTCTGTTGTAGAGCCTAAGGGCCTGGACAGCGTTTAAATTCTGCAGTAAATATATGGACTTTACATATTGAGTTTTAATAAGAGTATGAATTGTAACAAACACCTATCACAGTTTTATTGGTGTTTTTTCGTAGTTATCCTTTGTATGGTAGCTTCTGAAAAAAATGTGTTTGCAGCAAATTCTAAATGTCTCTGTGTGTCTTAGCGGTAATCCAGCATTAGTGAACGGCCTAAGCCAACGTTAGGTTTTTATGCCTGTGACGGATCACTGGGGTGTCAGATGTACGTTTTTATAGGCGCTGTAATCCATATGAAATAATTTTACTATTATGTATACAAATCACTCCAGATAACCAAAAGAAATAGTTGCTGGAAGGGAGATTTACATTTAAAACTACAGGCCTGGATCAGTGATATGTGCACATATTTATTCTTTAACCCCTTCAGAGCCAGGCTGATCTGTCTTTCAGGTAACCGCTATTAGAGTAGCTTTACACTGCCCTGGTGCAGTCCCATTGCATTTTGGGCAAAGCTCAGCTAACCTGTGGATTTTGTGCAGGTTAGCTGTGCTTTCCCATAGACTTCTATGATGTCCCGCCTTTTTGGCGCGGTTTCAAAAAGCGCACCAAAGGTGCAACAAGCAGGAGTTTTGGTGCGCTGTCTAAAATTGGTTAGCTGTACTTTTAGCAAAAGTGCAATGGGGCAGTGTGAAGCGCCCTTATCCTCAATTAACTCTCTGCATGCTGGCATACACCCAAACACACTTCCAAGCATTCTTGGCAGTAAAGCCGAACTCCAGGAAGAGGACTAAATACAAATACAGGAGCTATTTTACTTTTGTCTATCCAGTTATGAGATTTACACAGCTTTGCCACAGCCCCAGGGCTGCTGTTAGAAAACATGCCCCCCCAGACAGGCCCCCTCCTTCCCAGCATTGGTAGGTTTATGGGTGCAGGTATATTGCCCTGAACACAGCTCCAGTTGTATGAATCAAAGCCATTTATTCACACGGGCACAGTACCTGATGTCTCACTTTTGAGACAGAAAAATAAATTGAGGACACAGATCCCCAATCCTTTCTCTGCAGCCACAACCGCACTGCATAGTTAGTGAACAGGAAGCTGTCAGTACAGAGGCTTCCTGTTCATTTACAAACTAAGGTATAGTAAGAAAAAAAACTGTTTACTATGCTTCAGTTATGAATAAACACAGGGTTTATTCACGGTACCACTCACAGATTTCTTTTAGGAGAGGGAGAAATCATGACGTGTTTGCCAGTTTCCCACTCTTCATCCTCTCCATCCTAAAGCCGATCCCCCGTGTGGCATGCCTGCAGTAACTGAAAGCAGGAGAAAGGGGGAGGAGAAAAGGAAAGTTGCACTGTGGGGGATGAGGGGCACTGAGCTGTGTTCAGCAACCATTGGTACTGCGTGCACCATAAAACTGCCCAGCGCACCCCTGTTGAACTGATGGGGCCTGGGCTCCAACAAGGAGGGCCGATGCCACCCCTTATTGTTGTCCCCGCATAGCCCTGTCTGACAGTGGAGGGAGACCAGATTTTTCCCAACTGCAATTCAGTAACCCAGCTCCCATATTCAGTACATAGTTCAAACATGTGTTTAGGTGTTTGCTTGTTTTGCAGTAAAATGAGAAGACCCAAACTGATGAGCTCATCTCTCTCTCTCTCTCTTGCTGTGCTGTCTCCTCCTATTAGCATGTTACTTGTTATCTCATGGGCACTGCAGCACAACTGATTGGCTCGGTTTACGGCTTCTACTTTCCAAGTCTTATCTCTGCTGTGCAGGGACTGAAAGAGCATACTTGTTTACATACAGTTTTTGGCCCAGTGATACAATCACCCCAGCCCATGGCCTGCACTTAACATGCCTACTTTCCAGGTGGTCCTGCCAAGTACACAACCACTTTTCAGGTGGCTCTGCCCAGATTAATCCCACTTTTCGAGTGGTCCCAGCCCCAGTTATGCAGGAACTCCCCCCTCACTGTTGCAATACCCCCCTTTTTTTCCTTGTGCATGCTCAGTAACTCCTAAAAGGGTAATGCTGTGATCTCAAGACACAGAATCATTGGGACAGGGCACCTATATACAAGAGTGTCTCTGCCATCTATTAAAGAGGTTGATACCAAGTCAAATGCAGAAACTCACCCTGTTTGCATTTACAATATACATTTAAAGCCCATCTCTGCGTAAGGAAAAAAAAGCCAATGGGTCTACCCCTGCAGTGCAAAGGTTAAATGCATGTTTAGGTCAAGGGGGCCACAAAAAAAAAGTTTGTTACCTGATCCCCTACTTCCCATCAGGCAATGTTCTCCTCCGCTGTCCTATGCTCAGCAGTGGACTCATAGGCTTGTTTAGTTGTGCATTGGACTTGAGGACGTCAAAAGACCTGTGAGCACCAGAACATAGGGAAGAAGAAACTGTGGGGGCCGTTCTTACAGCCTTGGGGGGGGGGGGGGCTGTAGAAGCAAAGGATAGGGTAAGTAAAACTGCTTTTCTCTTTCCTTCATTGACGGACACAGCTCCTGGTATCCATAACCATTGGGTAATATTGCGCCCTACAGGAGTAGGACACTAGGCAGAAAAGAATTATAGCCACACCCATGGGCAGTCCCAAGGGGTATACTCCCTGTCTCTGCTATAGCTACTCAGTTTTTTCTGCCTAGTCAGGCGTAAGGACCTAGTTCCTTGCTAGGATCTTTGGTCCATGCTAATTTTTTTCTTTTTAGATCAAATTTTTTGCTCCTGGATTTTTCCTGTGAGATCTACAATCAACTGCTGGACTGGGCGACGTGCTGGATAATCTAGATCCAGTGGTCACCCCAGTCTGGCCAGCGAGCGGGTGCAGACTTCAGCTTCGTGCTAGGTCTGCCAGGACATAGCCCTACTGGATGGGCTGGCCTGTGAGTCAAACGCCTCATGAGGTCGCATATAACAGGGTCTCAGCCCGAGTTGCAGCATTCGTCCATTTCGATTGAGAGGGCTTCTGCCTGGAGCAGTGCCCGCTAGGTTCCTTGTATGGTGAGTAGTTGTCCCTTCTCTCTCCTGGAGGGTTTTGGGGGTGGTATTGAGTCCCTCCTTGGGACGGTCGGACCCCCAGGTTCCCCTCCTTCCCGCAGGCATCCCCCCTTGCCGAGTCCCTCACCTGCGGAAGGAAGGCAAAGTGCGTCCAATCCTGGACTTCAAGGCGCTCAACTGCTTTGTGCGGGTACAGAAGTTCAGAATGGAATCCATTCGAACAGTGGTAGCATCCCTGCGTCAGGGAGATTTCCTTGCCTCTATCAATATCAAGGATGCCTACCTTCACATTCCAATATGTGCCAGTCACCAGTGATTTCTCCACTTTGCTGTGGGAGAGGAGCATTATCAGTTTGTCACGTTACCCTTTGGTCTCGCCTCTGCTCCTCGGGTCTTCACAAAAGTTTTAGCCCGGTGCTAGTTTTGGAGTCCAGACTACTGATCGATGTCTTTGAACTCAGAGCGATCAGACTGTGTCTGGATCATTGAACAGATCGTCTTCAGGGTTGTCCAGTACGCATTTAATCGGATAACGCCACGGCCGTGGCTTGTGTCAATCACCAAGCGGGCACAAGAAGTGTCTTGGCGGCTCTGGAGGTAGCCGACAATCTAAGGAGGGCAGAACGATTTGTTTCAGCCCTCTCCTTCGTACACATTCCTGGGGTGTAAAATTGGACCGCAGATTACCTAAGTCGGCAGGTGTTGGGTCAAGGGGAGTGGTCCCTTCATTCGGAAGGTGTTTCATCAGCAGTGTCTCCGGTGGGGTACCCCAAGGTGGATCTGTTGGTGCCTCAGCTCAAAAAAAGGTGCAGAGGTTTGTGGCTCGGTCAAGGGATTCTCTGGCGGATGCCACCGATGCGCTTGTGGCCCTATGGGGTCAGTATCATCTTATTTACGCCTTCTCTCCTCTCAAGCTTCTGCCCAGATTTCTATGCAGGATCAAGACAGAAGAGATTCCGGTCATCTTAGTGGCTCCGGACTGGCCTCGTCAGGCTTCGTATGCTGATCTGGTGCGACTGGTCGCTGACGTTCCTTGGAAGTTTCCTCTCAGGGAAGATGTGCTGTCCCAAGGACCGATCTTCCATCCTGCTTTACAGTCGCTGGCTTTGACGGCTTGGCTGTTCAATGCCAGGTGCTGAAAGATAGAGATTTATCTGATTCGGTGATTCCTACACTATTAAAAGCTAGCAAATCTACTTCTAGGAAGATCTACCATCGTACGTGGAAGACGTACATTGCATGGTGTGAGTCGCTTGGGGTTCATTCTTGCTCCTTCTTGGTGGCTCGGATCTTAACCCTCCTTCAATGGGGGGTTGAACAGAAGTTGGCCTTGAGTACCACCAAGGGCCAGGTGTCGGCTTTTGCGGTCTTCTTCTAACAATCTTTGGCCACACACGCCCTGGTGCGTACCTTTCTTTAGGGTGTCTGACATTTGGTTCCCCCCAGTGCAGGCTCTGTCGCTGCCTTGGGACCTCAATTTAGTGCTTTCAGCTCTACAGAAGCCTCCCTTTGAAAATATTTTGGAGATTCCCCTGCTTGCGCTGTCCCAGAAGATGGCCTTTTTAGTGGCTATCACCTCTTTGCGCAGGGTGTCAGAACTGACGGCGTTATCCTGTCGTTCACCCTACCTGAGGATTCACAGGGATAAGGTGGTTTTTGCCCCATCCGTCTTTCCTTCCAAAGGTTGTCTCTGATTTTCATTTGAATGAAGACATTGTGTTGCCCTCCCTGTGTCCCAGGCCTAAACATCTGAAGGAAATTGCCTCCCATGCCTTGGATGTGGTCTGGGCTATTAGGGTGCATCTGGCAGCTATGTAGTCTTTCAGGAAGTCAGACTCTCTATTTGTGCTCATGGACGGACATCGAAAAGGGTTGTCTGCTTCCTCTGCGACCATTTCCATATGGATCAGACAGACGGTGGTACAGGCCTATTCCATCAGGGGTCAGGTGCCTCCTATTACTGTCAAGGCGCACTCTACTAGGGCTCTTAATGCCTCCTGGGCCTTCCTTCATCAGGCGTCAGTGAAGCAGGTTTGCAAGGCGGCCACCTGGTTGTCGGTGCATACTTTTACAAAGTTTTATAAAGTGGATGTGTTGGCATCTGCGGATGCTTCCTTTGGCTGCAAGGTTTTGCTGGCTGCTGTTTAAGAGCACCTGATCCTCTTTGAGGGTGTATTGTTTTTTTTTTTTTTTCAAATGGGCTCCAGTTGTTTGGTTGAGCTCCTGTTGCCTGGTTGGCTCATGTTTAGCTTTGGGAATTTTTTTGGTTGTTCCCACCTCACACTGCTTTGGGACGTCCCAATGGTTATGAATACCAGGAGCTCTGTCCGTCAATGAACGAAAGAAAAAATGGGATTTTTGATTTGTTGTAAAGTCTACTTCTCTGATGTTCATTGACAGACACAGTACCCACCCCTCTGTGGAGTTATTATTCTCCTGACACTGCTTGTAACAAAACTGAGTGATTATAGCAGAGAGAGGGAGTATACCTCCCGGGACTGCCCATGGGTGTAGCCATAATCATTTTCTGCCTAGTGTCCTACTCCTGTAGGGGGCAGTATAACCCAGTGGCTATGAATACCAGGAGCTGTGTCCATCAATAAACATCAGAGAAATAGGTTTTACGGTAAGTCAAAAATCCCGTTTTTGCAGCCCCCTGGACCTAAAAGAGCATGACATCCCTGCAGTGTGAGGGCAGCCCCACTGCAAGGGAGCGTTTGTCCTTTCTCTGGAGTTCAACTTTAAAGCGGTAGTATCCCGCTTTTTGACACTTTTACCTACAGGTAAGCCTATAATAAGGCTTACCTGTAGGTACAAATAATATCTCCTAAACTGGCATGGCACGCGCATGCGCTCTGAAGGTCCGGGGGGACCTTCAATTATTTGGCGGGAGCTTGCCGGAAAATCACTCCCGCGCGCATGCCCGGAAGAGACGGCGAGGGATCATGGCAGCGCCCGCAGCGATGTCCGGGGGTCCGTGTCAGGGGGCTTCGTTCTAAGGTAAGTTACACATAATGGGCTAGTATGCGATGCATACTAGCCCATTATGCCTTTGTCTTGCAGGGGTTTACAACCGCTTTAAAGATCTATTAATGAGAGCTGTATTCATTTGTGTCTTTATCTGCCTGGAGTTCAGCTTTAAAGATATATTAATGAGCGCTTTATTAATTTGTGTCTTTTTTATCTGCCTGAAGTTCAGCTTTAAGTTACTGTTTTTCTACTCTATTGGGTGACGGCCCATGAAGAAGTCCCGGAACCCTGTTCAAAACTTGTGGTTGTTCTGGCATACCTGTATCCATTCATAATTAGGATATCAGCATGGTGTCATCCAACCCTTTAAGACATAACTTGCATCTCTTCATACCAATAATTTAATGTAAGACAGACTCATTGCTGGAATAATGAAATATGTAAAAAGTAGCTGCGTGTCACAGTTATATAACTCGTCTGCTTTTCTATATCCAGATTTTGCAAATGCCCCCCGTCTCCATAATTAATACAGTGTCAGTTTCTGTCTCTGCTTGGAGCTTATGTTGTATTTCAGTTATTTTTGGCATAGCAAATAGTTTCCATGTGTTACATATTATCGAGGAACAGTAGTGTTCTTCAACTTGTCTCACCTAATGAACCGAAATAGACATCATTTTTATACAAGCCACATCGAGTAATGAGGGAGCAGAGCAGCGGCCTGCGGTTCTGTGGAATGTTTAGTGCTCAGTATTGGAACACGAGGCTGCGCTGCATTGTGGTGTATCTGCCGCTCCATCATTATGTACAGCGAGTATATAAAATAATCTATACCTTTTTAAAATACCGAATTTATCGGCGTATAACGCGCACCTCAATTTTAAGAGGGAAGTTTCAGGAAAAAAATCTTAAATTTGAAATGAAGAACTTTTGTCATGGAAAATAATATTCGCTTGATGCACAAATAACTCTGTTGCGCTAATAAGTGCACTTTTGGATATTAATATACGCCAAGCGCATTCAATCATGTTGTGCTAAAAAGCACAGTTCTCAGCTCTTTTATACAAGGTAATTGAGCTCACTCAGCAGTAGCCAGTAATACAGACACACTACTGTCGTGAATCCCATTCTGATCGCAGCAATTCTACCCGCGATTTGAGATGCTAGTTTGTGAATGGAGCCTTAGAGTACCTTGGACTTTTATTAGTTTTGCACAGTTTTTTATATTAATATTGTGGAAGCGCTGCATTATATTTACAGCTGCCACAGCTACTTTTACAAAATATTCACAGAAAGGGGATTATTATCTGCAAAATTACTTAGCATTTTGAAGTGTTACACATGTTGTGTAAATAAAATGGTTAAAAAAGATTTTAGCATTGGGAAATGTGGAAAGGTAAATATTCACCTTCTTCTCCCTCCACCCATCGTTTTAGCCAAGTATAAAGTTGATCACTGTCCATGATACTTTTTTCTGTGCTTAAACCTTTAAAAGAAGGGGGTAGACCCCCAAAAGCTTATCCTGAAAATGGAACTGTTAGTGCAAATAAAAAAGTTTCTTGAATAGTGCTCTGCTAATATGGTTACAATTACCCTTAGCCAGGTACAACATGGGGTTGATGTACTAAAATTGGAGAATTCAAAGTCTGGTGCAGCTGTACATGGTAGCCAATCATTTTCTAACTTCAGTTTGTTCATTTAAGCTTTGACAATAAAACCTGAAAGCTGATTGGTTTCTATGTAGAGCTGCACCAGATGTTACACTTTCCAGTTTTAGTATATCTTTTTTTTTTTAAAGCAAAGTAAATGTGTCACTGCAGCAAATGCTTCTGTATTATTAACATAAGGACCACATAAACTTTACATATTCATGCCTTAAAAAAAAAAAAAAAAGTAATCTGTAATCGCTTTGGGAAAGGTTTAAAGCAAAGCCAATCTAGCCTTCTCCCCCTGACGTCTCCATTTTTTTTTTTTTTGATGTGATGGATCTGCTATACCTGAACAAGCCAAGTGTTGGCCCAGCACCCAGGAGTGGGTGAATGGTCATAGAGGGATACCTGATTAGAGCTAGTGATATTGTCTCTGTACATATTCATGTGGTCCCTAACTCACAACACGCCACAGAAAACGCATCTGCACAATTATGTACAATATGGGCTCAAAATTAAATTCAAAACTCCTTATATCAAAATTTTGGAGTTAGGGTGATGCCATTTATTGATTAACTAAAAAAAAATTGTAGTGCAAGCTTTTAAGCATGCTAGCCTCTCATCATGGGGTTGATTTACAAAAGGTAAATACTGTAGACTGTGCACTTTGCAAAGTTCAGTTGCACTCTGCAAGAGCAGTTGCTCCAGAGCTTAGTAAATGAGCAGAAACTCAGCTGACTTCCATCATCCAAGCATGTGCAAGCAAAAATGCTGTTTTTTAAATTAAATTTTTACTTTCCTTGCACGTGATTTGATATTCTTTGCAAAGTGAAGCTTTAACTCTTTGCTAAGCCCTGGAGAAACTGCACTTGCCGAGTGCACAGTCTATTTGCCTTTAGTAAATCAACCCCTATGCCTCTTCTTCAATCACTAACCGGGTACACATCTCTGATGAACTCCTTAAAAGTCATGGTCTCTGGCTTCAGTAATTAGCCATCAATCTGCACACTTGTCTGTATGGAACCCAGGCAGATAGCATTTTCCAGAGGAGAGGTTGGCATTGACAGCCATCCTGCTTCCCACATTGCAAATTACTTTTCGCTCCAAGGCTATATTTTATGATTGTGTGAAGCAATGATTGATAAAGGTTTGAAAAGTTGAAGTGTGTCAGAACATGGGAGGGGAGAAGGTCATGGGAAGTCTTGGATGCGAGAATTTGAAGAGAGGACTTAAGCGTGGAAGAAAAGAATGCTGTGTTTGACATGTAGCCTGTTCCTGAAGCAGCGCCTCAAAATTGTTGGGGAGAACGTTATATCTTAGTCAATGGAGGGAAAAACATTTGAGGAGTGAGAAGAGATGTGGATGAGTTGAGCCTCAGACTTCCGGATTAGAGTGAAGCCAGTCATTGGAAAGACGCAGAGGGAGTGTTAGAACAGTCTAGCCAAGATGTAATGAGGGTATGGACCAGCATTTCGGTTGTGTCATGCATGAGAAAGGGACAGATATGTGAAAGTTTGATGTCATGAAGTAGTTAGCGTGTGAATGTTTGGTTGACATTAAGGAGCAGAGCCAAATATTAGTTCAAAGCAATGAGCTTGGGGAGCTGGAGGTATTGGGAAACTGTCAACGGTTACTGTTATTTTAGGCGAGGAAACCAATTAAGATGGTAAAAATGACACACTTTGTTTTAACAACATATTAATTACAAAATGGGGAATTAAATAACAGTTCTGCAATGCTCAGCCTTTTAGTGTCACCAATGCTATACATTAAGCAGACAGGCATTCTTTACAACACTCCCCAAAGGACCAAAAAAACACTAATTCATAAAGTATTGGGTTTTTGTATTGTATTTTGGCCAAAATATGTCAGTACACCACCCACACCATGACATTTGTGTTTTAGCATGGTCCACAGCCAGAGGGTGTTTGAACATTGTAGCACAAGTTAAGAAAAGCTAAACCCAAAAACAAATGTGATATATTGCATTTGAAATAGTCGCTGCAGTATTTTTATTTTCAAGGTTTTTCTCCCCATTATTTTCAGTGGCGGCCCTACCATAATCTACATGCAGGGCGCCAGACGCATGGATTCCAAAAGGTTTTTTTTTTTTATTTTGATGCACGTGATTAGAGCTAGAGGCTGAAATAGGCTTCAAAAATGGATGGGCTCGGGGAGCAGAGCACTGCGCCCTGAGCCCACCCAGTTGTGTGGCAATAGCGAATGAATATTCGCTATTGTCACACGGATCCTCCTCCTGGCCAATCAGGACCCGTTTCCCGATTGGCTGAAAGGAGAAGCCATACCATTGGCCAAGGAGGAGGGAGGAAGCCGCTGCCGTTGCTGCCTGTCCACATGTCCAGGGTGAGGGGTTAGTGAGCCGGCGACGGGCGTGCAGACTGGTGTTGTCCATCTGCCGCCTTTACACTTGTGAAACCAATCTCGCAAAACACTTTTAATGGTAACTAAAAAAATAGAATGCATAAGAACTTGTTCATCCATGCATCAATACCCTCTGTTTATTAAGCATTATTAAAACCTCATAACCACCCTTCCAATGCCTGCCATGAATAGTACAATGGCACTACCCAGTGCTGTTCACACAGGAGCAGTAGCGTTGTGTTGTGTTAAAAATTAGGCAACATGTCGCCTTCATAAGGCAACTCTTGTCAGCTGACAGCTATCTTCATTAATTTCAATGCTAATGCTCTATAACCGCACCTTCAAGCTGTGTTCTGTCCCCGCCCCCTCCAAAAATGAAAAGTCAGCAGCTACCCATACTGTAGCTGCTGACTTTTAATATTAGGACATTTACCTGTCCTGGAATCCAGCAATGTAGGGCTGTGGGCACCGCTGATGCTGTCGCCGCTGTTGCTGGTAAGGGAACCTGGCAGTGAAGCCTTGCGGCTTCACGGCCGGGTCCCTACTGCACATGCACGAAGTGCTCTCTTACTGGCCTAGAAGCAGGGGAGGGAGGAGGAGGGGCCGAACTTCTGACTTACCTCGCCACAGTGAGGTCAGACGGAAGTGGGGACAGGGTACCTGTCAGAAACAGGAGACAAATAAGCGGAAGTTCCACTTTTGAGGGGAACTCCACTTTAACAGCGCCTATAGCTGTGTGTAAGTGAAGCATTTATAAAGTGTTAGCTGGGCATTAGGAGAGAGGCCGTGGAGGTTCTTGTATCCCAGAATCACTTGGTAAATGATAGAGAAGGACAGAGCTGCTCCAAGCACTTCCTCTTTGTACTGAGCAGTCATTATCTTCTGTGTGCCTGCAAAAGCATAAAGCCAGCCAGCAATACTGACAGTACCAGACAGGAGCAGAGGCAATGATCATTGTTGCCAGCGGTAATTATTTTTTTTCAGCATATTTAAGCTGGATCAAGCCAACTGTTAAAGAGATCAAAGTATACAAATCCATCTTACAGAGGATTTACAAAGTGTCTGCTATTGCAGGAAAACCCAACCACACCTTAAAGTAGATAATTTCCTTCTACATCACTTCACACTTTCATGGACATTTATCAAGCATTCTTGAAGTTTTTTCAGTGCTTCATAAACACAACAAAAATGCGTCATAAACACAACAAAAATGCGTCATAAACACATCATAAATGCTGAAGAAGCGTTAATGAGCATTGCTTTGTTCTTCATAATCAGCACACATGTGAATGAGTCCTTAAAGTTCACATACATTTGAAACTAATCCTATTAAAATTTAGGAAAGCAAGAAAAAGTAAAAGATGGACGGTAGAGCCCATCTTTATTATAATCACATGATCAGGCCCAAGGTTGTAAGAAATATTGCACCCCTGGGACCCCATTAATCATGCAGTCTGAGTCGGAATAGGGTGAGCTGGGCTGCTGAGTCTCTGCTGGATGGAGATAACAGGGCAGTTGTGGTTTTGAAGGAATGAATTTAGTGCTCTTGCAGTAACATTGTGGATGAGCTGCTCCATGGTACCTGCAGCTACAGAAGTAAGTGTGGGCCTGTTATAAATCTTTTTTACTGTTTAATGCGATATTAAAGGGGCTCATCCCTCCTGCCAGGTGCCTTATAGCAAGTAGCCTGCTCTGGAGGCACCCAAGCAGGCGTGCCCCCGACCAGAGGCTCTTGTGTGTCCATTCACAGACACACACAGCCGTGGCTTGGCTTGCCCCTTCTGATTGGCTTATCTGGCTGTGGTTGACAGCAGTGTGAGTCCCAGAGAGGCAAGGCTCTCGTGGACATCGCTGGATTTAGAGGGGGCTCGGGTAAGTATTTGGGGGTGGGCTGCTGCACACAGTAGTTTTTTTTTACCTTCATGTATAGAATGCATGAAGTTAAAAAGCCTTGTGCCTTTACAACCACTTTAAGAATATGTAAATACCTGTATGTCCATAGCCTAGCCACAGGTATGCTTTAAACATTGGCTCCAAGCAAGTATTAACAGAGGCTTTTAATCAATTACATTTTTTTTTTTTTTTAAGCAGTTAATGTAAGTACCTGAAATAGACCTTTGCGTTGATAAAGCAGAGCTCCAGTCATTTTTGTGTTTAATAAACCTTTAAAAACCACACACTAACCTGTCCCAGGATCCAGCGATGTGGTCGCAAAAACCATTGCTTCTCTCCCTCTCCTCTCCCCGGCACCAGCATTTTAACTGCAGGCACCCGGCTGTGACAGCTTTCAGCTTCACTGCCGGGTGCCCACTACGCATGCGTGACTCGCGATGCACCTCCTGAACGGTTGGGCAGTCTTCTGGGAACTATGACGTGTCCCAGAAGACTTCACAGAGGGAGGGGGAGAGGAGAACTTCCGTTTGGATCACCTAGGCCAGTGATGGCGAACCTTGGCACCCCAGATGTTTTGGAACTACATTTTCCATGGTGGCGCTGCCTAATTGGTAAATGTACAAAAGTATTAAAAAGTGCAACGTGATAATAGAAAGCGACGTCACTATAGGATATATTATTAGATGTCAATAAACATTTAAAGTGATGTGTGCTGATGAATGTGAATAAGGAATTAATCGAAGATGATATGAAAGATATGAGTGAAATATAAATCAAAGGAATTATATGTAAAGAATGTATGTGCAAAAGATGTATCACATATAAATAAAATATAAATATACAGTCTAATCATGCAATGTAAACTTAAAGTGCTCTGTGTATAATAAAAATACCCTATTAATACCACATGTGGTGATATAAAGGTGGGTGAAGGATAAATGAACCAAAATATGTGTATGACGTCCAGCGAACAAAAGTCCAATATGAGTGCTTAATATCCAAGTGACAGATATGGTGACCAAAAATAAATTAATTCAAATATAAGTGAAGTATAAATAAACCATATCAAATACGTGACATCCAACCACAATTAAAAAGTCCAATATAAGTGCTTGATGTCTAAGTGACAAGTGTGGTGGCCAAAAGATAGACAACGTTCAGGTATGGATAGCAGGTACCAATATCCTTATGGTGAATTATGAGGAGTGACCCCGTGGTGGGCGGTGAGGTACAGGGTGATCCCTCTGATAAAAAGCTCACTCACCAGAAATACCCACCCCACACAAGGGTATAGAGCGGGTATATAGGTGTATCCTGCGGCAGGAGAGATCACTGTAACCACGCCAAATCCTGAATAGGAGCGTCCTGGAGGTGATCTGTAGGGTCCTGAGTGGATGGTTCCCCAGGGAGAGTACTCAAGATCTATTGAGCTCCTGTCAGTGGGTAATGGGCGTCCAAAAGTGTCCTCGGGGTATCACTCGCAGTAGTGTACCAGGGATTGATGAATAAGGCACATAGCGTGATACCGTATGGGCAAATTTATTGATAAAACATTTGAGAGGTACTCACATTTCAAGAAGAAGATATATGCAAACAGTCATGGAGATGGAGCGCAATCGCGATCCAAGCCTCGATGTCGACAAAACCGGAAGTGATGCGACACGCTGTACGCGTTTCGTAGTAAATACGTCCTCAGCAGCTGACACCCCGAGGACACTTTTGGACGCCCATTACCCACTGACAGGAGCTCAATAGATCTCGAGTACTCTCCCTGGGGAACCATCCACTCAGGACCGTACAGATCACCTCCAGGACGCTCCTATTCAGGATTTGGCGTGGTTACAGTGATCTCTCCTGCCGCAGGATACACCTATATACCCGCTCTATACCCCTGTGTGGGGTGGGTATTTCTGGTGAGTGAGCTTTTTATCAGAGGGATCACCCTGTACCTCACCGCCCACCACGGGGTCACTCCTCATAATTCACCATAAGGATATTGGTACCTGCTATCCATACCTGAACGTTGTCTATCTTTTGGCCACCACACTTGTCACTTAGACATCAAGCATCTTATATTGGACTTTTCAATTGTGGCTGGATGTCACGTATTTGATATGGTTTATTTATACTTCACTTATATTTGAATTAATTTATTTTTGGTCACCATATCTGTCACTTGGATATTAAGCACTCATATTGGACTTTTTTTTCGCTGGACGTCATACACCTATTTTGGTTCATTTATCCTTCACCCACCTTTATATCACCACGTGTGGTATTAATAGGGTATTTTTATTATGCACAGAGCACTTTAAGTTTACATTGCATGATTAGACTGTATATTTATATTTTATTTATATGTGATACATCTTTTGCACATACATTCTTTACATATAATTCCTTTGATTTTTATTTCACTCATATCTTTCATATCATCTTCGATTAATTCCTTATTCACATTCATCAGCACACATCACTTTAAATGTTTATTGACATCTAATAATATATCCTATAGTGACGCCACTTTCTATTATCACGTTGCACTTTTTAATACTTTTGCACATTTACCAATTAGGCAGCGCCACCACCCTACTTTTTATCAACCTTCATATATAGTCTTCGGACTATAATTTAGGGAGGCTGCAGCCTATATTTTAATTTATTCTATTTAATTTATTACTAACACTTTTTATGTATGTATCTATTTATACATTTATCTTTACACATATCCTCCTTTTTATCCAAATAGTACATTAGCGCGGAGTCTATACCTTTTACATTTTCCATGATGCTCATGCACTCTTCAGTGTAGTTGAGCATCATGGGAAATGTAGTTCCAAAACATCTGGGGTGCCAAGGTTCGCCTTCACTGACCTAGGGGATCCGAGTGGAAGTGGGAGCTGGTACCTATCAAAACTAGGTACCCGCGCCCCCCCCCCCCAAAAAACAAACAAATGACATGCGGCAGGAGAGGGGGGAGGAGTGCAACTTTTACCCTTTTGGGTGGAGCTTTGAGTAAAATCCATCTAGAGGCACAGCACTATGAATCAGTCAGACACTTCTGCATGCACATGTACTGAGAAGAGTAGCAAGGATTGGGATGTTGCTGCTTCTTTATTGTCCAATCACAGGCTGGTGGTAGGAAGGTAACCAAGCTTTCATGCCCAGTCCCTAACTACTTCTGAACATGCATAGAAAATTGAGAGCCCCCTCTCTATCCAGCAATGTCCACGAGTCCCTCGGCTTTCCCTCCTGATTTGCTGAGACACAGCAGCGGCGCCATTGGCTCCCGCTGCTGTCAATCAAAGTCAGTTAGCCAATCAGGAGGCCAAAAAGCAGCTCCATGTCTGAATGGACACGCAAAGCTGCAGCTCGGCTCGGGTGCCCCCATAGCAAGCTGCTTGGTGTGGGGGCACTTGACAGGAGGGAGGGGCCAGGAGCACCGAAGAGGAACCTGAGAAGAGGAGATCTAGGCTGCCCTTTGCAAAACTAACTGCAAAGAGGAGGGAAGTATAACATATTTGTTATTTAAAAAAAAAAAAAAAAAACATGAGACTACAATCACTTCAAGTAAAGGACTGGCCATGAGAATTTGCAGTGATGGTGCGCCTCCCCATGTGTCACACAGTGTTGCTTTGGCAAGAACATGGAGAGGCGAGTCTAAGGGGGTAATTTAAGGACGAAATTAGAATGAGAGATGCAAACTGAAGCCCCTTTAAATAAAACAAAGTTCATTCCTTCAGCATGTGATAAATTAGAGTAGCTCCTCTTGAACACGGTGTAGCAATATAATTGTGTTCTATTTGCATAGGCTTGTCAAAATGAATTGTATGGATGTAATAGAATAGTCATCTGTCTGGTCACACAGGAGTTTCTGTTTTATAACATGTTATTTTTGCTATATGGAATACACACAGGTGAAGTTTTATTAACCTGGTAACATTGCTGAGTGGGCTCTTAACCTACATGTAACTGGATATGTCCAAATATCCAGAGATGACTAGACCCTTTCAGCAGTAAAATCTGCTTACATACTGGCAATCTATAGCAGCTATTGTCCAATTTGTATATTTAACCCACAGTTCATTAGAAGCTGTTTTTTTTTTTTGGTTAGATGCCCCAAGCAGAAAGTTTCATAATTCCAGAGTAAAATCTGCCTGGAATTAATTGGGCTGGCTGTGTCATAAAGTAAAACCCCTTTTCCCGTTACAGCAGTTGTATAGGAGTCTAAATATGACAGTTGTCATTTCTACTTACCTTCCTCAATCCAATGCCACCTTTGCCATGGGCACTTCCTTGTTTTACACAAAGTACCACAGCTTCATGCTATTAGACCGGCACCTGCTTCCTAACAGCACTCATGGTGGCCACTCTATTCAGTGTCCTCATTTTGCCTTTCTGCCACCTATCAGAGTGGTCTCTTCCCTGTTTTTGCTGCACCAATCACAGTGGCTCTTCTCTCTATCGCAGTTGCAATCTATCAGAGTCATCTCTGTCACAGCCCCACCAATCACAGCGTACCTTCTCCCTCTGCCTGATTAATTTAAACTTGGTGCAGCTACCGACTCACTGCCTGAACAAAGCTTTTTCAAGCTAGCTGCCACTAGTACGTCTCTCTGCTATCCACAGCATGTAACCTTCAATAATTTCTGTGTGCTAATGTCTGGCTCATCCTGACTTCTGGCTTGTTCTTGGTTATCCATGTTTGCTGCCCATTCTGGCATCAACCTGACTCCAACCTCTGGTCCGATCTTTACAATTGGTGTGTAGGCAGGTAGTGGTAAACGCTGCTCCAGTTGGGAAGTTTGGAGTTAATTGTGTTTCCCGGGTCTTTCTTGGTGGGTTTTTCCTGGGTCCAACCCCTCGGTCATGTATGCTATAAAATGGACAGAGGCCCAGACTCTGGGGGGTTCTGTTGGTTCGGTTCTGACCTGCCTCTGCGGTCACACTCTATCTGCTGTTGCCAGAGTCTGGATTTCCAGTGCCATGCGGAGGTCGGTCGGAGTTCCTTGGAGGATTGCTAGAACTTGCAGCCCCTCCTGAAGATACCATCCATGGATTCTGCCAAGAATGGACTCTTTCCTATGCAAGTGTACTGGGGCAGCCTCAAGCCTAAAGTAAAGGACTAGGGATGTTGGGGAAATTACTGCACTTTTGCCAAGACTGTGATCTGTATATGTCATCATGTTCACTTATTCAAATAAAGCATTTGAAACTTTGCCTTTGCCTGGTCTGTAGTTACTCAAGGGGTGTAATGCAAGTAACTGGCATGTATCTCACAAAAGTGAGTACACCCCTTACATTTTTGTAAATATTTTTTTTATATTTTTTCATGTGACAACACTGAAGAAATGGCACTTTGCTACAATGTAAAGTAGTGAGTGTACAGCTTGTATAACAGTGTACATTTTCTGTCCCCCTCAAAATAACTCAACACACAGCCATTGTTATCTAAAGTGCTGGCAACAAAAGTGAGTACACCCTCAAGTGAATATGTCCAAAATGGGCCCAAAGTGTCAATATTTTGTGTGGCCACCATTATTTCCCAGCACCCCCTTAACCCTCTTGGGCATGAGGTTCTCTTCCAACTCCTCTATGATGACATCATGGAGCTGGTGGATGTTGGAGACCTTGCACTCCTTCACCTTCTGTTTGAGGATGCGCCACTGATGCTCAATAGGGTTTAGGTCGGGCACATGCTTGGCCACTCCATTACCTTTACCCTCAGCTTCTTTAGCATGGCAGTGGTCGTCCTTGAGGTGTTTTTGGGGGTCGATATCATGTTGGAATACTGTCCTGAGGCCCAGTCTCCGAAGGGAGGGGATCATGCTCTGCTTCAGTATGTCACAGTACATGTTGGCATTCCTGTTTCCCTCAATGAAATGTAGCTCCCCAGTGCCGGCAGCACTCATGCAGCCCCAGACCATGACACTTCCACCACAATGCTTGACTGTGGGCAAGACACACTTGTCTTTGTACTCCTCACCTGGTTGGTGCCACAAGGCTTGACACCATCTGGACCAAATAAGTTTACCTTGGTCTCGTCAGACCACAGGACATGGTTCCAGTAATCCATGTCCTTAGTCTGCTTGTTTTCAGCAAACTGTTTTCAGGCTTTCTTGTGCATTCTCTTTAGAAGAGGCTTCCTTCTGGGACGACAGCCATGCAGATTAATTTGATGCAGTGTGCGGCGTATGGTCTGAGCACTCACAGGCTGACCCCCCAGCCCTTCAACCTCTGCAGCAATGCTGGCAGCACTCATATGTCTATTTCCCAAAGACAACCTCTGGATATAATGCTGAGCACGTGCACTGAACTTCTTTGGTCGACCATGGCGAGGCCTGTTCTGAGTGGAACCTGCCCTGTTAAACCGCTGTATGGTCTTGGCCACCATGCTGCAGCTCAGTTTCAGGGTCTTGGCAATCTTCTTATAGCCTAGGCCATCTTTATGTAGCACAACAATTCTTTTTTTCAGATCTTCAGAGAGTGCCATGAGGTGTCATGTTGAACTTCCAGTGACCAGTATGAAAGAGTGAGAGCGATAACACCAAATTTAACACACCTGCTCCCCATTCACACCTGAGACCTTGTAACACTAACGAGTCACATGACACCAGGGAGGGAAAATGGCTAATTTGGCCCAATTTGGACATTTTCACTTAGGGGTATACTCACTTTTGTTGCCAGACATTAATGGCTGTGTGTTGAGTTATTTTGAGGGGACAGCAAAGTTACAGTTATACAAGCTTTACACCCACTACTTTACATTGTGGCAAAGTGTAATTTCTTCAGTGTTGTCACATGAAAAGATATAATAAAATATTTACAAAAAAGTGAGGGGTGTACTCACGTTTGTTAGATACTGTACATGCCAGTGTTGTCACATGAAAAGATATAAAATATTTACAAAAATGTGAGGGGTGTACTCACTTTTGGGAGATACTGTATAGCTACATCTCGGCTCACTAAACACATTGGAGTATGAAGATAACAGTACAAGAGATATTACAGTGTGAGGATACAGTGGTTACCAAGGGTAACAAAGGTTTCACTAGCGGAGATCATGTGACTGCATTCAGAGGAGGGGGGGGGGGACAGAACTCTGCTCACCCCACCATATGTCTGATCCCCGGGAGGAAATCAAACACGGCTTGCTACAGTCATGGCCCCTCTAGCTGTCCCCATCTGTGCACTTTGCTCTGATCCCCCAGTAATCCCCATCCTCCAGGGGCAGCAGTGACCCCCAGACCTGCTCGGGGGTTGAGAAAGAGAGGGGGAAAAGAGAGATGGGGGGCTAAGAGAGATGGGGGGTGGGGCTGAGAGATACAGGAGGGGCTGAGAGAGAGAGAGAGGAGAGTGGGGAGGGAGATGAGAGAGAGAGACCCTTAGCTCTGTCCCTATGAGACTGCTCGTGTACCCATAGAGAGGGCTCTGCATGGCAGCTGTGGCACGCGTGCCATAGGTTCGCCATCATTGCCCTAGGGAATCCAGCATCACCTTCTCTCTCACATGGGGCAATCCTCCTCCTACTTGATCAGGTCTTATCCTCCCAGGGTCTTGCCCATTCCAGATTGATCCTAGTCTAGTTTCGAGGAACTTCCTCTTCCAGTTTCCTCCAGCATAGTTCCTACTCTACAAGTCCTGCTCCCAGGTCTGACCTGTTCCATGGTGCTCTGCTATGCGGTGAACTGGCTGTTGGCCTACACTTTAATCACCATTAAGAATCCCTGACCATGTAGCTAGAGGATTCACATAATTATAGTTGGCATCCTGACCGTGTAGTGTGAATTAGACCCTAGTCAGACCCCCCCCCCCCCTCTCTTCCTTTGCCATACAAGCCTGTGTTAAGGGTTGTGGCAGTTACTCAGCTATGCCAACACAGAGCATAGATGTTGGAGACTAGGAATCTGAATTTTTCCCTGAATGAAAAAAGCATTTCTAGGCAAAATAAACACACATCGTAATGTGTTGGTTACAGGACTCTAAAGAGATAAAAAGGTGAGACTTCAATTAGACTTTATTGATTCTGTCCTCTGTGAATTAAATAAAACTCTGATTAAATTTTAACTGAGAGTATCATATCATTGGCTCACTGATTAATTGTATGTGTTGCCTGGAGCTTCTCTTTAACATAGAAAGTAAGGAAGTTAATTGTTATACTTTAGAAGGTAGCAGCTTTTAAAGTCCTGAAACTATTTGATTGTAATTGCGCAGGCTGGACGTTGCTATCAACGCATTGTTTGCACGCTCAGTATCTCTGCAGATGTCAAGTCTCTTGTCTCCTTGCTGTGGCTGTTCAGGTGCAGCAGATCAGCCTTATTCAAGCAACGCATCGCAAAGCAGCAGACCAGATATCAAACATGGCCTTCTTTGAAAAGTTTTTTTTTTCCTTACTGTCATAATAACTTTTAATAACTCTCCGTTTATAGTAAAACTAAAGCAATTTTTTTGCTCGTTATGGATAGAGAAGAGAAATGTTAGAAACCATGTAAGATCTTTTTTCTGTTTGTACCCTGTTGGCAAATCTTCCCTTCACTTCCTGTTCTGGATTGGCATCTGAAAGTGGATAGGATGTTTTAGGCAGCAAGTGAACATGTTGTGCCTGAAGTTGATGTGTTGAAAGCAGAAAAAACCATATCCCCCATTTAGCTACCACCTTTGTCACCACCTACCATGATTAACCTGCAGTTATGCTTGTTTCTTGCTCTCTGTTACCTAATTTTTTTTGGTTGTATATCTATCGTTATCCTCTGTATATCAAACGTTGTATCGTATTTGATCTCTCTAATAAAAAGTTTTAAACAAGAAAGCAGAAAAAATGGGCAAGCATAAGGATTTCAGTGACTGTGACAAGGACCATTTTGTAATGGCTAAACGACTGGGTCAAAGCAACTCCAAAACTGCAGGGATGTTTTCAGTCTGCAGTGGTCAGGACCTACCAAAAGTGGTCCGAGGAAGGAGAACTGGTGGAATGGCGACAGGGTCATGGGCAGCCAAGACTCATTGATGCACATGGGGTGCAAAGGCTGGCCTGTCTAGTCCGATCAAATTGAAGAGTTGCTGTAGCTCCAATTGCTGAAAAAGATTAATGCTGTTTATGATAGAAAGGTGTCAGAACACAGTGTATGTGGCTGCTTAGGTGCCGACGGGTCAAGGTGCCCATGCCAACCTGTGTCCACAGCCAAAAGCTCTTACAATGGGCACTTGAGCATCTGAATTGGACCATGGAGGAATGGAAGAAGGTGGCCTGGTCTGATGAATAACGGTTTATTTTTCGTTATGTGGATGACTGAGTGCGTGTGCGTCACTTACTTGGGGAAGAGATGGCACTAGGATGCAATATGGGAAGAAGGCAAGGCAGCAGAGGCAGTGTGATGCTTTGTCTGATGGAGTCCATGTCTCAATGGGTCAAGGCTGTTTTGACCGCAAAAGGGGGACCAACTCAATATAAGTTGGGTAGTCATAATGTTATGGCTGATCAGTGTAAGAGAAAATCACACTAAAGTGAGGGGAAATCTATCTCGAACGGCTGTCACTGGAATAAGTGGTATATATGGTGCAAGAGTGTAACAAAAAGCATTTCTTCCATTTGCTGTGAAATGTAGCTTGTACCACTGGGGTTTTTGTAACCCTCCAGGGAGGTTTGTTCTGGTATACAACGAGCAATGATTTCTCATCTTCAGGAACACCAGCTTCTCATTGGTGCTATGATCCCTGGTGTGAACACAATGTACAATGTCCTGACATGCTGTACTGCTCTGCATAAAATGTTATTTTATTTTCATTATTTTAATTAATTGTTATTTTTAAGAATCTAATTTCTCAAAAACAAGCAAATGGCACTAAATGATGTTTAAGTATCTGCAAAAAAAAAAAAAAAAAAGGTCAAAGGTTAACTTCAACCAAATTGATATATCACTTTCATTTGGTTGCTTCAAGTTTTGGTAAAGGAGAATTCCAGATAAGTTAAAATGGTTGTAAGCCTCATACATATAATATGAACAAAGCATACTTTTCTCTATTACGAGCACTAAGTGTCACTTTGTCTGCTGCTTCATTCATCGGCTTTTAGCATGAATCACTTCTGACAAGATTTCCTGACAACAAGAGAAACATGGTGACAGGGGAGGGATCTCCAACTGTTTGACAGCTTTAGCTCTGTTGCTGTGTGAAAGGAGGGGGGGGGGGGGGGGTTCCTTCTCTTTCCTTCACTTTTCTTCCATCAACCATCAGGGCTCTCCTCCCCGAGCTCTGCAGAGTGTAACTTAAGCTCTCCTCCCCCTTTTTTCTGAACTCTCTGATCAGCTTTAAAATTCAGCACTTTGAATAGATGTAGAGAAAGAAGGGCTGCAGATCAACAGGTACAACTTATATAGGAGGATTCCTCTCATCTCTATGTATCACTTAAGGCTAGTCACTTCACTGTGTATATGTAAGGGTTTACAACCACTTTAAGGTATACTTGTCAAGCTTGGACCAAGAGGAGGGCCACATCATAAATTTTACAAATATACACAGAGCAAATGTTATACCTGAAGGGTTTCACATGTACTGTCACTTTAAGGCTGGCTCCACCCAGGAGTGATGACAAGGGTCAAGGGGCAGAGTGGCCATCTTAGAGACATGTAAGGGATGCATGGATATACAGAGCTATCTTGTAATACATGTTAGAGTGTACAGTGAGTCCTGAATAAACAACCGTTGTTCCAGACCAGAGTCCTGTGTCTCTCACAACACTGAGAATATAACAGCAAAAAAAACTGTTTTAATAATGAATGAATAAAATTTAAATTAATGAATATGTATTACTTGGTGCTTTTTTGTGTGTAGTTAGCATGATATGATTCAAAACAATAGAGAAAGTTCTTCAGTAAAATAAAGCAAAGACATTCCAAAAAACATGAACCGTTAATAAAAGTCGAACAAAAATAACTTAGTCTGCACCTTTCTCATCAGAGGCCCCATCTGAATCCCTCCCTCCTTACATCAGGTCCCCCATCAGAGCCCTCATACATCATAGTTCACCTTCGAGTCCCCCTTACATCAGAGCTCACATAAGGGGTCCCCCCTTACATCAAGTTCCCCCTTGCTTTTTTTCATGAGCCGTTTTATCTTACAGCTTGGCTGTAGCAGCAGGGTAGAAGCTGAGAGGCGGAGCAGGTCTTGAGGGTCTTTTCCTCCTGGAAATTCTGGGGCAGGCATGTGATTGTTTGCTAGGACACCAGCAGTCCTAGCAAGAATGACCACACAGCAGGTGGAGCCTGTTCTGGAGATTGGCGTGTGGGGGGGTGGAAGTGGACCTTTGATGACCCAAAGTGAGACCTGTGTCAGAGCACAGTAGGCCCGGAGACCCTGATCTTAGCTTCAAACTGTATAAAATCTTATAGAAGGCTGTAATCTGAAGACCACTGCTCTAGAATATTGGCATCTTCTAGATAATGGAAACATCATTCATATTTGTAATTTTTCCACAACTGTTTTTGAACAGCAGGATGGCCAGCACTAAGCTTGAACCTGGAGTCTCCAAGTCTCCTTTGCCAAGCTGACCTTTTCTTTGGGTTAAATTATTCTGTAGATAAATAGTCATATATAATTTACTGAAGTCCTCTCATCACGCCCACATCTGTTCTTTCCTGAGCTTGTAATAAGTAATGCCGGGCACACTTCTTAAAATGTTCTTGGCACCACACATTGGAATCTTCATTTCACTGAAAAGGTTACTTTATATTTTATGATATTACTAAGGATATGTGCATGGCATATGCTGGCGACTCTTCCAGTGGAATCTTGGGAACCCGTAACTGCTTTGATGGGAGAGTTTTAACAATTTGTCTCCGTTGCTAGGAGTGGTTGGAGTGTAGTAATAATAATGTAACAGCCAGTGTTGCCTGATTTGTTATATTTGGACTCTCAAGTTTCTTGATTCTAGATATGTTTGCTTAACAGCAGAAAGTATTCACTAAAGCAGTTTCGGCAAGATATTAAATTGGACCTGTCTTGTCCAGAGTGTATTAAACAGTTACTGATACGCAATTACAAATTCTATATGGTACTTAATTGCAGTGTATGTTGTGCTGCTGCAGCCCCTGAGAGTCTTGGACACGTGCTAGCTATCTACTCATTACAGTATGGAGGGGACACAAGGCCCGCTTCTACTGTGTGTAACGAGTTCACTATTGGCCACTGCTACTTATGCTCTGCATAGGAGGATAATTTGAACAAAACCAAGGCAAGTACTCACACAGGAAGTCAAAGTAACATCCCCAACAGTGGAACCTGAAGGAAGATTGTACAAAAAGCCAACACGTTTTGGGGGTTGAAGCCTCACCCTGTTCACCAGGGCCTGGAAGATAGAGAACATCATATGGGGACTTGATGAGGAATGGATATTTTAATATTAAAGACTTTGGTCTCACAGGTTGTTTGTCAGCAGTTGGTTGGGGCAGCCCTAACTAGCTGCTGACAAACAGCGTGCTAAACGAAATTCTTCTCTGATGAAAGGGCAAGGCTCCAGCCCGCAAAATGTGTAGGATTTGTATACTATCTTCCTTCAGATTTTACATTGGAATAAATTTGTATCTGGACTATTTAGCAGAAGTGTGGTGCTTCAGTTCCATAGTTATTTTTTTGTCAAAGCCTAATGCCGGGTACACACATAGCCCTAAAATCGACCGAATAAGGTCGGTTCGACAGGAACTGGCCAACCTTCAGCCAATGTGTACAGCTCCTTGTCTGACAGAAGTTGCACCCCCTGTCCTGGCTTGGTAGGGGTGGGGGGCATTCCCCCTGTCAGAACACAATAGCACAGCAGGGCAGATCACTGTACGAACATCGTTTGTGTTGGCACAGTAATCTGTCAGTTTCAGTTTTCATTAAGCCCGCTGAGTTGAACAAAAAAAAACTTCTAGTGTGCGCCAGGCTTAAAAGTGACGTTGAAAGTCCTTGGGCATGTAAAAGCCACCTTTGCACTGTCCAGATGTTGCGGATCCAACGACAATAAGAGTAACTTTTGTGATCACGTGCCATAAACCCACTCTTTGCAACTGTAACACAACAGAGGTCCTAACCATTCCCTGTTCTACCATCTTTGGCCCATTGGAGAGATTTTTCTTCACTTCCAATCTCTCTAACCTCAGAGGAAGTAAAGGGACAGCAATACAAATGTGACAGAGATGCTAACCCTATCACATTAGATACAAATCTTAAAAAAAAAGGAAAGTTTTGGCTTTAGTTCTGCTTTTATATACTTTAAATGAGGACATGCTAATTTTACTTCAATTGCTTTTGGTCTTTGTGGGAGAATAACACAACAATTAAAAGTCTAAGAGCCAGTTCAAACTACTCTGACTTGGGACACGACTTGTGTGCCCTCAAGTCGCCCCAAGTCTCTTGTCATCACAAATTCAATGTAAATGAATGAGAGCCGTCTTAATATGCACTACTGAAGTCGCTCCGACTTTAGAAAAGGTTCCTGTACTACTTCAAGGCGACCTCTATCCGACTTGTGCACATAGACTTCAATGGGAGTTGCCTCTCGGATCCTTATTGTTATCAGACTTTCCAGGAAGAAGAAAAAGATTAGCCCAGCATTCCCCACAGACAAAGGCGCCTATCATTTAAGTCTCTTCAAAGTAGTGCACAAGTCTCTTACAAGTCGCTTACAAGTCTCTTCAAAGTCACGCTAAAAAGTCGCTCCTTCATGGGGCGACTTTCTGGTCACGGTAGTGTGAACCAGCTCTAAAGGCAACACGTTTGTTCTTTTGTTTTAGTTTAGGAATAAGGGGAAAAATCCAAAATTTTAGTTATCGACAGATTTGTAATAGGGGGAAATTCCTTTATTGGGGACAATTGTTCCAGTTGAAATTGTTGAAGAGGAGATTGCCCTCACTTTGGAAAAGTTTCCTCTTGTTCCTGTTATGACTATAGGACAGAAAATTGTAGTTGATCTCTGGAGGAACAAAGTTACCCTCAGAGCCGGTTCACACTACCATGACCAGAAAGTCGCCCCGTGACTTGAAGAGACTTGGAAGAGACTTGTGCACTACTTTGAAGAGACAGGCGACTTTGTCTGTGGGGAATGCCTGGCTAATCTTTCTTCTTCCTGAAAAGTCTGATAACAAGTCGCTTCAATTAGGATAAGGAGGCGACTCCCATTGAAGTATATGGGACAGTCGGATCACAGGTCGCCTCAAAGTAGTACAGGACCCTTTTCTGAAGTCGGAGCGACTTCAGTAGTGCCAATTAAGACGGCACTGATTGATTAACATTGCTTTTGTTATGTCAAGCGACCTGGGGCTACACAAGTCGCCTCACAAGTCGTGCTAGTGTGAATGGGCTCTTACAGTGAGTTCCCCCGCACACTACAAGAATAACTGCTTGTTTTGCCTGGGATATGATGAACAAGGTGATGTGTTTGCCAGATTCCCCACTTCAACAGGCTTCCTCAAGAGTGCACATCTGGTCCCCTGAGGCTGCTGTCCATGCGGTCGTAGCTCTCTGATGTCATCATGTACAATGCAGGACCATCATAGGGATTACAGCACTGGAGCTTACACCTCTAAAAATAAGTCTGCAGAGGTTCTGTATTACTTTTATGATGATTTAATTCTCACGTCAGTACTGTTGTATGAATGGTTCATAAACACAGTATTCCTCCTTTTATTACAGAGTGTTATTCGATGCTTGTGGCATCCCAAGCTCAATCAGATAATGGTGGGAACCGGAAATGGACTTGCAAAAGTATACTATGATCCAGTAAAGAGTCAAAGGTAAGGCTTTTTTTGGACAGACAATGAAGAGATCATCTTTACCAAGAAACACACAAGCCTTTATTTAAAGGGATTTATAGTTTAATTACAGGGTCAATCCACCCAGATTTGCACACCTGTCATGTCAACAAAGAGGAATTCCCGCTTTGCTTGCTGGAACTCCTTGTTTTATATTATAGATCAGGAGTAGAAATTCTTTTGAGCGTCTCTGCAACAAGAAACCTAAAGTAATGCTGGCCATACACTATAGGAAATATTGGCCGAAATTGCGTTATTTTGACAGTTTGCTAGTTTTTCAGCCAGTTAATGGGCACAATTCGGTAATCGGTTGTGACATTTGGATATTTTCTGCTGAATGAATGATTAATTGAAAGGTTAATCTTTTTTTCGTCCAAACTGTTTGCACTAGGTAAAAATGAAAAAAACAACAAAAAACAGATTCATTTATGTCCATTGAACGATTTATCGGTCATTACATGATGGCACAATCGTTTGCTCTCACGGGCGTGTGTTCGTTTTTCAAAAATGATTTTTCGTATAGTGTATGACCAACGTAACTCTGCCATGGCCTTAAACTCTTCAAAGGTATCAGCAGGTCTGAAAGATTGTAGAGTCGACCTGTGTCAAGCTGTGTTCACACTTATGTGAATCGGATGCGGATTTGACCGCCTCCAATTCGCATGACAAGAGAGTGTGCCTTGCTCCCAATGGAGCCATTTCACACATCTCAGTAGCTGACGGCATAAGCTCAGTACATGCCTATTTCTACCAAAGGTTTTAGCTTAGAGCTGCCCACAGACTCCTGACATCAATATGCTGATTGCAGCTGGCACTAAAGCTGGCTCATACATGGATCAAAATACAGTGGCTATAGAACGAACACATCCCCCCCCCCCCCCGCCGTTTTTGTTTTATCGAGCTGTGTTTACTCCGTGCAACTTGTAACATCCAAGTGAAAGATTTAACACCGACATGTCAGAATTTTTTTTTTTTTTTAATTCAATAACAGATTGGCTGAGTTGGAAAAAGGATCATCCTCCTCCTAAAAAATGACTTGTAAACTCAGTCAAGTGTAGCTAATCACCTTCTCAATGGCACACACAGCCATTTGGCATTCAGCTGTGATCAGCTTTGGTCATTTTGATAAGCTCAGCATGAAATGCGCTTTCCTGAAGTATTTCAGTCCCTGATAGTGCAACTGAAACAAACAATCAACTATGGACCACCACCCAACCACTAAAGACTTGTAGACCATTTATGGTGTATTCATTGAGATAAAATTGTATTTATTTAAATTACTATGCCAAGATTTATTTATTTTGACCAAAAGTGTAATACTAGAAGGAATCATTGGTCCTAATAATGCAAGAACTCAATGTCCATGTAGCAAGAATCATTTTTAAACCCCTTTAAGAAGACAAAACTGAGCACTAAGCGGAGGCCACCTATCAGAAATTACCTTTCATAGTGTTGATTATTCTAAACTGGATAAGCCTGAAAATGGCTCTTAATCCACAAAAAAAGCTTTTTCACTGAAAGCTCTCTGCAAATTTTGTATTAAACTTATTGATATACGAGTCTATAAAATGCAAAAACTATAAAAGCGTTTTTTTTTTCTTTTTGTTAACCGCTGTAAAATGGCTTAACCTGAAAGTTACTGATGACTTTCATTGTGATCCATGACTAAGAACCACTTCATGGGGTCGTGGCCCGAGGTCATCGTTCCATCTACAAATTAAACAGATCTAAAGCAGACCACAAATTTAGGATACAATGCATGCACAATCCTGCCCCTGAATGATCTTTCCTAAAAAAAAAAAAAAAAAAAAGATCGGTGTGCCTACATGTGTTCAAGAGATGCATGTAGGACTGTGTAGGCCTATCTTGGAAAAAAATTGAGCAATCAGCTGTCAAAATCGTATAAGGAGATCTCTGCCGCAGTCATACGAGTATTTTTTGTTTTAAATGTCTGAAATCAAGAACAATGACACAATGTAGGAAGGATCTATGAAAAGGGGGTGGCAGTGATTTTTTTAACTGTGGAGTATGCTGTCAGGGCTGTCCCAGGAAATGGGGGGGTTTCCTGGGAGTGCAGGGGGGCTGTCCAATATAAAGGAGGCTGAAAATAAAAGGGGCCATGTACTGTGCAGGGGGGGGGGGGCTGTGTAATGTAAAGGGGGGCTGTATAATTAAAGGGGCTGTGTGTGTACTGTTCTTTTTTAATTATTTAAAATTAACACATTTTTCCTGAAACTTCCTTACTAAAATTAAGGTGCGTGTTATACGTCGATGAATACAGTAAATAAAATACGTTTTTCTGTCCACAAAATTCCACAAATTGCAGTAATGTCTATATTATCTAGCTCTTATTATTGTATGCTAGAATACTAGGGATCCCCCCTCCACTTCTCAAATTAAGGACTGGATACTAACATTATGCATTATTGCAGAGAATGGAAAGCCTGATAGTTAGGTTACCTATATGACACTCTAGATCACATGTGTCTAACATAAGGTCCAGGGGCCGAATTCAGGCCATTTCATGTGGCCCTCATACCTCTCCTGCAGCTGCAGGAGAGCTCCAGCCTTCCTTTTGTCCCCCTCCAGACCCTGCACTTTCTGCTTCCCAGCAATGCCCCCAGCTTCTTCTCAGCAGCAGCATAAGGTAAGGGGGAGCATTGTGATGTAAGGGAGGATGGAGGACTCTTGAAAGCTGATGGTGGGGGTGCTCTTGACATATGATGTAAGTAGGGGCGGGGTAATCTGGACATCTAGTCTTACAGATACAACTGGCCCTTTGAGGGCAACCATAATGCTGATGTGGCCTATAATGAAACAGAGTTTGACACCCCTGCTCTAGATCAATATGCCACGTTATGGGGCCCTTTCATTCTTTTTATGGGAGCTACAGCTTTTACAGACCTGTCCTTACCCTACAGTGGGGGAATTCTGTCCTGGGATATTTGATTGAGCATGTAGCAAGGTAGTAGAAGACCCTTACTGTTATTCATAACTATCATGGTAGTGGATTCCCTACTACTGTCACTTGAGAGCTTTTTTTTTTTTTTTTTATATAAAGATGAACCTTGCACACTTCACCTGCGTGTATCTCTCATCCCACTCTATCTTCTTTTTTTTCTTCTTGCCTGTTTGCTGATTCTCTTTCTTTTCTTTCTTCCTGTTGCTACAGTATTTTTCATAGAGTTCACATTCAGTAGTTTGGGCTATCTGTTATGGATCAAGTGCATGGAGAAGGATTAAGACCTCAGACCTTTCTTGGGCTTCGTTGTTAGTTTTCCATTTTTTCGTCATCTTTTTGTAATGTGTATATGATCTTCTGTATTGTGGATGTGCTGGAACTGGAGAGAGTCCAGAGAAGGGCAACAAAAATATTTAGGGGAATGGAGGGCATCGGCTATGAGGAAAGACTACAAGCACTGAACTTATTCTCTCTGGAGAAGAGATGATTGAGGGGGGATATGATATCAATGTACAAATACTGTACTGGCGACCCTAGCATAAGGAACAAACTATTCAGAGAAAGGGAATACAGTAAGACACGTGGCCACTCACTAAAACTAGAGGAAAGGTGGTTTAACCTTAAAATACGTAAGGGGTTCTTCACTGTAAGAGCGGTAAGGATGTGGAATTCTCTTCTGCAAATAGTCGTATCAGCAGGGAGCATCGATAGTTTCAAAAAACTATTAGATGGGAACCTTAAAGACCACAACATACAGGGGTATACAATGTACAATGTACGGTTAACAACAAACACACACACACATCATAGGTTGAACTGGATGGACTGATGTCTTTTTTCAACCTCACAAACTATGTAACTATGTTTGGATGGAGACATAAATGTCTGTATGCTGCTACCTTTTATTATCTCAATACAAATGTATGTACATTCTTTCATCTGGTTTTTTGGCTGGAGCTCCACATTTATACAAAAAATAAAAATGGCAAGAACAAAATAACCTAAACAAACATACAGGAGTATTTAGTATCTGACCCATCAAACTCAATAACGGTTTCCTTTAAGCTCAGCTGCGTGGTTAACTTAATTTTCTGGTTGGAAGTGCAGTAATTTGTGTGTACGCCAGCAACCTCAGTAATACCTCTGCTTCTAACGACCTTTTCCTACTGATGAGAAACGGCTTGGCTCCTTTGCATATTCCAACATTGTACAGCTTTATGTTTCTTATATGTAGTAATTATTGTGGGATAAACTCGTTTTTATTGCACAATAAAGTATCTAATATTACAATGTAAGAATGGAGAAGACCAGATAGTAATTTAAATGATTACATGGTTCACTGTAGAGCATAAAAATGTTATATGCATGTTAAACACAGTAATAAAACAAGTATGATTAAGTGGCTTTAAAGAGCTCTCTTCCTCAAATACACAAAAACCTTATTTTGGCAGTGACGGAGAGCATCACTTTGCCTAAAGAGACCCTGTCACAATCTCAAACATTAGCAATTGAGTACATCTGGGAATACCTTACGGAGTAAAAAAAAAGTTATGCGTTTTTTTTTTGAGAAGTTCAGAAAAAAAAGCCAACTTACCAGTCGTGCATTTATTTGATCTGAATACGGTTTATTTTCTCTGCTATTAAAAGAAGAAATAACCCCCTAGCGCTCATAGATAAATATCAATCCATAGTTTAGTATAGATTAACAAGAGATTATTTGTAAAATCTCAAGTACAAATTTTGTTTAACAAAATTGTTAAAAGCAATTCATGGCTGGTGCATTTAATTACCAACATAGCATACAATATAGATATATGTTGTATGCAATGTTGGTAATGAAATGCACCAGCCATGAATTGCTTTTTTTTTTGTTTAATAATCGTTTATTGAGGATTAGCAAAGTAAAGCAAGCATATCAATTGGTTATGTAGCACCCTCCTAGGTAGGTGCTAGGTTGATAAAAGCTTAGCAGCTCTATCTGCTTATCAGGGGAGCCTGGTTGTTCTGCCTGTTGCATGTGTCCAGGGTGTGATTCATCTGGGCTAAGGGAGTGTCCCTACTGTATCCAATGGGAGACCATGTTGGACAGTGCAAGAAACCCAGCCAGTGACACAAAGGCTTTTGTGGCTGTCCCAATGGATTGGCACAACAGTGGTGCATTCTGGGATAGTTCATAAAAGTGGGGGGCACATGTGACAGGGGTGTTTGGGGCGGGAAGCCAGGTCCCAGGAGGAGGGTGACGGCTGTCTCTCCTCCTGTCAGCAAGCAAGGTGGTCACAGGCAGTCGGTCTAGTGGACCAAGTGTGTGATACTGAGCCAGGAGGTCCAAGATATTGACGAGTGGAGCTGAAAGCAGAGCAACCGAGGGAAAAACAGTGTCCGTGAGTACCGGGAAGCTTGCCAGGGGTCTGCCCAGGAAAGGGACCACTCCAGTGGAGAGTCAGTGGACAAGGGCTAGCATGCACAGGAAGTGAGAGAGAGGGTGCCAGGTTAGGACCCTGAAGAGGAATTCATTCAGGAACATATCTTTTACTTCACTTCAGTGGTAAGGTGAAGCAGCGGCCTTGCCGTACACACTACAGTCAGTTGTCCTCAGAAAATGTGCATAGTTCAAGTTGGAGTATCCCACTCATCCCTTCTTCCATCCAAGTTCTAAAATAAAACACACAAAAAACCAAATCCACTGGACTGTTCATTGTCTGAGCCAAGTCTTAAAGTGATAAGTAATACAGACTGTTGCCATGGGTAACCCAGGGGAATCCACACTCAGCAGATCCCTAGGGGGCAGTGCTACAGTAACAATGTGCAACACCTAAGAAGTACATGGTTTAAATAGGGGGATACAAAAGAATATAACACTGATATAGTACAGTAAAAGGCTTAGGAAATAACATGCATGTAGAGAGGACCAGGGTTCACTAGAACCAACAGGTTCAAATAGGTTCATAAGAGAAAATGAAAGGCGGTAAATATTACCTGGGGGAGTGAAGAATAGCATGTGGAGCACACTATGGGATAAGGGAGAGAACATATGTAGGAAAATACAAAGGTGGGAAAAATAGGATAAGAGGGGGAATAGGATAGGGTGAAGGGGGAGGGGGATGGGGATGGAGGTCGATAACCGCTGGATACAACCTGATATTTATCTACTTACAATGGAAAACACGATAATGTAGAAATAGTGAAGGGTTACAAGTCTGGGGAATCTCAGAGGATTTTATTGTACAATGACGAGGAATTGAATTTGAACCAGTGGGCCCATATTTTAGTATGGCGATTAGTTCCTCCAGGAGGTAGCCATGAATTGCTTTTAACGATTTTGTTAAATAAAATTTGTACTTGAGATTTTACAAATATTTTCTTGTTAGTCTATACTAAACAATGGATCTATATTTATCTATGGGCCTTTAAAGTACCTCTAGGGGGTTGCTTCTTCTTCTTTAAATTGTATTTGGGATGATGGCCTAATCTACTTTTTGATTGTACCTGTCTTTCTAGTATATTTTCTCTGCTATAGCCACCCTTTCACATAGCTTAAAATCGACACTTCTGGGAGTGTCAAATAACTAGCTTATGCCCCTCTCTTCATGTCACTACTCTGGCTGTCTGCTCCTTGAACAGTCTCTTGCTATCTGTGCTAGGCTGCGTGCGGAAGCGCACACTGTGCATCAGCCCCAAGATTCAACAAAGGATCTTTGGCTGTATGAATGGACAGGCACGAAGACTTCAAAATGAGCACATTTAACTTCATATAATAATCACTCTTTATAGAAGTGCCTTTACTTTCTGTCCTAGGCTACAATGCTCACTCACTATACAGTACCTTTATAGACTCTGTTATCACCCTAGGACAGATAATTTGTTAGGAGTACACAATATCTCCCCCTCTCATCTTCTCTAAAATATTGGAGGGGGAGGTGTGCTGTAGTTTAGAGGAAGTTATAGCTACTAGTAATAATAGCTACGTTCTCCCGGGAGTAAGGGCACCCCGCCAAGAGAGCACAGCTCAGCCTGAGGGATTCTACGATCTCTTAGATTGTAAGCTCTAGCGAGCAGAGCCTTCGGATTCCTCTGTATTGAATTGTATTGTAACTGTACTGTCTGCCCTCACGTTATAAAGCACTGTGCAAACTGTCGGCGCTATATAAATCCTGTATAAAAATCATCATTGACTTTGTTGAGGGGAGAATCGTGAGATTTTCTTTCCTGCAACCCGTGGTTGCAGGAAAGCTAGTCCCACCATCTATGGCCGGCCTTAAACTTTTTTTTACCCTCAAATCTTGGCTGCGTGTCCTCTTCAGGGACCCTAGAGTAAACAGTTTGTCGCAGTTACTTGCATTATTTGTGAAGAAGCATAGATCAGTTACTGAAAATCAGTATTATTTTTCTTGCATTTTCTATGCGGTATCACTTTTTTAATATTTGCTTTGTTTTTTATTTTTAACCAGGGGAGCAAAATTGTGCGTGGTTAAGACACAAAGAAAAGCACGTCAAGCTGGGACTCTTACCCAGGATTACATTATTACCCGTAAGTATTTATTTGCGGTATGCATGTATTCATTTGGACCAGCATTTTAATATTTAAAAACAAAATAGGGACCAGTGACAGGTAGTAGCCTATAGCAATCATGATGAAACTTGCTTTTGTTTTTCTCTCTGAAAGCTGCTGAAATCTTTTTTTTTTTTTTTTTTTATTGGCTGCTATAATTTAACAAACGGTTATAGCTTAATGAAACATTGCAGAAGTAAGGCTCAGTTCACATATATGCAATGCGGGAACCCTGCAAATCCACTGTGGGTTCCTGCATCACATTCAAATCGCAGGTAGTTCACACTGCCATATGCAAATCGCTGGGGGTGTCAATACAAAGTTAACGACACCCCCAGATCAGTTCACATATCGCAGTGTGAACTGACAGTTCGGACATGAATCTGATCGCATTGGTGTGAATCACCATGCAATCCGATTCTGCTGCGTCCTACAACATTCTCAACAAAGGATTTTGTACGAAGTATTAAATAAATTTCAGTTAGTGCATTCAATACTTTTCCCTTGTGTCATTCCATTTTATTACACATAACTTAATTTCTGAACTTATTTAGTTTCTTTATATGTTTGGATTGCATGGGTTGTTACCGACATTTGGTGAAAATGTCATGTTAATAGCACCTCTAGAAATATATTTACTAAGAAAAATGGTTGCGTGTGTTCAATACTTATTTTACCCACAGTGTGTGTGTGTATATATATGTGTGTGTGTGTGTGTGTGTATATATATATATATATATATATATATATATACACACATGTATATATTTTTTTTTTATTGCTCAAATAAATTAAAGGAACACTTTTTAATCAGAGCATAGCTTCAGGCCCATTAAACTCCTGGGATTTTCATCTGGTCAGTTAAGTAGCAGAGGGGGTTGTTAATCAGTTTCAGCTGCTTTGGTGTTAACCACTTAAGCCCCGGAAGATTTTACTCCCTTCCTGACCAGGGCCTATTTTGCGATTCGGCACTGCGTGACTTTAACGGACAATTGCGCGGTCGTGCGACGCTGTACCTAAACTAATTTGACGTCCTTTTTTTTCCCCACAAACAGCTTTCTTTTGGTGGTATTTGATCACCTGTGCGATTTTTTGATCATGCGCTATAAACAAAAAAAGAGCGTCAATTTTGCAAAAATAACAATATTTTTCACATTTTTTTATATGAAATTCCCCCCAAAAAAATGTAAAAATCAAAATTTTTTAACATTTTTGGCCAATTTGTTTTATGCTACCTATGTTTGGTAAAAAAAACCCGCAAAAAGCGTATTTTGATTGGTTTGCGCAAAAGTTATTGCGTTTACTAACTAAGGGAAAGATTTTTGTAATTTTTGTTGTTTTTTTTTTTAACGAGTAATGGATGCGATCTGCGATTTTTTTTTTTTTTTTTTGCGGGACTGCGACATTGCGGCGGACAGATGGGACCCTTGACTGACATTTTTTACACTTTTGGGGTTACCGGTGACATTAGTACAGTAATCAGTGCTATACATATGCACTGCTACTGTAAAAATGACACTGGCAGGGAAGGAGTTGACTTTATTTGAGAGGGAGGGGTTAAGTGTGTCCCTAGGGGTGTGATTCTTACTGTGATTGGATGTGGCTACTGGTGTAAGAACAGTGATCAACGGTCCTACATAGTAGAACCGTGTGATCTCCATTCTTACACAGGGGAGAATGACAGGCGGCTGTGCTCGCTCCCTAGAGCCTCACAAGCTAGCGACGTAGACCTACGTCGCTTTGCCTGTGAGGGGCTGACTGCCGATGTAAATCGTCGTTAGGCAGTCGGCAAGTGGTTAATAAAATTACCAACAGGTGCAATAGATGGGCAACAATGAAGCAACCTCCAAAACAGGAATGGTTTTACTGGTGTAGGCCACTGACCTTTTTTTCCCTACTCATTTTTTCCCACTGTTCTGCATTTGGCTAGGGTCATTGTCACTACTGGTAGCATGCGGCGATACCTGGACCCTATAGAGCAGTAATAGCGAACCTTGGCACCCCAGAAGTTTTGGAATTTCCCATGATGCTTAACTGCATTTCACAGTGTATGAGCATCATGAGAAATGTAGTTCCAAAACATCTGGGGTGCCAAGGTTCGCCATCACTGCTCTAGATGTTGCACAGGCAGTCCAAGTCCTCCAGGATGGCACATCAATATGTGCCATTGCCAAAAGAGCATGGAGGAGATTCCAGGAGACAGGCTGTTACTCTAGGAGAGCTGGACAGGGCCGTAGAAGGTCCTTTACTAATCAGCAGGGCCGGTATTTGCTCCTTTGTTCAAGGATGAACAGGATGAGCACTTCCAGAGTCCTACAAAATGACCTCCAGCAGTGCACTGGTGTGAATGTCTCTGACCAAACAATAAGAAACAGACTTCATGAGGGTGGCCTGAGGGCCGACATCCTCTAGTGGGCCCTGTGCTCACTGCCTGGCACCGTGGAGCTTGATTGGCATTTGCCATTGAACATTAGAATTGGCAGGTCCCCCACTGGCACCCTGTGCTTTTCACAGGTGAGAGCAGGTTCACCCTGAGCACATTTGACAGATGTAAAAGGGTCTGAAGAAACCATGGAGAATGTTATGTGGCCTCTAACATCATTCAGCATGACCGGTTTGGTGGTGGGTCAGTGATGGTCTGGGGAGGCATATCCATGGAGGGACGCACAGACCTCTACAGGCTAGAAAATGGCACCCTGACTGCCATTGGGTATCGGGATGAAATCCTAGGACCCATTGTCAGACACTACACTGATGCAGTGGGTCCTGGGTCCTCCTGGTGGATGACATGTGGCGAGAGTATGCAGCCAGTTCATGGAGATTGAAGAAACTGATACTATTGAATGGCCCCTCACTCTCGCCTGACCTAAATCCAATAGAACATCTCTTGGACAATGTTTCAGTCCATCCAACGCTGCCAGGTTGCACTGCAGTCTGTTCAGGAGCTCGGTGATGCTCTGATCCAAATCTCGGAGGAAATACCCCAGGACACCATCCGTCATCTCATTAGGAGCATGCCCCAGCGTTGTCAGACATGCATACAAGCATATAGGGGCCATACAAACTACTGAGTACCATTTTTGAGTTGCTGCAATGAAATTTCAGTAAAATGGACTAGCCTGTTTCATCAACCTTTCACTAAGATTTTTGGGGGGCCTTTGAATTCAGCCCTCTGTAGGTCGATAATTTTCATTGCCATCAAACGATGTGACGTCCTTTCGTTCCTCAAACGTTACCCGGTCCATATCAGTATAGATATCCAGCATATTTTTCCCAATTGAGATCTGATGTGTTTTCAAAGTGTTACAGTGTGTGTATGTGTATGTGTGTGTGTGTGTGTGTGTGTATATATATATATATATATATATATATATGTGTGTGTGTGTGTGTGTGTGTGTGTGTGTGTGTGTGTGTGTGTGTGTGTGTGTGTGTGTGTGTGTGTGTGTGTGTGTGTGTGATATAAATCTCACAAAAGTGACTACACCCCTCACATTTTTGTAAATATTTTATTACATCTTTTCATGTGACAACACTGAAGAAATGACACTTTGCTACAATGTAAAGTAGTGAGTGTACAGCTTGTATAACAGTGTACATTTGCTGTCCCCTCAAAATAACTCAACACACAGCCATGAATGTCTAAACCGCTGGCAACAAAAGTGAGTACACCAATAAGTAAAAATGTCCAAATTGGGCCAAAAGTGTCAATATTTTGTGTGGCCACCATTATTTTACAGCACTGCCTTAACCCTTTTAGGCATGTAGTGCACCAGAGCTTCACAGGTTGCCACTGGATTCCTTTTCCACTTCTCCATGATGACATCACGTCACATCACATAAATGTGGTTTAAAAGGTTTCACATACAGTATAATATCTCTGACCAACTTGAAGATTTAAAAATAGAGAGATTACATCTCCCAGCATTGCAATTGTATTATCTGGCAAGGTTTGTAGCTCCTCCACCGTTTGTATGAGCCTGGTATATAAAAGAAACACAATATAGAATACAATAACATATACTACTGCTTAACAAATGATTCCCCCTATTACAACATGTAGCCACTGAATTCACATAGACTTAAGCCTAGCTTTACACTAGTACTGCTGCATAATCATGCGTTTTCCAGTGCCAGTGTCAAGTTAGGCTGTTGCCATCTCCAACACTTCCACAGTCACTTCTAGTTCATATAACTATAGTTCGTTCATATAAGGTGCTAAACTAAGGCTTTTGCTTTTTTTTTTATTGTGTCCCTTAAAAAAGGGAGTTGTTAAATCACTGCTCATATCTAAAACTGATATTTAAATTTTTTGTGAATGCTGAAGATCAAAACTACCCATCATTCCTAAAACTATTGGTGCACTATTGATGCGCTCTCCATGCTTGAGCTTAAATTCCTGGGTCTGCACATCTGTGGCTATTATAAGGAGCTTCTACTCTTATTGGGCTTTTCATTTTTTTTATACTGGGGAAAATGAAGCAAGAAGAGCTGGATCATCCAAACTCTTGGGCGGCAAGGAAGAGTGGAGAATTACAGCAGGAACGTCTCACTTTTGGGTGGACTGACCCTTTGGGAACCAACAAAGAGGATGCCTACCTAGGATATCTGACAATATTGAGACCTAAAGGAAGTGATACTCAACCTGAATGCCATGGTAAAAGGAAAAAATAAATTGCCCAAACTAAGGCAGGAAGTTTAAAGAAACATAGTTCAGTTATGACTAAGGACGATTAAGGATGAAACGCATCAACTTGCTGCACTAAGGTTGTGTTACAGTGGATTCGCTAATAAAGTGAAGATTTTTTTAGGAGCAATAAATGGAGTTGCGGAACTTGCGGAGGGACACAATTCAAATGCAAAGTCCAAACAAAAGGTGGTAAAAATTTGTAACATGTCTGCAGTTAGTGATTTTAACATCGCCTTGCACCTTCAGCACCTTCAACAGCTCCCAGGAACTCCTATGCAGCCCACCGACCAGCCTTCTTTCTGTGTCTTTCTCTCACATATGCACTGTAACCTGCGCAAACCAAACAAAAGAGTGCCAACCCACAGTCCCAGAAAGCATTAGAGCAGCAGCCCCAGAAAGCTTTGTGTGCTCAAGACCTGTCCTTAGGAACCGTTAATATCATTGGTTGATAGGACACCAACAGAAGAGGTTACATGCAAGTTTACAAATGTAGCAGACAAGTACCAAAGTTTAAAAAAAAAAAAAAAGGTTTGAGACGCAAGTGATTTCTTTAAATTGCTTATAAAACATGTAGTGCTGCCACACAGTAAATTGAAAAAATCCCCTGGGCAAACAGGTGCACGATCCACAGTCGCAAGGCTTTATCTGTATAACCCAGACAGATGATCTGTAACTCCATTTATTGCTCCTAAAAAATCTTCACTTTATTAGCTAATCCACAGTAACACAACCTTAGTGCAGCAAGTTGATGAGTTTCATCCTTAATCATCCTTAGTCATAACTGAACTATGTTTCTTTAAACTGCCTGCCTTAGTTTGGGCAGTTTTTTTTTTTTTTTATCCTTTTATCATGGCACCCAGGTTGAGAATCGCTGGCCCAGGGTCTCCCTATTGTCAGATATCCTAGGTGGGCATCCTATTGGTCCCAAAAGGGACAGTCCACCCAAAAGGGAGACATTCCTGCTGTAATTCTCCACTCTTCCTTGCCACCCGGGAGTTTTGGTGATCCAGCTCTTCTTGCTTCATTTTCCCCAGTATAAAATTAAATCAAAAGCCCAACAAGAGTAGAAGCTCCTTATAATAGCCACAGCAGATGTGCAGACCCAGGAACTCAAGCAAGGAGATTGCATCAGTAATGCTCCTATAGTTGTAGGAATGATAGATGGATAGTTTTGATCTTCAGCATTCACAAAAAATGTAAATATCAGTTTTAGATAGAGCAGTGATTTAACAACTCAGGCAAATTTGCATAAGGAAGACAATAAAAAAAAACCTTAGTTTAGCACCTTCTATGCATGCCCACTGCGGGTAATACTCAGTAAGGTTCAATATGTTAACAACAGTGACCGTAATGACTGTAAGTGGTAGTTCCTGAACAGAGCATGTTAATCCTATGAACTAACTATAGTTCTATGAACTAGAAGTGTCTGTGGAAGTGTTGGAGATGGCAACAGCTTAACTTGGCACTGGCACTGGAAAATGCATAATTATGCAGCAGTACTAGTGTAAACCTAGGCTTAAGCCTATGTGAATTCAGTGGCTACATGTTGTAATAGGGAGAATCATTTGATAAGCAGTAGTGTTATTGTATTTTATATTGTGTTTCTTTTCTAGACCAGACTCTAGACACGAACTGTAGAGGAGCTGCAAACCTTGCCAGATAATACAATTGCAATGCTGGGAGATGTAATCTCTCTAACTTTAAATCTTCCAGTTGGTCAGAGATATTATACTGTATGTGAAACCTTTTAAACCACATTGTAGGCTAGCACTGTTATCTGTACATGTGTTTCTGCTTATATGGCCTTATCTTTATGTATTAGAGCTGAATTACATTTTATCAGTGAGAATTGAATATAAAGCCAGGTTTGCATGCACATGAAAGATTAACTGGTGCTAAAGGCGGATGTTTGATAGAGAAATAAAAATAGAGAAAATTTTCGGCAGACAAAGACCCATGCGACTATTTTGTCTACTCATTTTCAATATTTCCGAAGATGTGTTGGTGGAGCTCGGAACACACTTGCTTGACATATAATTCTTGAAGGCAGCTTTCTGGCTATTCGGCTATTCCCAGGGGTCCTTGATGCAGTCAAAACTGTATATAAAAGAAATGAGTGCCACAGGTTTGTAATAGGCTTAGTAAAAGTTTATTTATCTTGGAAACAGGGCACAGTCAACATGCTTCAGGGGCTCTTAGCTTGTTCTTACAGAGCATAAGTGCTGGTAATTAATAAATACAGTGAACAGCAATTCTATAAAACAAGGATTTGAAGTTATTTTGAGAATGATGCCTTTCAGAATCATTTGAATCCTTGTTTTATACCATTGCTGTCCAGTATATTGCAAACATTTACATCAAATGTTAAATCTCTTAACCAATTCCCAACAGCGTAATACCCCAAAATATGATGTTAGCTTCACCATTCCCAAAAGCAGATGATAAGGCATTAGGCATTGTTCCCACTTGCGTACTTAAGCATAAGCCGGGGACCTGCACCCATATGGATGTCAAATTGTGATCAGCAGCCGTGTTAATTTAACTGCTGCATCCTAGTTATCATGAATGAGACTGCGTGCATGGGGATGCAAGGGCAAACATGGCCCTCGATGGGTCTACACTTAAGTATGCCTGTGTGAATGAGACCTTACTTAACACTTTACTAAAGTCTTGTTATTTATTTTAAAAAAAGTAACAACATGTTATACTTACCTGCTCTGTGCAATGGTTTTGCACAAAGCCACCCAGATCCTCCTCTTCTGGGGTCCCACATCGGCACTCCTGGCCTCTACCTCCTGCCAGGTTCCCCCCCCCCCCCCCACAGCAAGCAGCTTGCTAGGGGGGAACCCGAGCTAAGCCACTGCTCTGTGTGTCCATTTAAACACACAGCCGTGGCGTTGCCTTACCATGCCCCTCCATCTCCTGATTGGCTCACTGCCTTTGATTAAAAAGCCAATCAGGAGTGTGAGTCCCCAGAGAGGCAAGATTCTCCTGGACATTGCTGGATTGAGAGGGGGCTTAGGTGAGTATTAGGGAGTGCTGGGGGGGGGGGGGATGTTGCACACAGAAGGGTTTTTTTACCTTCATGCATGGAATGCGTGAAGGTAAAAAAAACATGTGCCTTTACAATAACATTAAGACAGTCTGCTTCCTTGCTAGTTGAGGTCATTTAGTTTTCAATGTGCCTTATTGTTTTGATTTGAAGGGAAACCCTATTGGAAGCTCCTTTTATTTTAGCACACTGATTGTGCCCATCGACAGTCCTGAGTCTTCTGTTTTGGTGAATGGTCTGGTCTGCAGGTGGTCCAGTTAAGCACCTGGACTCTTCTACTGCAAAGTCATGCTGTTGTCATAGATGTAGTATGCGGTTTAGCATTGTCCTGCTAAAATATGCAAAGCCTTCCCTGAAAAAGACATCCTCTAGACGGGAGCATATGCTGCTCTAAAACCTGGATATATCTTTCAGCATTGATGGCGCCTTTCCAGATGTGCAAGTTGTCTATATGCACTAATGCACAGGTGTCAAACTAGTGGCCCTCCATGCTGTTGCGGAACTACAAGTCCCATGAGGCATTGCAAGGCTGACAGTTACAAGCATGTCCCCTCAAAATAACTCAACACACAGCCATTAATGTCTAAACCGCTGGTAACAAAAGTGAGTACACCCCTAAGTGACAATGTCCAAATAGGGCCCAAAGTGTCAATATTTTATGTGGCCACTATTATTTTCCAGCACTGCCTTAACCCTCTTGGACATGTATTTCACTAGAGCGTCAAAGGGTGCCACTGGAGTCCTCTTCCACTCCTCCATGATGACAACACGGAGCTGGTAGATGTTAGAGACCTTGCGCTTCTCCACCTTCCAATGTTAGGATGCCCCACAGATGCTCAATAGGGTTTAGGTCTGGAGACTTGCTTGCCAGTCTATCACCTTTACCCTCAGCTACTTTAGAAAGGCATTAATCGTCTTGGAGATTTGTTTGGGGTCGTTATCATGTTGGAATACTGCCCTGCGGCCCAGTCTCCGAAGGGAGGGGATCATGCTTTAGTATGTCACAGTATTTGGCATTCATGGTTCCCTCAATAAACTGTAGCTCCCCAGTTCTGGCAGCACTCATGCAGCTCCAGACCATGACACTCCCACCGCCATGCTTGACTGTAGGCAAAACACACTTGTCTTTGTACTTCTTACCTGGTTGCCACAACGCACGCTTGACACTATCTAGACCAAATAAGTTTGTCTCATCAGACCACTGGACATGGTTCCAGTAATCCATGTCTATAGTCTGCTTGTTTTCAGCAAACTGTTTGCAGGTTTTCTTGTGCATCATCTTTAGAAGAGGCTTCTTTCTGGGACGACAGCCATGCAGACCAGTTTGATGCAGTGTGCGGTGTATGGTCTGAGCCCCTTCAACCTTTGCAGCACTCATATGTCTATTTCCCAAAGACAACCTGTGGATATGACGCTGAGCACATGCACTCAACATCTTTGGTCGACCATGGTGAGGCCTGTTCTGTGTGTAACCTATCCTGTTAAACCACTGTATGGTTTTGGCCACCATGCTGCTGCTCAGTTTTAGGGTCTTGGCAATTTTTCTTATAGCCTAGGCCATCTTTATGTAGAGCAACAATTCTTTTTTTCAGATCCTCAGAGAGTTTTTGTGCCATGAGGTGCCATGTTGAACTTCCAGTGACCAGTATGAGAGAGTGAGAGCGATAACACCAAATTTAACACACCTGCATTCACACCTGAGACCTTTTAACACGAATGAGTCACATGAATTTGGGGAGGGAAAATGGCTAAATGGGCCTAATTTGGACATTTTCACTTAGAGGTGTACTCATTTTTGTTGCCAGCAGTTTAAACATTAATGGCTGTGTGTTGAGTTATTTTGAGGGAACAGCAAATGTACACTGTTATACAAGCTGTACATTCACTACTTTACATTGTAGCAAAGTGTAATTTCTTTAGTGTTGTCATATGAAAAGATATGTGAAAATATTTACAAAAATGTGAGGGGTGTACTCACTTTTGTGAGATACTGTATATTTGTGAATATAACCTTCATCAATTGGAGTTCAGCTTTAAAGGGAAAGAAGCACCTTGGCTGCCATTCCTGGTCTGGAATAAGTATGTACAGTAGATGATAAGCTGTGACTTAAACTTGCTGCCCTCGGACAGAAGCTCAAAAAACACATTTGATTCACTGGTTAAACATGTAACCCAGGCAAACAGCATTTTCAGAAGGAGGTCAGCACTGGCAGCCTACGTAATTTTTTTGGCAGAGGTTTCCCGGAACTTCTTGGAGCCCGCTCTTTTAAATTTCAGTGAAATCCCCCAGCTGTGCTTCCTGATCCGAAACCTCTGTTTGTCCTTCATTTATTGCAGTAAACTGAGCTGTGTCTGCCCATTCTCTATATTAAATGTGTTCTTTCCCAATATCTAAGTAGAACCATGTGGCCCGTGATCTTCTAAGTCGAAAAGAGCATTACCTTAAATACAATCCAGAAGTGCGCGCAATCTTCAGACCTGCTTAAAATTATGAAAACTTAGTAGTTCTAGCTGGCAGCACAAATCCATTAAACCTAAATTGAATAATCTTTAAATACGCAGAACTTCCTGATGAACCGCATTCTAATAAGCAAAGCTGCATTAAAATATACAAATTTAACCAGCTGCTCCAGCAAGCATTGCTATGCTCCGACTCCTGCGTTTTTCTAGCAGCGGGGTTCCTACTTAGCTCTGTTTCTCTGGTCACAACAATGTCTAAAGCCTGCAACCTGAGCCATACTGTTCTATACTGTTGTTTATTTCTCTGAAATTGAATATGGCAGGTAGACAGCGGTAAACCACATTTTGGCAGGATGTGACAGATGGATATTGGCAGTGGCTGTGAAAATCGTAACACATGTTGACTTTTAGATCAGTATAAAACACATAGAGGAGACCACCAAGGCCTTTCTAGGAAATTGCAGGGATTGGACTGTAACTGCCATGCAGCTCGCTTTCAAATATAGCTCCCGCAGTAACACAAGGATAATTTACACATGCAACATTGCTAACTCTTTGCTTTTTTGGTATTTGGATGCACTATATGCAGAGTTGGTAACATACATTGACTTTGTCACAAGCCTCAGATCCCACTGAGACCAAGGACTTCAAGCATGGGTGCAAGGGCAGTATGGTGGTTGCTGTGAGCAATATGCTGTATCTTCCACATATTATAGAAAGGGATTGGTTGGTGAAATAGGGAGTTAATGGTTAAGACCGCATTCCGAAACAAAAAAGGCCAGAGGAGAACTCCCAATGGGACTTTTAAGGTCTTAGACAATCATTTGCTGCTAAAATAGCAGTGAAAAAATAGTAGTAATAGTTTTATATAAAAAATATAAATTTTAGTACAAAAAAAAAATTAAAAACAGACAACACATATATAGAACATGTAAAGACAAAACCATAGGGTGGCTAGGCTAACCCAAAAATGACCACATCATGTAAATAGGATACATAATAGCAAAACAGACAAATGCTGTAGGGATAGATACACCCGACGCGTTTCTGGAGGTTATCCGTCTTCAGGGGTGTTGTACATTATTGTGTGGAGTATTTAGTACCTATGGTGATGTTTAGGTCAATTAGACATAGCCCAGAATTAGAAACATATTTACATAGGTCCGGTCTCTGGAAGGTTTTGGAGGTGGTACATCATGATCCCAAACGCAGCAAGGGGGGAAGCACACACAAGAGGTCAACGAGACCACAAAGGGAAGGCAGGCAAGACACCAGGCCAAAAATGTTAATGGGTGCTAAACTCTATTGAATAGCACAACAGCCAAGGCCAAAGGGGGAATCAACAGAAAAGAGGAAACAAACAAAGAAACACCAGGGATGTCAAATCATTTGGAAGATGCAGGGCGAACCACGCCCGGAAGTGTATCTTCCACATATTTTGATGAGTAAAGTGCATCTAAAGGCCCATGTTTGACGGTGTAAACATTTCCCAAATGCAGTCACTATATGATGCACCAGCCTTATAGTTTAAAGAAAAAAAAAAAAAACTTCCTTTACCTTCTCTGAGCCAAATCCTCCTTCATTTGTGTATCTGGTGGTCCCCATCCCAGACACTGCAGCTCAGAGTTGGAGGGTTTCAGCAACTGAGCTGTTGTCTATAAAGCGTTAAGCAGGACTAGTTGTGGCCAGACGCTAATTGGCAGGCTACAGACCTCTGAATCAGCAGTGACAATACTGATAGCCACGCCCCCTGCAACATCTTTTCATCCCGTTGTAGTTCAAGCGGGCACAGTCAGCATTGATGGCGATAACACTGCTCTGATATCAGGCACAGAGCAGCAGCATTGGCACCCCACCACTGGAAACTACCTGAAATAGGATCAACAAGTAACGGTAAGAATTTGCAGGGGTACCGATTTAAACTGTGAGTGAAAAAACAATTACCATTAATTGCTGCAGCACATGTTTTTTTTTTTTTTTTTTGAGGCCATAGTGCTATTTTCAAAGTTTTAAGTTAATTGTATGCAGAAAAGATGATTTGTAACCAGCTAAAGAGTGTGGGAGAGTGGCAATTTTCCACCTTTGCCGGCCTGCCTACGAAGATGATGATTGCAGAGGATCTGATTCCCCTCTCTGAAAGCAGTTAATCTGCTAAAAACATGGTCAGTTTTACACTGTTCATTGTTCATTTAGAGCAGGGGTCTCCAAACTGCGGCCTGCATGCCGAATGTGGCCCTTTGCATACCTTTATCTGGGTCCTAGGGCACTATTTCTTCCACTGATATGAGACCATATTCTTTCCACAGACACCATCAATGTGTTACTTTTCCTCCCACTGACACCAAAGATGTCTTTTTTTTTTTTATTCCCAATGACCACAAAGCCTATGGCATTGCTCCCACTGATGCTGTGCATTTTGTACTCCCACTGGCCACAGCACAGCCCCCCTAAAGTATGAAGAGCAGTCATTTGGCTGTTTGTTGTGAAAGTTTGAAAACCCCTGATTTAGAGAGAACTTCTACTTTGCAGGCCTAGACCTAAGACCTATATGGCAGTTAGGAAACTGATGGGATAGTTCTTTTTCTAGTATGTTTGTTCCAGGCTAAAAAAATGCTAAGCCTCAAAATATGAGTGGTATTGTCAGCCTTCGAGCTCCTTTAGTTGGTCTTGGCTGCCTATCAGTTCAGTTAGGTTCCCATGTTATACAATACTTCTTCTCCTGACTTTGAAAATAAACTATTAGTTACCTCACTAGTTTAACTTTGACATATAATGGTCATCCGTATTGGGATTTACAAAAACAGGTTGAAGTGTATCTAAAGCCAAAAGTGGGAAAGTGTTAAAAAGTTTTAATTTTTTTTTCACTGCTGCCTGTGTCATAGTTTGGGTCATTGACCGATCTGATGACAATTGTTATTGGGTCAAAGTGTTGGGCAGTCCAAACCTTTATGGGTATAACTTGAGGTAGGTGAGAAATCTTCCATTGGGGACACCTCTTCATGTCACACTTGTCTAAATGGGAATTTGCTCTCACTTCTGAGATATTTACTCTCACTCCTTTTTGTGTCTTTGGGCAGACAGTGAAAGGAAGTCTGACAGCAAGAGACCTGATAGGTTTTAACCATTCCATACTCTCTCCCTAACAGTTTTTTTTTTTTCTTTTAAACTTTATGGTGTTACCATGAAACTTAATCCTGAATATATTCTAAGTTGACCATGCTGTCTGCATACTATCATGCGAACAATAAATTATCAATTTTTCACATGTAAGTGGAATTTGCTTTGTATTTCTTGCTCTAGTCTTATCCTACTAATTGCAAAGTCCATATTTTGACCACTGATTGATGACAAATGTCTGGATGGGGTCCTGGATTATATTGCCCATTTTGCAGGAGGCCACTACTGTACAGCCCTGGCCAAAGGTTGACTAATTTAGCTGTATGCATTAATTTCTTTCTAGAATAGATTTATGAAAAGCAGCTTGCATTTTGTTTTTGGTGGTCATTCATCATGATACATTTTCAGAGCTGGGTGGAATTACTGCCTAAACCTTGAGACTCCGAGCTGGCTAGGCTCCTCATGTTCCTCCTTGCTTCAGTGAAACTCTGATGTTGTACAGTTTTTGGCCTGCTAAGTAGAATTATGCTGGGGAAATCCTGCTTAAGTATCAATGTTTCCACGGCCAAGAGCTCTACATGTAGACCGATTGTTTGTGCAGGAAATCCAAATTCATTTGGCTGAATGATCTTGTTACAGCAGGTACATGTAAGATATGTTTTACTTCTGATGCACGGTGTTCTGGATGAAAGGTCAGGGAATATATTTTCTGCTAAATCTGCAACCATCTATATACAACAAAAATGGAAAGATTGTTTCCAGCCCAGCTAATGTGTTCTCTTCTGTCCTCCAACAGCACACGCTCTTCCAATGTTCAGAGAACCTCGGCAGAGGAGTACGAGGAAACAGCTGGAGAAGGATAGGCTGGATCCGGTGAAATCTCATAAACCAGAGCCTCCGGTAGCTGGACCAGGTAAATCAGTTTAATCGCTGCTTAAAAGTAAATCACTCTTTGGTTTGATTTTCTGTAGTACAGCAAAGCCTTCTTTACAAAGACTAAAAAAAAAAGAAAATCCCCATCCTCCTTTCTCCGTCCTACTGGTTAACCTATGTTTTTAATAAATAAAAAACGAAACAAATACATATATATATATATATATATATATATATATATATATATACATACTCACCCACACACCCCATTAAATAATTACATAAATGCACTATGACTGGCGACTCTGGTGTTATTGGAGACCAGTAATTAGCTGCTCTGGACTGGTAATCCAACCGGTGTTGTAGCTGCCCTTTGCTTTGTGACATTATGACACGGTCTATTTATTATTACCGGGCCCTGTGAGAAATCCTGTGATGGACACATTCATTAACCAGTGGGCAGCATCCATGTCAGCATAAAGTAATGTGCCACTTCAAGAAGGATCCTCCTGAGCTGAAGGCTAAAAAGAGTAAGAATTGGGCTCCTGCCCATCACCTGATCCCAGGTTCATGTAAGTAACTGGGGCTTGTGGGTTTCTTTAGCTAAAGTGGTTTTAGAGGTAATTAAAGAGGGAACTAAAGAGGGAATTATTTTTTTATTATGTTTTTTCATCAATCCTTTTTATGCTTTGTGTCAACTGTACATCCAGAACTGCTGGTGTATAGTACAGATACAGCTTAATAATTTGTAGCCATTTATTCCAAATTTAAAAAAAAAACTAAAGAAAAAGTGTGCTGTCCCTTTTAAATTTATAAATCCGCAAATACGTTTAATGAAACAAATTAATCCTGAATATGGAATCCATAAAAATAAGCAATAAGTGAATAAAGTCTAAAATATACAAATAAATGAAATACAGTAAATTTAAATAATGAAAGGACCACCACAAAAAGTCCCCTGTTATTACACAGAGCCCTGATGCAGCTGATGGTGCTTAAAGTGCTCGGTGCTGTGGAGATTCCTTTTAACAGTGCTTGAGTGCTAAAAAGTGCTCCTTCAAAAGAAAAAGGATGGCTGCTTACCAACCAGTATTGATCCCGAATTACAGGGATCAAGATTGCATAAACTCCATCTCCAGGCAAGAAGCTCCCATAGACAACCAAATCACAATAATATGTTTCCTCAGTAGACTGCAGTGGATTATGAAGACCGGTCTTTATGGCATCAGAAAATAAATTTCCGCAAAAGCATGTGTAAGATATAAGTAGGGAAAAACACTTTTAGTGCAATATAGTCAGATTATCTTTATTAAAAAGGAAAGCTGCACTTACATTTAGGCAGGTTATAAAAAGCATCAATGTAAAAACATGCCAGCCTCGACGCCTTCAGACCCACCGGCACGCGATGATGTCACACACATACATTTTCCCAACGCATTTCTCCAAAACTGGTGTCCTTTGGGATTGAAGGTTTATTTTTTTATAACATTTATTCCAAATAAAATTTATTCCAAATTGCATTCAACTGTTTTAGCCTTGTTGGCTATCATTAGTGCAGTGTATGGAGGCCATGGCTTCTTCTAGGGTGATGCTTGGAACCAACCAGACAATTTAACATGACAGGAGGTGGTAAGGTAGCCTAAAACAGTGTTTCTCAACTCCGGTCCTCAGGGCACACTAACAGGCCAGATTTTTAGTATTACCTTGGGAAGATGCAGACTAGAATACTGCAATCACTGAGCAGCAAATGAGATCACCTGTTATGTATTTCATTTATCTTGCAAACCTGGCCTGTTAGTGTGCCCTGAGGACCGGAGTTGAGAAACACTGGCCTAAAAGTTAGCAAATTCCATCCTTTAAACTTCTGTGGGCCTTCCCTCCATGAATCAGAAGATATCTGTATGGCTTACTTCCCATCACAAATCCAAAAAATAATGGAGCAATACAAATCGTTCCTTATCCCTTGGGACAAACTGTGCATCTGGAAATACGACCAACATTCCTAAACCATTTATCTTAACTACATGGACTGTTTCAGACTTGTTGGCCATCATCAGTTTATCAAGTAAAACTAATGAAAAAAGTAAACTGGACAGGCTATAGTGAGTTGGGTGCAAATTAGAAAATTAACTTTCCCTCTCGTTCATTGACGAACACCGCTCCTGATCTTCAGAACGATATGTTTATACTTGCCCTACAGGAATAGGATACTAGGCAGAAAAAGAAGCTGGCTATGCCTATGGGCAGTCCCCGGGGGTATACTCCCTCTATCTGCTTATAGTTACTCAGTTTTTTTCTGCCTAGTCAGGAGTAAGAACCTAGTTCCTTGCTGGGATCTCTAATCCTGGCAATTTTTTCTTTTTAGGTAGAAATTTTTCTCCTGGGTTTTTCCTGTGGGATCTACAATCAACTGCCGGACTGGGCAACGGACTGGATAATCTAGATCCAGTGGTCACCCCAGTCTGGCCAGCGAGCGCAGGCTGACCTCAGCTCCGCGCTAGGTCAGCCACGACATAGCCCCACCGTACAGGGGCTGGCTTGCAAGTTAAACGTCTCGCAAGGTCACACATGACCGGGTCTCGGCCTGAGTCGCAGCATTCCTCTTTGCTGAGAGCCCCTCCATTTTGACGGAGAAAGGTTCTGTCTGGAGTAATGCCCACCCGGTTCCTGGTATGGTGAGTGCCTGTGCTCCCTCTCCCCCGGAGGGTTTTGGGGTGGGCATGGGCCCCTCCTTGGGACGGTCGAACCCACGGGTTCCCCTCCTTCCTGTCAGGCACCCCCCCCCCTTGTCATCTGTACCCCTTCCTGCCTCCCTCCACTTATGCTGGGGGTGTTTGGGTGGTCTGGTCCAACTGCTGGGGTGGGGCAGGGCACTGTACTGGTGGTAGGGGCTGAGGGGTGTGGACAATCTGTTGTGCGGGGGGGGGGGGGGTTTACCTGGTGGGGGCTCCTGCCCAGGCCCCCTGTCCTGCCTGGGTCTGTCCTTGAGGCCTAGAAATCCTTCCTGGGTCCCCGGAAGCCTCGTGGTGCTACGCGGGGCCACCATTTTTTTTGCAGCCTTTTTTCCATGCACGGCAGCCATTTTTCTGGTAGTTTGCCTTTAAAAATAGCAGCGGCCATGACAGTGGAGCCCTGTGGGTGAGGATTTCTGCAGTGGGAGCTCGTCCTCAATCCCTGGTGCTGACTTCTGGATATTTTTACTTCTTGATCGCTGCGCGTGCAGTGCAGATTATCCTGGTGGCTGCAGGTGCCGGTTTCTGCTGGGTAGTGAGTCTCATAGGGTTCTCTCCCTCTCTGCTGAGGATTGCTTGGTGCTTTGTGCCTGGCGACCGGGTGGTGCTGCCAGCGCCGTGGGGGTTGTCCCTTGCAGGGTTTTACACATTTTTTGTGGGGTCTCCCTGGTGACTCATGGAGTCTTTGGAGCACATCTGCCCACCTGATCCCCTCTCTGAGGCTGTAGGGCCCTCCGGGTCCAAACTATCAATCAATGCACTGACGGCGGTCCTGGAGTCCTTTGTGTCCCGGGTGGAGGTGGCTTTCGGGCGACGGGCTAGCCAAAAGCACCCTCCGCTTTCCCCTGCCTAATCTGTCTCATCAGATCCTGAGTCTGATTCGGCCGCCGCGGACGTGGGTCATCCTGCTGGGTCTGCAACCACGCGCCCGGAATCCTCTGATAGTGAGGATAATTCCTCCACATCTGCAACTGCACACTAAAAGGTGCTGGTGGACACACTGATTGTATCTGTACCTGAGACCTTGAAGATGGAGGATGCAGCTGCAATGGAAGCACAGGTTCCCTTTGGCACTTACAAGCCATCTAAAGCGGCAAAGGTGTTTCCTTTCCCCGTCTATTTTGACAAAATTGTCGCTAAAGAGTGGGGATGACCAAAGCATCCCCTTTGTCCCTAGGCGATTTTTATTAGGCGTTATTCCTATGAGGAGTCTCTTATTAAGAAGTGGACTGTTCCACCGGTGGTGGACCCTCCAGTTTCCAGATTGAACAAGGCAACCATGTTCCAGTTGAAGAGCCCCCGGCCTTTAAGGATCCAGCTGACAGGAAGGCGGAGGCTGTAGCCTGCAATATGGTATTCACCATTGCCCTGCTGTCACAAACTCTGACCGAGTGGGCTAAGCTTTTACGTCGTGACTTGGAGGTAGAACAGCTTCCCCCTGCCTTTGCTGAGCTGGCGGGCCAGCTGGTCAAGGGGCTGCAATTTATCTGTGATGCCTCTTTGAATGCGGCTCCCCTAGTGGCTCAGCTCTCTATTTCGGCAGTGGTCATTCGGCGTGTCTTTTGGCTCAAATTCTGGTCTGCGGACCAGACTTCTAAAAAGGCCTTGATTGATCTCCACTTTCAAGGAGATCGCTTGTTTGGAGCTACCTTGGATGACATCTTTAAAGGTCTCACGGGGGAAAGAGTAAAAAAAGTAAAGTAAAAATACATAACTAATATCAAAAAATTTTTTTAACTCCTCATACAAATATCTATTTGAGCTCAGATCTTTTTAGTGGCAAAAATATGGGGTGGGCTATCTAAAGGGAGGGTCTGCCAATCACAGTCCATTTTCCATTTCACGCCCCTCAAGCATTTGTCTATTTGTGTATGCTTAGAATTACAGGGAGGTTAAACCTTCATCATTCAACAGGTAATATCCCTCCCTAGTCGTGTTTAGCTGTTTGGTGGGCATGGAGGGAGTAGGCTGTCATTTATCTGGAGTGTATACACCCACATGTGTTGTTCTATAGTCATGTGGGCTGCACAGATAAGAAAAAGGAAGCAATGAACAGCTTAGAAGGGAACTGAAACTGGAGCATGCTCGGTAGATGTGGCAACAGCTGGTCTACACAATCTCAGGCTGCAGTGGGGACATAGACCAGGAGGGAGGGACAGTAAACAGCAAGATCAATCAGGTCTTTTGGAGAATACTGAAAACTAATCCCATAGTGACTGAGTTTCATACTCAGTACAATCACGCAATACAATACAAATGTACTGACAATTTTTAATCCTTGAAGGAAAACAAGTCTCTCTGCACTTGCAAGTTCAGGCACATCAAAGGCTTTTGGCATGAAAAAAAAAAACTTGGATATGATGCAGGGACTCCGAAGCTGGTATTTCTGTAAAGTCTCAGCTCCAGCAGGGTGGAAAAGACTTGGATAGGATGACCAGCAGACTTTTCATTTGCCAAAGAAAGGTGTCCCACAGGGATGGATGAGCGGAGGGATGGATGGGTCGGAGCTCAAAATATAGTGCTACAGGGCTCGTCGGGTCTGGGAAGATCCTCATAGGCATGTAGAAAACATAAAGGTGTTCACAGTCCAATTAACTTGAAAAAGAAAGGTCCTCTAAAACTCATTTTACACACCCCTGATGCTTGCTACCTTGGTCCTGGGAGCCCGTAGATGCTGCTGCAATTCCATCCGTCCAATGGGTCCAGGAAATTATGCATGACAGCTGCTTGCCGGATTTCTGGCTGTGCTGTTCACAGCTCTCCCTCTGCTCCATAGAAGTCAATGGCAAAGCTCGCTTGAAGCGCCTGAAGCTTTTGAGAGGCTTTTATTCAGCTTTGGCTTTGCTTTGTTTTGAAGAAATTTAGGTATGAGATATTAACACACACACAGGGCACCTGCTAAGCCTTAGGCCCCTTTCACACAGGCGGACCGTTCAGATCCGCCTGTCCGTTTTTTTGGCGGATCTGAACGGTCCCCCCATGCATTCCTATGGGGCATCGGATGGCAGCGGAGACATGTCCGCTGACATCCGACCCGATCCGATCTGTCAAATCTGGATGGATGGAAACCCTATTTCTCTGTCGCTCATTGACAGACGTAGTCTTCTTGATTCACAAGAACTGGGTTATGTTGTCTCCGCAGGAGTAGGACTAGGCAGAAAAGAAAAAACGTTCTGGCTCCACCCTAGGGGCAGTCCCAGAGGGTATATCCTCCCTCTCTCTGCTACAAGGCATCAGTTTTTTTCTGTCTAGTCAGGAGTAAGGACCTAAGTTCCTTGCTGGGATCTCTGGTCCTGGCAAGATTTTTTTCTCTATCGCTCATTGACAGACGTAGTCTTCTTGATTCTCAAGAGCTGGGTTATGTTGTCTCCGCAGGAGTAGGACTAGGCAGAATGACAAAACGTTCTGGCTCCACCCTAGGGGGCAGTCCCTGAGGGTATATCCTCCCTCTCTCTGCTACAGGGAATCAGTTTTTTTCTGTCTAGTCAGGAGTAAGGACCTAAGTTCCTTGCTGGGATCTTTTGGTCCTGGCAAGACTTTTTTTTTCTTTAAGAAAAAGACATTTTTTAGGTAGTTTTCTCCAGTGTTTTTTTCCTGTGAGATCTTCAAGCAAAAATGCCGGACTGGGCGACACTTGTGGTCACCCCAGCCGGCCTACGAGCGCGTGCAGACCAGGCATTGCGCTTGGTCGGCCGCGACATATTCAAGTAAGTATGCGGGGCCGGGCGACGGGCTGGATGTGAGATCCAGTGGTCACCCCGGTTTCTGCCTAAAAGCGCGTGCAGACCAGTGCGCTGAGTCGGCCGCGACGGAGTCCCAGTAAAGGGACTGACTTTGCGAGTTAAAAGCTCGCTTGGACGCCAGGACCAGAGAGTCGAGGCGTCCACAAACCCCCACCTCGGTGGAGAGGGTATTATGAAGAGAGGGTGCCTGTCGGTTCGGTATGGTGAGTAAAACGTTCCCTTTTTTCCTCATTTATGAGGCAGTATATATTATGGGCCCCTCCATATATGGTCAGTATATATCTGACACTTACAAGTCCCCCTTGTAATACAGCATGTGTTTGTGGGAAGTGGACTTGGTTCAAGAGCTAACACTCTACCCAGCAGACTGTAACATTACAGCAAACATAGGAGGTATAATCCTACCTTATGTGCAGTGTATCTCTGTAGATCCATATGTCACCTCTCAGCAGAGTGCAGGTGGATGTGCTGGGAAGACGATATCGGCGGTCCGCCGCCATTTTGCCGTAGACCGAATGCATGTATGTCCTCAGGTCATGCCGGCCGCCATGTTTTTGGAGTCTTATGTCTCTTCTATGGGGGCGGCCATGTTTTGTGAGCCCAGCTTCCTCGTGGAGGGCTGGGAACGCCGGAAGGCGTACACAGGGGGCGGAGCCACGCCTTCTGCCCGGGAAAAAGCAAACAGCTCCTTCCAGTCTGTGTAAGACAGACGCTGGCTGCAGTTTGTTGGAAACTGCACTACATCGGTTGGTGAGCCTTGGGGGTCCCTCTCTCTCTCTCTGGGATCGAGAAGCAGGTACTCTGAGGGGCGCTATTGCGCTAGGGGGAGACACAAAAAAAAAAAAAAAAAAGTTTTTTTGTTTATTGCTGGCAAAAGTGTCCTGTATTAACATGGACCCTGCCACTCATGTATCTCCTCCGGATCCCTTCGGGGGGTCTGCGGGATCCTCCAGCACCCCATTGACAATTGAATCTTTGTCAGCTATTATGGAAACTTTTGTGTCCCGGGTGGAAGTGGCTTGTCAGGGACAGGGCGCAAGAAAGCGACCCCCGCCTAACCCCTTATTATCTGAAACCTCGGATTCAGACTCTGAGCCTATTTCTGCAGTTGCAGGTACTTCATCTGGTATTGGTGTCTCAGGTCCTGTCTCTTCAGACAGTGAGGAGGATGTTTCGGCATCTGCCATAGCCCGAGAGGAAGCGTTGGTAAACGCACTCATTGTATCTGTTCAAGAGACCTTAAGGTTACAGGGTATTCCATCAGAAATAGCTGAAACTGAGATCCCTTTTGGGACTAAAAAGCGCATCAAAGTGGCAAAGGTTTTTCCATTGCCCAAATGTTTTGGCAATCCAATCGATGAAGAATGGCGTCTGCCAAAACGCACTTTTAATATTTCCAAACGCATTGACAGGCGTTATCCGTTTGAGGAAACCCTTATTAAGAAATGGACAGAACCACCTGTGGTGGATTCACCAATTGCTAGATTGAATAAAGCCACGGTTATTCCTTTAGAAGACGCTCCGTCTTTTAAAGATCCAGTGGATCGCAAGATAGAAGCTATGTCTCGCACCATGTTTTCCTTGATTGGATCAGCTTTCAGGCCAATAATTGCTATTGGTCTGGTTTCGCAGGCTGTAACTGAATGGACCAAGTGGTTACGCCGGGACTTAGAAGAAGTCCCTCAGGCGGTATCAGATTTGTTGGAACAAATGATACAGGGGTTACAGTTTGTATGTGATGCGGCGTTAGACGCCACTCCATTAATGGCGCGAGCATCAGTCTCAGCAGTGGTTCTCAGGCGTACACTGTGGCTAAAAGGTTGGATAGCCGACCAAGGTTCCAAAAAAGCATTGGCTAATATCCCCTTTTCAGGAGAACGTCTATTTGGAGCCAACTTAGATGAGATCATTAAGGATCTCACCGGTGGAAAAAGCACCTTTTTACCGCAAAATTTTATAGGTAGAGGAACTCGTCAAAGACGAGGTCCTTCTTTTTCTGCTCACAAGAGGTTTTTTCGTCCAGCGGGTGAAAAAACTAAGTCCTCCAAAGCTCCTGCAGGAGGCGTCAGGGGTCGTTGGTCGGGCAAGCAAAAGCCCGCCCCCTCCAGACCTGAAGATAAACCATCCAAAGCCTGAAGGTGCGCCCCCACCCATAACTGGGGTGGGGGGACGTCTTCGCCGGTTCCCGGATCCATGGCTTTCCAGAATCCCGGACAAATGGGTTTGCGAAGTCATAAAGTCAGGGTACAAGATCGAGTTTCGATCTCTCCCACCGGCGCGATTCTTCCCTTCCAATATCCGACTATCTCCGGATCGTCTAGAAGATCTGCGGAGAGCAGTCACAGATCTACTACAACAAGGAGTGGTAGTCCACGTTCCTTGGACAGAACGGTTTCAAGGGTTTTATTCAAACCTGTTTACAATACCCAGGAAAGAGGGCAAAATGCGTCCAATTCTGGACTTAAGAGCGCTCAATTCTTTCGTCAACATAAGAAGATTCAGTATGGAGTCCATTCGCACGGTAGCAGCCTTCCTGCATCCAGGGGATGTCCTAGCGTCCATAGACATCAAGGACGCCTATCTTCACATTCCCATTTTCGCAGGACATCAGCGTTTTCTACGCTTTTCCGTAGAGGAGAACCACTATCAGTTTGTGGCGTTACCTTTCGGTCTCGCCACGGCTCCGCGGGTCTTCACAAAGGTGTTGGCCCCTATGTTGGCACTTCTGCGCCAAAGAGGTATATCGATTCTAGGTTACCTAGACGATCTTCTGCTTCATGCAGAGTCTCCTCAGACCTTGCTACAAAACATAGAAATTACTATGATTTCTTTACAGGAATTCGGGTGGCTGGTGAACCAGCAAAAGTCATTTCTGGTTCCCACCCAGAGGCTCGAATATCTGGGTCTAATTCTAGACACAGTCAGGACGAGAGTTTTCCTTCCGGTAGGGAAACTTCGAAAGATTCAATCAGCAGTCCAGTTGTTACTGTCCAACAGCTGGTCTTCCCTTCGGACGTGCATGAGGGTTCTGGGGTTGATGGTGGCTTCATTCGAAGCAGTCCCATTTGCCCAGTCCCATACCCGAATTCTTCAGCAAGAGATTCTTCTCAGATGGAATCGGAATCCGGAATCCCTGGACAATCAGATACGATTGAGCAAACAGACCAGAGAGTCTCTGGTTTGGTGGCTTCGGTCTCCAATGCTCAGCCAGGGAAAGTCATTTCTGCCAATATATTGGACGATAGTGACCACGGATGCCAGTCTATCCGGATGGGGAGGTATTCTCGGTCAATTATCTGCCCAGGGACTTTGGTCCCCGGAAGAATCCAGATTACCGATAAATGTATTGGAACTGAGAGCGATCAGACTTTGTCTGATTCACTGGACCGAGCAGCTCCAGGGCAGCCCGGTTCGGATCCAGTCGGACAATGCCACGGCCGTGGCTTATGTCAATCATCAGGGGGGCACCAAGAGTGTCCGAGCGGCCAAAGAAGTGGCTTGCATTCTTCGCTGGGCGGAACGATTTGTTCCAGCAATCTCTGCGGTGTTCATTCCGGGGGTGGAGAATTGGCAGGCAGATTATCTCAGCCGTCAGACCCTGGATCAGGGGGAATGGTCCCTCCATCCAGACGTTTTCCACCAGTTGTGCCTACGGTGGGGCACCCCGGATGTGGATCTGTTGGCATCACGATTCAACAGGAAAGTTCAGAGATTCGTGGCTCGCTCCCGCGATCCTCTAGCAGAAACCGCAGACGCACTGATCGCCCCGTGGGGGCAATACCAGCTAATATATGCCTTCCCTCCTCTCGCGTTACTGCCAAGACTTCTTCGCAGGGTAGAGGAGGAAGGAATCCCAGTAATCCTGGTAGCTCCGGACTGGCCTCGTCGAGCTTGGTACGCCGACATGGTCAGACTGGTGGCGGACGTCCCGTGGAGACTTCCTCTCAGAGAGGATCTACTGTCTCAGGGACCGATCTTCCATCCTGCTTTACGATCGCTGGCTTTAACGGCCTGGCTATTGAGACCCAGGTGCTGAAGGAAAAAGGTTTGTCAGCTTCAGTTATTCCTACTCTAGTTGAAGCAAGGAAAGCGACTTCCAGAAAGATTTATCATCGCACATGGAAGTCCTACATTGCATGGTGTGAACCTTTGGGGTTCCGTCCTCGGTCTTATTCGATTAGTCGAATATTGGCTTTTCTGCAACAAGGGGTTGAGCAGAAACTGGCCTTGAGTACTATCAAGGGTCAGGTCTCAGCATTAGCCATCTTCTTTCAGAAGCCTTTGGCTACTCATTCCTTGGTGCGGAATTTCATCCAGGGGGTGCGACATCTGGCTCCGCCAGTGCACGCGCCGTTACCCCCCTGGGATCTTAATTTAGTGTTGTCGGTTCTTCAGAAACCTCCCTTTGAAGATATTAGGGAGATTCCTCTACCCACGTTGTCCCAGAAGGTGGCCTTCTTGGTGGCTATTACTTCTGCACGCAGGGTGTCAGAACTGGCCGCATTATCTTGTCGTTCACCATATCTGGTGGTTCATAGAGATAAGGTGGTTCTTCGTCCGAATCCATCCTTCCTACCAAAAGTGGTTTCAGAATTTCATCTGAATGAAGAAATTGTATTACCTTCCCTGTGTCCTAAGCCCAGTCATCCTCGGGAATTTGCTTTGCACTCCTTGGATGTGGTCCGGGCGATCAGGGTATACTTGAAAACGACAGACTCGTTTCGCAAGACGGATTCACTTTTTGTGATCCCAGATGGACCCAAAAAGGGGTTGCCTGCATCTGCCGCGACCATTTCCAGATGGATCAGACAGACGGTAGTGCAGGCTTATTCTATTAAGGGTCGGGAGCCCCCGTTCCCTGTTAAGGCGCACTCCACTCGGGCACTTAGTGCGTCATGGGCCTTTCGCCATCAGGCGTCAGTGGTCCAGGTGTGCAAGGCGGCTACCTGGTCGTCGGTGCATACCTTCTCTAAACATTATAAAGTTGATGTAATGGTATCGTCTGATGCCTCATTTGGCCGCAAGGTTTTGCAGGCCGCAATTTGAGGAGACCAGTGGTCTACCTCGAGGGTTTTTTCCGTTGGAAAATTTTTCTTTAGTCTCATTCTTTGTTTATAATGAGCCTTTAAAACTTCTAGTTTGGCACCGGTTGGGCCTACTAGATTGGATTTGATTTTGTCAATCCCACCCCTCATTTGTGGCACTGCTTCTGGATGTCCCAGCTCTTGAGAATCAAGAAGACTACGTCTGTCAATGAGCGATAGAGAAAAATGGATTTTTGTAAGAACTTACCGTAAAATCCTTTTCTCTTAAGCTCATTGACAGACGTAGTACCCGCCCCTCTATCATTGAGTTGGGTTGGGTTAATTTCTCTGTACTGCTTTAAACAGAACTGATTCCCTGTAGCAGAGAGAGGGAGGATATACCCTCAGGGACTGCCCCCTAGGGTGGAGCCAGAACGTTTTGTCATTCTGCCTAGTCCTACTCCTGCGGAGACAACATAACCCAGCTCTTGAGAATCAAGAAGACTACGTCTATCAATGAGCTTAAGAGAAAAGGATTTTACGGTAAGTTCTTACAAAAATCCATTTTTTTTAGAAAAAATATTTTTTAGGTAGTTTTTTCTCCAGTGTTTTTTCCTGTGAGATCTTCAAGCAAATACGCCGGACTGGGCGACACCAGTGGTCACCCCAGCCGGCCTACGAGCGCGCGCAGACCATTGCATTGCGCTTGGTCGGCCGCGACACATTCAAGTAAGTATGCGGGGCCGGGCGACGGGCTGGATGTTGAGATCCAGTGGTCATCCCAGTTTCTGCCTACGAGCGCGTGCAGACCAGAGCTCCGCGCTGGGTCGGCCGCGACGGAGTCCCATTGGAGGGACTGACCTTGCGAGTTAAAAGTCTCGCTTGGACGCCAGGAACCAGAGAGTCGAGGCGTCCGGAGTGGTCCACAACCCCCCACCCCGGTGGAGAGGGTATTGTGAAGAGAGGGTGCCTGTCGGTTCGGTATGGTGAGTAAACGTTCCCTTTTTTCCTCGTTATGAGGCAGTATGAATTATGAGCCCCTCCATACATGGTCAGTATCTGTCTGACACTAAAAGTCCCCCTTGTAAATACAGCATGTGTTTGGTGGGAAGTGGACTTGGTTTGAGAGCTAACACTCTACCCAGCAGACTGTAGTATTACAGCAGACATAGGAGGTATAATCCTACCTTAATTGTAGTGTACCTCCTGCAGATCGATAAACCGCCATTTAGCAGAGATGCAGGTGGATGTGCTGGGGAAAACGATTTTGGCAGTCCGCCGCCATTTTGCCGTAGACCGGGTGCATGAATGTCCTCAGGTCACGCTGGCCGCCATGTTTTTGGAGTCTATTGTCTCCTGTATGGGGGCGGCCATGTTTGATGAGCCCAGCTACCTCGTGGAGAGCTGGGAACGCCGGAAGGCGTACACAGGGGGCGGAGCCACGTCCTTCTACCCGGGAAAACTAACACAGCTCTTTCCAGTCTGTAAAAGACAGACGCTGACTGCAGTTGGTTGGAAACTTCTCTGCATCGGGTGGTGAGCCTTGAGGGTCCCTCTCTCTCTCTGTGGGGATCGAGAAGCAGGTACTCTGAGGGGCGCTATTGCGCTAGGGGGATACACATAAAAAAAAAAAAAAAAAGGTATTTTTTATTTAAAAAAAAAAAAAAAAGTTTTTGTTTTTTCTGGCAGAGGTGTCCTGAATTAACATGGACCCTGCCACTCATGTATCTCCACCGGATCCCCTCGAGGTGTCTGCAGGATCCTCCAGCACCCCACTGACGGTTGAATCATTGTCAGCTATTATGGAAACTTTTGTGTCCCGGGTGGAAGTGGCTTGTCAGGGACAGGGCGCAAGAAAGCGACCCCCGCCTAACCCCTTATTATCTGAAACTTCGGATTCAGAATCTGAGCCTATTTCTGCAGTTGCAGGTACTTCATCTGGGATTGGTGTCTCGGGTACTGTCTATTCAGACAGTGAGGAGGATGTTTCGGCATCAGCCATAGCCCGAGAGGAAGCGTTGGTAAAAGCACTCATTGTATCTGTTCAAGAAACCTTAAGATTACAGGGTATTCCGTCAGAAATAGCTGAAACTGAAATCCCCTTTGGGACTAAAAAACGCATCAAAGTAGCGAAGGTTTTTCCATTGCCCAAATGTTTTGGCAATCCAATCAAAGAAGAAAGGAGTCTGCCAAAACGCACTTCTGCTATTTCTAAACGCATTAACAGGCGTTATCCGTTTGAGGAAACCCTCATTAAGAAATGGACAGAACCACCTGTGGTGGATTCACCAATTGCTAGATTGAATAAAGCCACGGTTATTCCTTTAGAAGACGCCCCGTCTTTTAAAGATCCAGTGGATCGCAAGATAGAAGCTATGTCTCGCACCATGTTTTCCTTGATTGGATCAGCTTTCAGACCAATAATTGCTATTGGGCTGGTTTCGCAGACTGTAACTGAATGGACCAAGTGGTTGCGTCGGGACTTAGAAGAAGTCCCTCAGGCGGTATCAGATTTGTTGGAACAAATGATACAGGGGTTACAGTTTGTGTGTGATGCGGCGTTAGACGCCACTCCATTATTGGCGCGAGCATCAGTTTCAGCAGTGGTTCTCAGGCGTACACTGTGGCTAAAAGGTTGGTTAACCGACCAAGGTTCCAAAAAAGCATTGGCTAATATCCCCTTTTTAGGAGAGCGTCTATTTGGAGCCAACTTAGATGAGATCATTAAGGATCTCACGGGAGGAAAGAGCACCTTTTTACCGCAAAATGTTAAAGGTAAAGGACCTTGTCAAAGACGAGGGCCTTCTTTCTCTGCTCACAAAAAGTTTTTTCGTCCCGCGGGTGAAAAAATTAAGTCCTCCAAAGCTCCTTCAGGAGGCTTCAGGGGACGTTGGTCGGGCAAGCAAAAGCCCGCCCCCTCCAGACCTGAAGATAAATCGTCCAAAGCCTGAAGGTGCGCCCCCACCCATAACTGGGGTGGGGGGACGTCTTCGCCGGTTCCCGGATCCATGGCTTTCCAGAATCCCGGACAAGTGGGTTTGCGAAGTCATAAGGTCAGGGTACAAGATCGAGTTTCGATCTCTCCCACCGGCGCGATTCTTCCCTTCCAATATCCGACTATCCCCGGATCGTCTAGAAGATCTGCGGAGAGCAGTCACGGATTTACTACAACAAGGAGTGGTAGTCTACGTTCCTTGGACAGAACGTTTTCAGGGGTTTTATTCAAAGCTATTTACAATACCCAGGAAAGAGGGCAAAGTGCGTCCAATTCTGGACTTAAGGGCACTCAATTCCTTTCTCAACATAAGAAAATTCAAGATGGAATCCATTCGCACAGTAGCAGCCTTCCTGCATCCAGGGGATGTCCTAGCGTCCATAGACATCAAGGACGCCTATCTTCACATTCCCATTTTCGCAGGACATCAGCGGTTTCTAAACTTTTCCGTAGAAGAGAACCACTATCAGTTTGTGGCGTTACCTTTCGGTCTCGCCACGGCTCCTCGGGTCTTCACAAAGGTGTTGGCCCCAATGTTGGCACTACTGCGCCAAAGAGGCATATCGATTCTAGGTTACCTAGACGATCTCCTGCTTCATGCAGAGTCTCCTCAGACCCTGCTACAAAACATAGAAATTACTATAATTTCTTTACAGGAATTCGGGTGGCTGGTGAACCAGCAAAAGTCATTTCTGGTTCCCACCCAGAGGCTCGAATATCTGGGTCTAATTCTAGACACAGTCAGGACAAGAGTTTTCCTTCCGGTAGGGAAACTCCGGAAGATTCAATCAGCAGTCCAGTTGTTACTATCCAACAGCTAGTCTTCTCTTCGAACTTGCATGAGGGTTCTGGGGTTGATGGTGGCTTCCTTCGAAGCAGTCCCATTTGCCCAGTCCCATACCCGAATTCTTCAGCAAGAGATTCTTCTCAGATGGAATCGGAATCCGGAATCCCTGGACAATCGGATCCGATTGAGCAAACAGACCAGAGAGTCTCTGGTCTGGTGGCTTCGGTCTCCGATGCTCAGCCAGGGAAAGTAATTTCTGCCAATATATTGGACGATAGTGACCATGGATGCCAGCCTATCCGGATGGGGAGGAATTCTCGGTCAGTTATCTGTCCAGGGACTTTGGTCCCCGGAAGAATCCAGGTTGATTCACTGGACCGAGCAGTTACAGGGCAGCCCGGCTCGAATCCAGTCGGACAACGCCACGGCCGTGGCTTATGTCAATCACCAGGGGGGCACCAAGAGTGTCCGAGCGGCCAAGGAAGTGGCTTGCATTCTTCGCTGGGCGGAACGATTTGTTCCAGCGATCTCTGCGGTGTTCATTCCGGGGGTGGAAAATTGGCAGGCAGATTATCTCAGCCGTCAGACTCTGGATCAGGGGGAATGGTCCCTCCATCCAGAAGTTTTCCACCAGTTGTGCCTACGTTGGGGCACCCCGGATGTGGATCTGTTGGCATCACGATTCAACAGGAAAGTACAGAGATTCGTGGCTCGCTCCCGCGATCCTCTAGCAGAGACCGCAGACGCACTGATCGCCCCGTGGGGGCAATACCAGCTAATGTATGCCTTCCCTCCTCTCGGGTTACTGCCAAGACTTCTTCGCAGGATAGAGGAGGAAGGAATTCCAGTAATCCTGGTAGCCCCGGACTGGCCTCGCCGAGCGTGGTACGCCGACTTGGTCAGACTGGTGGCGGACGTCCCGTGGAGACTTCCTCTCAGGGAGGACCTACTGTCTCAGGGACCGATCTTCCATCCTGCTTTACGATCGCTGGCTTTAACGGCCTGGCTATTGAGACCCAGGTGCTGAAGGACAAGGGTTTGTCAGCTTCAGTTATTCCTACTCTAGTTAAAGCAAGGAAAGCGACTTCCAGAAAGATTTATCATCGCACATGAAAGTCCTACATTGCATGGTGTGAACCTCTGGGGTTCCGTCCACGGTCTTATTCGGTTAGTCGAATATTAGCTTTTCTGCAACAAGGGGTTGAGCAGAAACTGGCCTTGAGTACTATCAAGGGTCAGGTCTCAGCATTAGCTATCTTCTTTCAGAAGCCTTTGGCTACTCATTCCTTGGTGCGGAATTTCATCCAGGGGGTGCGACATCTGGCTCCGCCAGTGCGCACGCCGTTACCACCCTGGGATCTTAATTTAGTATTGTCGGTTCTTCAGAAACCTCCCTTTGAAGATATTAGGGAGATTCCTCTACCTACGTTGTCCCAGAAGGTGGCCTTCTTGGTGGCTATCACTTCTGCACGCAGGGTGTCAGAACTGGCCGCATTATCTTGTCGTTCCCCATATCTTGTGGGGTTATAGAGATAAGGTGGTTCTTCGTCCGAATCCATCCTTCCTACCAAAAGTGGTTTCAGAATTTCATCTGAATGAAGAAATTGTATTACCTTCCCTGTGTCCTAAGCCCAGTCATCCTCGGGAGTTTGCTTTGCACTCCTTGGATGTGGTCCGGGCGATCAGGGTATACTTGAAAACGACAGACTCGTTTCGCAAGACGGATTCACTTTTTGTGGTCCCGGATGGACCCAAAAAGGGGTTGCCTGCATCTGCCGCGACTATTTCCAAATGGATCAGACAGACGGTGGTACAGGCTTATTCTATTAAGGGTCGGGAGCCCCCGTTCCCTGTTAAGGCGCACTCCACTCGGGCACTTAGTGCGTCATGGGCCTTTCGCCATCAGGCGTCAGTGGTCCAGGTGTGCAAGGCGGCTACCTGGTCGTCGGTGCATACCTTTACAAAACATTATAAAGTTGATGTAATGGCATCGTCTGATGCCTCGTTTGGCCGCAAGGTTTTGCAGGCCGCCATTTGATGAGACCAGTGGTCTACCTCGAGGGTTTTTTTCCGTTGGAATTTTTATTTGAGTCTCATTCTTTGTTTATAATGAGCCTTTAAAACTTCTAGTTTGGCACCGGTTGGGCCTTCTAGATTGGATTTTGATTTCTGTCAATCCCACCCCTCATTTGTGGCACTGCTTCTGGATGTCCCAGTTCTTGTGAATCAAGAAGACTACGTCTGTCAATGAGCGACAGAGAAAATCGGATTTTTGTAAGATCTTACCGTAAAATCCTTTTCTCTTAGCTCATTGACAGACGTAGTACCCGCCCCTCTATCATTGAGTTGGGTTGGGTTAAATTCTCTGTTGCTGCTTTGTGACAGAACTGATGCCTTGTAGCAGAGAGAGGGAGGATATACCCTCTGGGACTGCCCCTAGGGTGGAGCCAGAACGTTTTTTCTTTTCTGCCTAGTCCTACTCCTGCGGAGACAACATAACCCAGTTCTTGTGAATCAAGAAGACTACGTCTGTCAATGAGCTAAGAGAAAAGGATTTTACGGTAAGATCTTACAAAAATCCGATTTTTCCATCTGTCCAGTGGATCGGATGGGATTGGATGAGAACGGACCGACGGTCCGTTCCCATCCGATTTCCCCCATAGAAATGCATAGGGAACTGACAGCTGTGTCTCCGCAGTTGTCCTCCTGCTGCTCAGCGGGGGATCTAACGAAGCATAAAAAGCACATAAAAAGCATGTTGAAGCAGTAGGCGTTTTGTGCGTTGAAGTCAAAGCAAATGTAAATGAGTCCAAATAGATATTAAAAATAGATATTTAATATGAACAATATGTTACCTTTAAAAATAAAAGAAACTCAGGATCCCAGTAGAGAACTAAGAGAAGGGCCTTTAAGTACACCAGGCCAACCTGCTCTGTAAACTTTTTGCTGCTTGCCTGGAACACCTAATCCTGAGGCGTCACTTCTGCTAACCAATAATCATATGCTCCATGCAGCAGTCTCTGCTGTTTGGTCATTGATATTACTGTTTAGCAAAATGTATATTTCTTTCTCCATCCAGATTATTATAGAAAGCATTGCATGGGGGGGGGTGTGTTGGGGTATTGTTTTTCATGGAGGGGGAATGTGACTGGCAGGAAATTCCAGTCCATTTCATAGGATTTCTGAAAACTCAACTACATTTGGCAATGGGAAAAACTGTACAAGCATTTCTGACTTTGGTACCCTAGCAATGACTCCTTAGCAGTTGACTCAGTGATTTTTCTTGCAGACTGAAGCTTTTCTTTACTTAGTATATGGATGCCCCATTCATTTTACATATTGAGCAAAACCCTTGACTAACTAGAGGAAATTATAGATGACAATGATCCTTTGTCTTTTGGATGTTGCCCAAGGCGAGAGAGTGTTGGTCAGGGTCACAGAGAAGCGGATGTGGTAGTGCATAATACAGAAAGTGCTCTTGTTCTGCCTGTCCACTCTGCCATCGTAAAAGGGGATTTACATACTGCACACCCTGCCAGTCTCAACAGCCCGTACAAATGATGTAGCCTTGCGAACACATGGTTTTTAAAGGCCCAATGGAATCTAAAGCCCAACTCCAAGAAAACCTAAAAATCCTCCCTTGCAATGGGGCTGTGCCAGCACTGCAGGAGTTAACTGCTCGTTTCTGTCTAGGGGTCCAATCCTCTATTCTGCTGGCTCATGTGTCATCAGCCTTAAGCTGGCCACACATTAGTACAATTTTTGTTGGAAATGTTTAATTTTAGGAATGTTTGTTTTCTAATAGCAACAGGGATCAAATCAATGTTCATTTTCATCAACAGTGACAAGAAAATTCAAAGGAGCAGTATGGAGAGCTTTTTTGAATGAATGAATTTCTAACATTTTTTTTTGGAAATTTCTGTTTATTAAAGTTTTCAAGAAAAAACAACACAGTACACAACACAGTGCCACGCAGGGCAACCACAAAACTAGAAAAAACAAGGAGCAACATGTCAGAATTTCTAACATTTAATGTGGTTTTTCATTTGAAGAAAGTCAATTGACTCCAAAATCGAATGTTAAAAGCAAACTGCTTTTGAAGGGATTTCAAATTACACCAAATAATCAATTGTACAGAGAATTTTCGTATGAATGTTCATTCAAAAATCTACTAGTGTATGGTCAGCTTTATTTTAATTTATTTATTACAGGTACTTCTATAGCGCCGCTGATTTACGCAGCGCTTTACATATATACTCCAGTGCATGGTTTCTCATACTGTAATAGCTCCCATGATACAATGCAAGACTCTGCTTTTGAGTCAGCATAAAATAGGTGAAAGATGGGAGGCACAGACACAAACTTCTTTGAGAGTATCAGGGCTGCCAAAATTCAGAAGGTGTGATCTCTGCAGTCTGCTGGGTGGCTGTCTACTTTACCCACTTCCCGCCAGGCCATTGCAACTTGGTGGAACATGCATAATTTCAGGAGGATGCACCAATGCATCCCCCACTTCTGGCACTTGTGCACTGCCTCAGGGCCGCATAGCAGCCACATCAGGGTACCAGGCAGCTGTGATTGGCTCTGGTACCACATGATTGCTGTGACCAATCACAGTGATCACATAAAAAGTATTAAACATTAGCTGTCATTCATGATACCATTGCTTACTTCTGTGGTCTATGTGATTGGTCACAGTTATCACATGGTACAGGGCCAATCACAAAAGCCCTGTATCATGTGTTAACTGTGGCCAATTGCAGCAATGGTAAACAGTGGCATCATGAATGAGTGCCAAATACAGTTAAACCCACAACAGTAAAATCAGTCTGTATATGCAGTACAGCATACTTGTTATACTCACTGTGGAATTTAAGGGGTTAATCTTGTACATTTTGTAAAAAAGGCTGTTTGATCCTTTCTTCTCTGATCCTTCCCTTCTTCCACTGTCCTCATTCCATCTCCTGATAGTACAGAACTCTAGGAGGTACTCTGCACATGATCAGTTTGATGTGTATTTCTAGAGCTTTTTTTTTTTTTTTTTTTTTTTTTTTTTTTTTTTTTTTTTTTTGGGAAGGGTGCATGTGATCGGCACAGGGCAATTTAGCACTGTCCAGACAAAGGGTCAGGGGTCCTGCAGCTTCAGAGGAGAATGAAAACTCCTCCTACAAGCTTTAACCAGTGCTCGGCCAGACACTGATAGAAGTCACAAGACTATATAATGCTGATGAGTTTGTGTTTACTAAAATAATAGCATTTCCATGTTCTGTGTACTGTAGGAGACAGGATATAGTGAATGCAAGGTCCTGGGTTTAGTAACACTTTAAAGGCAGATTGCTTATACAGTGATCATCACTGTAATAAGCACTCATAGTGTAAAAAAAAAAAAATCCTGATCACCTTCCAGAACAGTGCAGTGTCACTGTAAGGTTTAGAAAAGTGTGTGGACTTCTTTGGGGCAAAGTTGCATGTGTTTGGACCCCATAAAATTCAATCCAAGCACCTGAAAATGTCCTGGTTTTTTTGCATCTCTCCTCCTAGTAATTAGCTTTTTCTCTATCGTCCTTTGGCAGACGCAGCTCTCAATGGTTCTTCACTATTGGGTTATGCGCCATCTACAGGAGTAGACTAGGCAGTGAAAACTTTTCACTCGACACGCCTATAGGGGCTGTCCCTCACGACATAACCCTAGACACACTGTGCTCTCAAATCATTTTCTTGCTGCCTAGTTAAGGAGTAGGACCTAGGTTTCCCGCTGGGACTCCGGTCTCAGTTGGTCCATGGTATGGTGAGTGATGCAACGCCCCCCTGAGTCCCTGAAACAGACCTCTGAGGGGGAGATGTGGGCCCACTCCTGGGGATAACAGTGCTATGTTTCTCTGAAAGATCCCCCAGGCCTATCAGGATAGGCCCTGCCCTCCCTGCTCCGGCTGGGGGCGCTACAGTCGGCGTCTGACGCCTGGGGGGGGGTTTAATAAATGTTACCTTGTCCTGGGGGGTCCCTTCAGGTGGATTCCCGCGGTGGCCTCATGTCTGGGTCCTGACCGCATGGCAGCGCTGGCAGCCGCCATTTTAAGAGTGGGCCTAGGCTCTCTCTCTTCCTATACTTTACTATTGGCACCATTTTATGTAGCCTGAGGCTACACAGGCAGTGTGTGGCCTCTAGTGGTGATATGTCACTTCCTGTCAGATGTCTTCATTCTGGAGATACACTACTGAGCAGCTACTTCTCAGAGGTGATAAAGTAAGGGGTTTTGTTCCTTTGAGTGTTCCTCGGGCACACTTTTGCTCCTGCCAGCCTTTAAGGGGGACTCCGGATGCAGCGCGGTATATCGGTGCAGATCGCGATTTAAAGGGGCAGTGCTCTCTTTTTTCTAAAACTTGCAAAATGGAGTCCCAAAGTAAAAATTCCCCCTTAGACTTTATTAGTGAGCATGCCGGACCATCCAGATCGCAGTCTCTCATGTCTCTGTCTGCAGCCTTAAAAAATCTGGCATCAAAGGTGGACTTTGTGATAAAACAAGCCGCAACCCAGACACGGCCGCTACCTTCTCAGTCCTCTGATTCAGAGCCTGATATGGTCGCCATGGACAATCCCATATCTGAGGGATCCCTGTCCTCACAGTCAGATGGTCAGGAGGATATGTCCTCCTCGGCTGCAGCGTGGGAACTCGCTAAGGTGGAAGCACTGATTCTTTCAGTAAGGGAAACATTGAAAATGGATGATGAGCCCACACAGTCAGGTCAGCGGGTAGTTTTTGGCTCCCGCAAAGCCCAGAAGTCGGGTTAGGTGTTCCCTTGTCCCGAAGACTTTCACGATATGGTGAATGAGCAATGGCGCATTAAGCACGTGCTAGTGGTGCAAAATCGCTTAGAACGCCGTTATCCCTTTGCTGACTCAGTCTCAAGGTGGATCACCCTGTTTCCAGAACAAATCTACTGTGGTACCTGTGGAAGTCTCCTCGTTGTTTACGGACCCGGTGGACTGATGGGAGGAATCCCTTTCCCGCCGCCTGCATTTGCTGGCGGGCTCGATACTTAAACCTGTATTCGTGTCCGTCCTTGTTTCTCAGACGGTTACAGAATGGGTTGCAGTGCTTAGGGGGTAACTCGACCGCTGAGACAGTTCTCCCGGCTCTGATGAGCTCACGGACCAGGAGGCCCTGGTGTACCTGTGTGCTGCGGCTCCTCTGGTTGCCAGAGTGTCAGCGGTGGGGATTGCCATACGCTGCATGGTGTGGCTGCAGAGATGGTCGGCGGACCAGGCTTCTAAGAAGGCCTTAACTGATCTCCCATTTTTGGGTGAATGCCTGTTTGGGAACTCCTTGGATGAGTTAATCAAGGGCCTAACAGGGGTAAGAGAGTCCTCTGCTACCCCAATCCTCAAAGGCAAGGCACCTCGCAGTAAGAGGGGACCCTCTTTTACGGCTCACAGGTGGTTTTTTTCATGCCGCAAGGGCGCGAGCAAACGGTAAACCGTTCAGAGCCTCTGGATGAGACATGAAGAAATTTACAAAAAAAATCCAAAAATGCTTGAAGATGCTCAAGCATGATTCTGGCTATTTCTTTCAAAGCCCATGACTTGTTATGGGTGAACTTTCCTGGATAGTAAAGCCTTAAACAAAATTACTACGCCTTGAAAACTTACTTAGGAAGCAGTGCTTTTTGTAAGCACTAGGGAGTAACAACTACAAATAAACAGGGCTTACATTTAATTGCAGAAGACAAAAGCCAGGGACACTTTGCACTGCCAAATAGCACAGGCAGTAAGGTGAGGTTTTATGAATGTGTCACCTGCTCTATCGACCAACTTGACGCTTGACAGCTGTGAAAAAATGATACTGCTCTGTAGGGTCTACACCACAGTCTGATGTCATTAGAATTACAAATTAATATCAAATAGAGCCACCAGTTAGTGCCCTCTAAGGCCTTGTTTACATGTGTGACTGCTTTACCTCTTTTTAAAGGCAGTTGACCGGTGGCTTGGCTGGAAGGTGACATGTTGCCTCCTGGATGCCTGTTTTAACCTATTGAAAGCCCACAGCCCTGCGAACACACAATTGCATAGCGGTTGTGGCGTGGCCCTGTAACTTGAATGAGTCACGACCGAACTGACTGTTTTTTCTGCCTCTCCGCCACATTTGTAAATGGCTTCTGAATAAATCCAAGCCTCCACATGTACCTAAGAAAAAATGGGCTTCTTGCAACATTCAAATATTAAACAGTTGATAAAAACACAGTGTCAGAAATGTATAGAAAGCTTGTGAAGAGTTATCTGCTTTCTAGCATTAGGCAGGAACCAATGTTTTCTTTTTAATCCTTTGGATCCTTCATCAGACCTTAAACCACAAAGCCAACCAGGTGATGTGCCACCCATTTCCACACCCTCTACTTTACTGAAGAGTATGGAAGCCGAGAATTGATGTATTTAAAGAACATAGTGATGCTAACACAGGACTAAAACCTGTCATACACAATAGGATTATTAGACAAATGATCGGTCGTTTTTTGTTTTTTTTGCATGCTAGGTTCCAGATCAAAAATAAGGAGGTTACTAAAGTTACAAAATTCTCGTACAACAGAATAAAAATTCGGAAGTGATGTAATGTGTTGTATTTTCGGAAGAAAACTGTACTGATTAAACAAAAATCGTACGATCTGGTATTGTACGAGAAAAAATGTTGTGTTTGTTCCTTCCTAAAATTTCAGATGAACTGTCATGATAGGCTTGAAAGCTGTGTACTAACGTTTAGATTATCTAGTGATCGCTTAGAAAGCGTTTTTTTCCACACTATTTTCTGATTATGTATACGGGCCTTTGGAGAATAGCAAATCTGCATGGTTTAACCTCCCTAGCAGTATTCCCGAGTGTGGCTCGGGGTAATATAGTGTACCAAAAGTGGTAGCCTCGAGCCACAGTCGGGATTACCCCAGAATCTTACTCACATTCCCTGCAATCCACCACCGTCCTCCGGCCATCCTCCCGCTGTCCTCTCGCTCTGTGCTCAGCAGATGCCGGCACCTGTCTTCCGGCTCCCTTCCCTGCGAGCGTTGCGACGCAGGGGGGTTGAACCGGCGATAAATTCAAAAATGTAAATACACTAAATGACATGATACAAAGTTGTGATCCTAACAGATTACATTGTATCATTCCATATCACCACAGGATTTCACCTGCTGACTTTTCCAGTGCTCTGCCTGTGCTTTTCCAATTCTTTGAGACTGGAAAATTGAGAACGACCATGGGTGTCCACAAAGCGTTCGTTTTGCGCAAAATCGCTTTTAGACGAACTGGAAAACAGTGACAGCGAAACTGAGTTACCTGAAGAACTGAGCAATAGCGATTCGTGGGAAAATTCGTCATCTGGTACGGAAAGTGACGACATCGACGATTCTGATGTCTCTTTCTGGTACATAGCTTGTGGAATTTGGGAAGTATATCAAATGATTCTTCAGAATTTCCAATTTAATGAAGCCATTTTTCAGTGACAGCTCTGTTTTTTTTTTATTTTATATAGGTAGATTTTTATAAAGTGTTTTGATATATTTTTGTAATAATAAAACATGTTCTTATGCTTTTTATAATTTGCCCTTATTTTTTTCAGTCTTTTGTTGGGATTATTGGTTCAGTGCTGGAGGTATGCTCCACACTGGGATTATATCCTATTTGAATTGATGTAGAACTAAAATAATTATAAAATAGAAATGTGATGTGGCAGTGGTGAGTTTTTATATTTATTAGATTTCTAAGTTTATTAACCTGTCCTTTAAAGACATGGGGATCCCTAAGGAACCATGAATAAAAAGATGGATGTGTTGTTAAAGCTGTTTTTTGCCAATACTTATTTGGCCTGTAACAATGAATATTGGCTTACACAAGTGCAAGCACAATCAAAAAGATCTTGGACTCTTTTCTCACTCTTTTTAAAGAGACAAGATGTATCGCTGATTTCTGCTAAATCTGCAGCTCTCAGTTCTTCAGGCTGAGCCCTGTGGCTCAAAACCTGGCTTGGAGATCCTACTTCAAGAATTAATCCCTGGCAATCCATTTTCTAGGGATTTTCTGTTTTGCAGAAGAAGCAGTCTAGGATCGCACAGTTTATAGAAAGAAGCCCTTTTCCGCCAAACAGAAGAAGGCTCCAGCCAAACCATTTTTTTTCTTGTAACTCAAAAAACTAAGGCCAGATATCTAAAGAGTCAGGGCAGGAAAAGACATGCCAGGACAAAAAGTCAAAAGGAGGAGTTTTGTTTAACAAATTAGCAAGTCCCAATGACTCGCTGGGCCCGATGGAAGGAAGGTTGGGGGTCTTCCTACTGCAGTAGCAAAGCATAACCCCAAAGTTCACATTTAGGGACCTCATTTTCCAATCCACCACGTTCAAGGTTTTTCTGACAACTCCTCCAAGGGATCAAGCAAAAGCCTCTGCTTTGATATTGCTCCATTGAGCGCAACTCTTCAAAACAATCTGCCGGTCTCCATCTGCACTGCAATGTTGTTAGTGGGTCTGATGCCATATTCTATTTAAGCATTCCAACGGGGAAAATCCCCCCCTGTTGGTCTTGCTGAAGGTATGGGGCTGAAACCAGTCTTATTATTCTCTGGTTGACCAGAGAGATTTGCTTTATCCTTCGAGATACAGTCCCTGGTCTGTGTGCCAAGTAACCTGACACTGAATAAACAGACAGAACAAGTGCCAAGGATATGACAGGATGGCTACTACTCAAAGGGAATTTGAGTGGACTGAAGATTTATCTTGCTACAATGTATGCGGATGTATGTCGCATTATATATACAAGGCTAGAGGGCCCTATGGGCTAATACTGCCTTTAATGTATACGACGTCCCGAACATCCTGACTCCTATATACATTTGAACCTGGCAATGAAGATCTGGGTATATTCATCCTTCAGCTAAAGAGCTCTCCTGTCAACCTCTCCCTATATACCTCAGAGCTCGCTGGGGGAGAACTGGCATCTGTGTGGTTATATTAAGGTAAGTACTTTCTGGTTCATGAAGCCCTGACGAAGCAAAGATAGGTGAAATGCATTGGCTTTTGAGGACCTACCATAGTACCTGTCAACCACAATCAATGTGATACTCATTGTGCAATTGGGGATATATTGTGTATGGTAGATGAATATTAGTATCTTTGTTTTTATATATGTGCAAAAAAAATTTAGTTTTTATATATTTTGTGATGTGTGCTCCCTTCTGGCTGCAAGAGTCCAACAATACCCTCTTTTTTCTTCTTTTCTGTACTATTCTCTCTATAAGAGTGAAAATATCTGGTGGTAGATAGAGAGACCCAATCTCACAGAGGGCCTTCCAGTATCCATGGATTGGAAGCCTCTGAGCCTGGGTGGTGCACCTAGAAGGGAAATTAGCTCACGGTCTCAAATGAAGATCCTCTCCACATGTGGGGCCAAGTGTAGAATCTGGTGTTACTCCCTCTTGTTGCTTGGAACATCAGTTCATACATGAGCGTGGTAATGCAATGGACATTAAAAGCCTTGTAAAAAAAAATCTGTGCTTGTTAATTATACAGTATCTCACAAAAGTGAGTGCACCCCTCACATTTTTGTAAATATTTTATTATATCTTTTCATGTGACAACACTGAAGAAATTACACTTTGCTACAATGTAAAGTAGTGAGTGTACAGCTTGTATAACAGTGTAAATGTTCTGTCCCCTCAAAATAACTCGACACACAGTCATTATTGTGTAAACCGCTGGCAACAAAAGTGAGTACACCCCTAAGGTATAATGTCCAAATTGGGCCCAAAGTGTTAAAATCTTGTGTGACCACCACTATTTTCCAGCACTGCCTTAACCCCCTTGGGCATGGAGTTCACCAGAGCTTCACAAGTTGCCACTGGAGTCCTCTTCCACTCCTCCATGATGACATCATAGAGCTGGTGGATGTTAGAGACCTTGGGCTCCTCCACCTTCAGTTTGAGGATGCCCCACAGATGCTCAATAGGGTTTAGGTCCGGATACATGCTTGGCCAGTCCATCACCTTTACCCTCAGCTTCTTTAGCAAGGCAGTGGTCATCTTGGAGGTGTGTTTGGGGTCGTTATCATGTTGGAATACTGCCCTGCCGCCCAGTCTCTGAAGGGAGGGGATCATGCTCTGCTTCAGTATGTCACAGTACATGTTGGCATTCATGGTTCCCTCAGTGAACTGTAGCTCCCCAGTGACGGCAGCACTCATGCAGCCCCAGACCATGACACTCCCACCACCATGCTTGACTGTAGGCAAGATAGTACTCCTTACTTGGTTGCCACAAGACACGCTTGACACCATCTGAACCAAATAAGTTTATCTTGGTCTCATCGGACTACAGGACATGGTTCCAGTAATCCATGTCCTTCGTCTGCTTGTCTTCAGCAAACTGTTTGCAGGCTTTCCTGTGCATCATCTTTAGAAGAAGCTTCCTTCTGGGACAATAGCCAAGCAGACCAGTTTGATGCACTGTGCGGTGTATGATCTGAGCACTGACAGACTGACTCCCCCACCCCTATAACCTCTGCAGTAAGGCTGGCAGCACTCATACATCTATTTCCCAAATGACAACCTCTGGATATGATGCTGAGCACGTGCACTCAACTTCTTTGGTTGGCCATGGCGAGGCCTGTTCTGAGTGGAAGCTGTCCTGTTAAACCGCTGTATGATTTTGTTTACCGTACTGCAGCTCAGTTTCAGGGTCTTGGTAATCTTCCTATAGTCTAGGCCATGGGTGTACAACCTTTTGGCTTCTCTGGGCCACACTGAGTGTAGAGAAATTTTCTCGGGCCGCATATAAAATACATACTATAGTTAAGGTATATAAGTAATAAGATGCAGCCTGCGCCCTTCCCTTCCCGCTTCTCCACCCCCCCCCCCGCACTAATTAACACAACTAGAGGTTGACCAATGAAATTGAATCAGTATACAGAGGTTTACTTCTTCTGAGAGATATTAAAGGAACACTCTAATCACCATGACTGCTTCAGTGTTTTGAAGTGGTGATGGTGGTAGGAGTCAGAAACACTGCACATGCTGGGATATTCACAGTTATGTGCGGGGGGGGGGGGGGGTTGGTAGTTGCACCCCTAGCACATGTGACTTAGGCAGCCAGAAAATATCATGTCCTTATTCATACATGTATGGACAAGGACATGACATATTTTGACAGAACACAACTAGTTATTAAAAAACATATTGCAACAATTTACACACGCTAATGCACATACCTTTTCTACTTATTTTGCAGACTGCTGGCGGGAACTGCTGGTGTGGTTACTGCTGGCAGTTACTGCTGGTGGGTAATGCTGGCGGGTAATGTTGGCGGTTACTGCTGGCAGGTAATTCTGGTCATGCTGGTACTGCTGGAGGATGCAGCGGCTGCAGTAGAGAGCAGAGCCGTTGCTTCCTGTATGGCTCCTGTCACAAGTGGAGTGCATTTCATATCACTCTGCCTGTGATAGAGCTGGAACTATACAGCGGCTCTGCCACTGACTGCAGACATCCTAAGTCTCTCGCAGCAGCCAAGAGATCGCACGGCACTTGCAGCCTAGTGCGTGCCCATCCAATGCAGCCTAAACTAGTGATGCACCGAAATTTCGGCCACCGAAATTTTCGGCCTAAAATGGGCTTATTCCATTTCGGCCGACAATGGGTTTAATATGCTGATACTAAAGATGGCCGCCGCCGGCGCAGTGCAGGTTTAAAAAAACCCGCCTCTGGCCGGCGGCCCGCCTCCCGGTGATGTCACTACTACTACGATCTGTGCATGAATGAATTAACACACCGGGCGGGAGGGCGGGCGAGTGGCTGCTAATAGCTGTAACTATGTGAGCGCTTCACTTCCCTGTCAGGCATGTATCTCCGCTGACAGGGAAGTGAAGCGCTCACATAGTTATAGCTATTAGCGGCCGCTCGCCCGCCCGCCCGCCCGGTGTGTTAATTCATTCATGCACAGATCGTAGTAGTAGTGACATCACCAGGAGTCGGGCCGCCAGCAAGAGGCAGGTTTTTTGAAAGGAAGGACACAGGAGGACTGGAGCTGAGAGTAAGGAGATTGCATTGGAATTGTGAGGGACGCTGAGGCAGGGGGGGGAGTGATGCTGAGGCAAGGGGGGAGGGATGCTGAGGCAAGGGGGGAGGGATGCTGAGGCGGGGGGGAGGGATTCTGAGGCGGAGGGGGAGGGACGCTGAGGCAGGGGGGGGGAACGCTGAGGCGGGCTTACCAATGGTATTAGTATTATGCAGCATGAGGGGCTTAATGTATTGCCACTGCTGGTCACTGATGAATTAGTGACTGACCAGTGGCAGTTAATTAACCCCTTTGTGCTGCATTAGTGCAACCAGTATCAGTGCAACCAGTGTTAATTAACACTGATACTGGTTGCACTAATGCAGCACAAAGGGGTTAATTAACTGCCACTGGTCGGTCACTAAATCATCAGTGACCAGCAGTGGCAATACATTAACCCCCTCATGCTGCATAATACAAATACCATTGGTAATTAAATTAACCACTATACTGCGACAGGGTGGCAGCTACAAGTGTACGTAGCTGCCTGTTTTTGGTGTATGCCCCTGTTCTATCTATTTTAAAATTATTTGGGGGAAAAAAGTCATTTTCGGTTACAGTTTTCGGCCAAGGGCATCCTGCATTTTCGGTTTCGGCCCAGAATTTTCATTTCGGTGCATCCCTAGCTTAAACAGTGCCCATCCAATGCAGCTTCACCAGTGTGTGCCCATTCAATGCAGCCTGATCAGTGCCTATCCAATGCAGCCTGATCAGTGCCCATCCAATGCAGCCTCACCAGTGCATGCCCATCCAATGCAGCCTCACCAGTGCGTGCCCATCCAATGCAGTTGCAGCCTCTTCCTACAGTTGGTTGGAAGCCACTGTGGCCTTGCCCCCGACTCGACTTCCTTTCTGCCCAGAAAAAAATACAAATTGTCAGGGGGCAGTGGGCCGCATTGGCTGCAGTTCCGGGCCGCAGGTTGGACATGCCTTGTCTAGGCCATCTTTATGTAAAGCAACAATTCTTTTTTTCAGATCCTCAGAGAGTTCTTTGCCATGAGGTGCCATGTTGAACTTCCGGTGACCAGTATGAGAGAGTGAGAGAGATAACACCAAATTTACCACACCTGCTCCCCGTTCACACCTGAGACCTTGTAACACTGAGTCACATGACACCGGGGAGGGAAGATGGATAATTGGGCCCAATTTGGACATTTTCACTTAGGGGTGTACTCACTTCTGTTGCCAGCGGTTTAGACATTAATGGCTGTGTGTGGAGTTATATTGAGGGGACAGCAAATTTACACTGTTATACAAGCTGTACACTCATCACTCTACATTGTAGCAAAGTGTCATTTCTTCAGTGTTGTCACATGAAAAGATATAATCAAATATTTACAAAAATGTGAGGGGTGTACTTACTTTTGTGAAATACTGTAGTTAAAATGCTGATGGGCTTTTACTGTGCAAGCAGCATAATGGATAGATATAAACAACAAAAAACATTATTTCTTCAATCCTTTTTTCCCCAATTTGCTGCTAAAGAGGTTTCCTGTTATATGAACTATCCTATGAGTTTAGTCCACACTTGCCATAAACATACAAAGAAGTTTTTGTTATTTCTCTAAATTACCATGTTTAACTTTTTTAGTTACAAGAATTCTTGAAATTTGGTTTGGTTTAGCGTAATGAACAATTCTAAGCAAATATTTAAAGGGAGCTAAAAGGATAAAACTGTAAACATGTAAAAGACATTAGCCTCATGTAAATAATCTTATCAATGTGTTTTTAAAAATCTGGAATGTAAATATTTGTATGTACATGGAATATGCATGGGAAATTTACCAGTATCTGTATGGGGGCAGCCATTTTTGCTTATTTAGGCTGCTTTCACACTGATTCGCTGCAAAAACAGACATGCGCTTTTGATGCATTTTACTACGCTTGAGGTTTTTCAAGGCCATGTGACTCCAAAACTGCACCAAAATAACATCGCTGGCGCGTTTTGTTTTGTGCGCTTTTTTGCCCAGATTTCCATTGTCTTCAAAGGGAAGGTGCTTTTTTGTTGCTTTTTCTTTAACTCCCCAAACATGCTCCAAGAATGCTTCATGCAAGATTTATTTTTTTTTTTTTTTTTGCTGCAATGGAAGTGCACTACCCCAGTTTGAACACATTTATTTTAAAGGGAAGCATTTTTCTTGAGCTTTTTGGGCGCTTTTTATTTTTATTTATTTATTATTTTTTAACGCAAAATTGCTTGAAAAAATCCTCAGTGTGAAAGCAGCCTTACAGACTTGGGTTTTGCATTCTGCTTTGCAGGGGTACACAATGGTTGGGATTTACTGCTGCTTCTCGCAATGCAAATCTATGAGTCGGCTGACCCATTGAAAACAATGCACTCATTGTGTTACTGATATCCTATCACATCATGTATTATGGGGCATTGTGAATATAATAATATATTAGCCCTCTGCTGGCCAATCTATAACTGTCTATATTTCACAAAGTAATAGAAAATAGAAGAGCAAGCATGTAAAGATGTGAGTTACATCAACAGTTACTTCAATGTGAACCTGTGCTTTGCTCATACTTTGCAAATACAAGTTAATGTTACAGGGCTCCCGTCCTCATGCTCTCTCCTACCACTACAAACATTTTTCAGACCGCAATATTTTTGTGTATGTTTGGCATGCTGAGCCATATAGGCTCCCCTAATTGTGCATTTCTAGAAATGCTATATCCCCTTAGATTTCAAAAAGATGACTGCCACAAGATCTCAAGTATCGGCGCATAGGGTTTTTTTTTTTTTATTACATATACAAAAATATCAGCATAAAATGTAAAGCCGCTTACGAGACATCGCTTTGTTTCGAGCCTTTAAACAGCTCTTTCTCAATCCCAACTTTTTCTCTTTCATCTTTGCATAAGTGTAGAAGGGTAAGAACTTCTATCAGTCTTTACAGATGTAGGACTACCCCCCGTAAGGGCTGCTGGTAATAGCTGGTTCTTCCCTAAAAGCACAGAGGCTGCCCACAAGCACAAGTCCATGCACTTTGGCTCCAATAACTTAGTCTAGGGGATGTCTTTTTGAAATGTATTGCTTGAAGAGCTTTAAGCAGGAGAGGGGATAGGACACAAGATACTCCAAAATACTGCACAATAAACAGGAAGACATTTTCTCTAGGCTCACACTCCTGAATTCTGCTGAAGAAAGGGGAATCGCTAGTACTCTGAGACCCTATGAGAGCCATCCTAGTCCAAGCTAAAAACTCTGGCACTTATATCTCAAAAGCACACACAGTCACCAGGAATCAGTTCAGGTTCATTTTTAACTAGTGCCCAGGAGAGAAGCACAGACACTGTCCAGTGAGGGGGAGATCATACTTCTCCAGACCTGATCCCTTATGGTGAAGTCCCACAGCCACCTCCTCAGAGGATCACTCCAGGCCCAAAGCCCTGATACTGCTGAGGCCTCATGTACAGCTTCACAGTTTACCTCAAAGGTAAAGCAGCCCCCCCCCCACCAAGGCTTGGAGCACAATCTTTCCAGTGCTTCAGACTTTTTATCACCTCCCCAGCCGCCTTCTGGGCACACATCTCCAGAGATTGGCCATGCCTTGATAAATATTTAGGCTGGTTATTTGAATCTCCCTCCCTATGTTCTAGACCAGTGATGGCAAACCTTGGCACCCCAGATGTTTTGGCACTACGTTTCCCATGATGCTCATGCACTCTGCAGTGTAGCTGAGCATCATGGGAAATGTAGTTCCAAAACATCTGGGGTGCCAAGGTTTGCCATCACTGTTCTAGACGCTTCTTCCAGAGGCAAAGGGGAGGCAATCAAACTGCCAAACTTTTAAATTCTGACAGACCAGAACAAACAATCACTGCTCCCTTGACTACAGAAGGAACCAAAAACGAAATGTTACCAACATTCTACACTAGGAAGGTGCTACATAGCTCTATGAATTCTCAGTTAAGTTTTCCCTCACTTCATGTCCTGGTGACTACACCATCACCCAGACAGGATGTGAGGGAAAATATCCACTGGGGACAAAGACCACTATTACTATGCTAAAAAAAATTATTTAATGCTGCCTTTGTTGGAGACTTCCTACCTCAACTCTCTAGCATGGCTAAAGATTGCAGTAAAAACTGACTAATCTTTCTCTATTCTATCACAAAAAAAATGTTTTGCCTGGAGATGCATCTTGACTGTTTTAGGTCATAAGAGATTAATTAAAAGGTTAGGTTAAGGGTTAATATTTGAGGGAAAAATAGGGTAAAGTGTGAGGTTGATTTTCATGTAAATGGTGTCAATACAGGGAATAAATCATACTTGGGGGACATGGATGCTTACAGCAAAAGTGAATTTTTTTTTTTTTTTGTCTACATCCCATTGGGAAATTTCCTTTTCTGTACCAGAGACACAACAGAAGGTGAGAGGAAATCTCTAAAACATCAGAATTCTCCTCTTATTTGTTGTCAGAAAAAGTATTCCCTTTGGAAGATTTCCCGCACCTTTTGTTCTACTGATAAGTCTAGCTTTGGATTTCTCTTCCCTGTTCTATCCACAAAAAAAGTTTTGACTATCCTCTATTGCTGTTCTGCAGTTGTTAGATTTACTACTCCACTGGAAAAATTTAAAGGGTAAGTTCAGAAAATCTGTAAAGTGAACTTACACTGGACCCCCTCCCCATCCCGCTGTACCGGAGTCCCGCGCTCCCCCAATGTCAGGCATCGGGACTTCACTTTACCGGTCCGGGCATTTGAAATCTTCCTAGCTTTCTCGTCTCTCCTCCAGTGCTAACAGGACAAGCTAGGTGGATTCTTATCGGTCTGTGCAGTCCATGTGACAGTGCTGACCAATTAGAATGCCTCTTATCCGTACACGCAGTATGGGTAGGAGATTAAGCTGTGGGGATTTCAAATCCTCAGACCAGTGAAGCAGCGACCTGGTGTCTGACAGCAGGGGACCGCAGGACTCCGGTACTATGTGATGGGGAAGGGGTCCAGTGTAAGTTCACCTTAAAGATTTTCTGTAAAGGGGAACTTACACTTTAAATACTGGTTCCAATATAAGTCTCTGTTCTCTGAGTCCATTCAGGGTGTATCCTGTGTTGAGCCCTGATGAAGGTGGAGTGCTCCTACCAAAACACGTTGGCTGTTTTTATATGATTCTTTTATTAACAATGAAAATGACCTTGGACTCTTTGATTTGTTTTGGGTCTCGCACTCTTTTCTGTAGTTTTATGGTTGGTGCAAGAAGGGGTTTTAAACCTTCCCTATTCTATCCAAACCAAAAAAATAAAGGTTTGACTATGCATACACTTTTAGTGCACTGTGTTTGGCTGCTGGTACCTAAACGTAACATCCAACCTCCTCTCCCTTATCCCTTAATACCAATAAACGTGACATTTGGTCAAACCCTACCCTGGCGATGCCTAAAAGCTGGTAAGATCGTGCATGTACCTACCCTCTGAATTCAATGGGAATTTTGTATGTTCAAATTGCAGACTTCTCACTACTACTGCAGTCTTTTTGGAGAAAATCTTGGCACCCTTCCTGAGCTGGCTAGACACAATAAGATTTCCCTTGTTCAGCTCGCTGGGCTCAGTGAGAGAAATCTGTAATTTCCACTTCCACGTTAAACATCATGGATGGACAAATCTCCTGCTACTTCCGGCTGTTGTATTTTGACAGCAAAAACCTCCGGCTGTCAGAATACCCCAACAGTGGTTGCTTCTGGTTGGCTGCAGTTACTGTCCGGCTGATTTTATTTATTTTTTTTCTTTTATAGTTGGCTTCTTCGATTTACCATTTGAAGTTTGTTGAGTCAGGTGCTGTCAGCAGGGCCACCCACAACTGATGTAAGCCATGTATGGCCATCTTTATATAAAACATCCACATAGTGCAGCAGGTCTGGGTAGATCACATGAGCGCCTGTGTTACAATCATTTTTCTATCAGGCAAAATATTTATTAGCCTTTTAGCTGTGTTCAGCTATTTGGCCACTGTTGCTGTTCTTTGATCCTGAACAGCAAAAATCCCATCAGTGTAAATGGCTTGAACAAGCTATAGATATTTTAATGGCATTATTGAAAGTAAAATGCTCATTCATGATGACAGATGCACTTTGACAAATAAAATTTTCATGCTGCTGGAAAAAATCAGTAGACATGGCCACATATAGGCAGACAGCGGCGTTCTATTATTAACTCTACAGTTACCAGTTCTTGGTGACCTTTTTCCTGGCAGTGACAGATCTAAAATATATCAGGTGCATTTTTCCCCTCTGCAGCCTTGTACGCTGTTTATGTTAAACTCTCTTTTACACATTTTTTGCATTGTTCATCCAGTCACTGCGCATTCCTTTTTCACAAAGATGTATTTAAGCACATTTTTGCACCTTTTGTTTTTAAAAGCGGGATGTCGCCAACGTGAAAAATTAACTTTTTGCAGCTGTGTCAAATTCAGAGGCAAAAAAAAAGCCCACTCTTTGACTTACAGAGGCATGCATAATACTAATTTTGAAAATCTGCATATACCAATATATCATAATTGGTTAGATTTCCCTTAACCACTTAAAGACCGGAAGAGTTGACCCCCTTCCTGACCAGGCCCTATTTTGCGATTCGGCACTGCATTATTTTAACGGACAATTGCACGGTCATGCAACGCTGTACCCAAATAAAATTGTCGTCCTTTTTTTCCCCACAAATAGAGCTTTATTTTGGTGGTATTTGATCACCTGTGCAATTTTTTTAATTTTTGCGCTATAAACAAATAAAGAGCGACAATTTAAAAAAAAAAAAAAAAAAACAATATTTTTCACATGCTATAAAACATTCCCCCGAAAAAATGTTAAAATCTAAATTTTTTAACATTTTAGGCCAATTTGTTTTCTGCTACATATTTTTGGTAAAAAAAAAAATCACAATAAGCGTATTTTGATTGGTTTGCGCAAAAGTTATCACGTTTACTAACTACAGAAAAGATTTATATACCCAAATAAACAGGGCTCGCAAAATAATTAATAAAAATAAATAGATAGCATCAATTCATATACATTTTAACTCCAACAGTGTTATAATACTAAAATATGTGCATAAAGTGCTCTGTGCAAAAAAATATATATCCAATAATTATATAAAAGTGCATAAAGTATTGACGTACTGGATACAGGATAACAATTTATATAATAGTTATAAAAACGTGCCGTGCAAAAGTGCCATCAATACTCAAAGTCCACAATAATGGCCCAAATAATTTGTTTCTTTCCAAAATTATGATCGTGCTCATATAAAGTGCTGTATATCTAAGGTGCCAATTTTCAAGGTGCAATGGTGCTCCACACAGTGACGGTGCTTCCTGCCTCCCTGAGGGAATCCACTCACCAGAGCTCAAAGGTAAATGGGCCTTTATAATAATATGGACCAATGCTTCTCCACCACAGGAATACACAGACTTCCCCTTCGGTATCTCCGGTATCACTCAAAAAAGGATAAGCCAAACATAGTGAAGCCCGTAAAATAACATTTTTTATTGGTAAAAAAATAAATACTACTCACAATAAAGCATAAGATAATCAGCAGAAGAATAATCCCATTAACCACAAACACAGCTCCACTCCCGGAACGCAGCCGGCATGCATTCCACGGGATACAGGAAGTGACGTATTGCAGTAGCCGTTCACCGGAAGTGCGTCAACGCGTTTCGCCCACCTACAAGTACCGTTCATATCTGTACGACTTCAAAGTAGTCCCTGCTCTACTTTGAGAAGATTTTAATGCGTTTTGAGTTTCAAAGACCTAGGTATTGCTTCAAATCCAGGCAAAATCGAATGACTTTTAGGCCGCATAAGTGTAAAAGGGGCCTAAACCTTTAAATATCTTTTCATGGGACCTTTACATTTATTGCTCTCTAAAGTAGATATAAAACCAGTCAATAAAGTGTACCTTCATCCTTCCTAGCCACTTCCTACCATCTCACCCTTACCCAGCAATCGCAAACTACTTTTTTATTAATATTTTGTTATTTTTACCTTTTTCTGGGAATTTTCCACCTAATTCCTAGGTTTTTCCTAGGTGAGAATGAGGTTTCACTTTCCGCAGCCTCCTGAGATATCCATGTCATGCATCCTAGGAGTTGTCCTAGTGTGCATGCTCCATAGTGTGTCATTGGGGCTGCCATTGCCTAATGGGCCATACACACTATACAGTTATCTTTAGATTTGTTTCCTTTAGATTTACCAAAACTATGTAATAGGAGGACAAATCTAAACTCCTTCAATTTGTATGCAATCAGGCAGGCCCTTGTAATACATAGTTGAAGGTAAATCTAAAGGAAATCTGACAAAAAAAGTTGTATAGTGTGTATCCGGCTTAATACTTGCAGCTAGCACCCTAATGACGTGGCACATGCGTGTCATCAGTGGGCCAGCTGCGAAAACCCAGAAGAGACCGCTTGCTTCCTGATGACCTCACAGATAAAGATGGTGATGCAGGACCCGGTACACATTGGTGGTGTGGTGTATCCCAACAGAACACTGCTGGATCATTCGGCATGTGAATGTGTTTTGTGGACTACCCAGAAAACAAGATAAGGGGCTTTGGGAGGATGTTGGTTTAAAGTAAGGTTCCTCTTTAGAATATTTTAAAAATGTTTAAATCTGCCCTAATAAAAGTGGGTGATCATGCAATAAAAACCTTTCTGCAGGCACTTCCTGTTACAGGGTGACAACTCTCTGTCCCTGTGCCCCAAATATTGTCCTTAGTTGTCAACGCATCACATGCTTTCCTATAGGAGGAACTGGTAAAGCATATTACATTTAAGATTCATTGTTGTCACCCTGAGTAATGCCATGCAATCATTCCTGGAGCACGTTCATGTAGACAGGAAGTGGTTGCAAAGAAGCTGCAATAGATCTACAGCAGTGAGATGCAGCAAAGAATGAAAAAAAAATACTATTTTATTTTTTAAAAATGCCATTGTGTTTATACAAAATGCTTTAGCAAACTAAATGTCATTCAGTTAGGGTTTTTGTGTACTTTAACCACTTAAGCCCCGGAGGATTTGGCAGCTCAAAGACCAGGCCCTACAGTGCCTTGCAAAAGTATTCGGCCCCTTTGAACTTTGCGACCTTTTGCCACATTTCAGGCTTCAAACATAAAGATATAAAACTGTAATTTTTTGTGAAGAATCAACAAGTGGAACACAATCATGAAGTGGAACGAAATTTATTGGATATTTTAAACTTTGTTAAATAAAAAACTGAAAAATTGGGCGTGCAAAATTATTCAGCCCCTTTACTTTCAGTGCAGCAAACTCTCTCCAGAAGTTCAGTGAGGATCTCTGAATGATCCAATGTTGACCTAAATGACTAATGATGATAAATAGAATCCACCTGTGTGTAATCAAGTCTCCGTATAAATGCACCTGCACTGTGATAGTCTCAGAGGTCCGTTTAAAGCGCAGAGAGCATCATGAAGAACAAGGAACACACCAGGCAGGTCCGAGATACTGTTGTGGAGAAGTTTAAAGCCAGATTTGGATACAAAAAGATTTCCCAAGCTTTAAACATCCCAAGAAGTACTGTGCAAGCGATAATATTGAAATGGAAGGCGTATCAGACCACTGCAAATCTACGAAGACCTGGGCGTCCCTCTAAACTTTCAGCTCATACAAGAAGACTGGTCAGAGATGCAGCCAAGAGGCCCATGATCACTCTGGATGAACTGCAGAGATCTACAGCTGAGGTGGGAGACTCTGTCCATAGGACAACAATCAGTCGTATACTGCACAAATCTGGCCTTTATGGAAGAGTGGCAAGAAGTAAGCTATTTCCTAAAGAGATCCATAAAAAGTTTTGTTTAAAGTTTGCCACAAGCCACCTGGGAGACACACGAAACATGTGGAAGAAGGTGCTCTGGTCAGATGAAACCAAAATCGAACTTTTTGGCAACAATGCAAATGTTAGGTTTGGCGTAAAAGCAACACAGCTCATCACCCTGAACACACATCCCCACTGTCAAACATGGTGGTGGCAGCATCATGGTTTGGGCCTGCTTTTCTTCAGCAGAGACAGGGAAGATGGTTAAAATTGATGGGAAGATGGATTGAGCCAAATACAGGACCATTCTGGAAGAAAACCTGATGGAGTCTGCAAAAGACCTGAGACTGGGACGGAGATTTGTCTTCCAACAAGACAATGATCCAAAACATAAAGCAAAACCTACAATGGAATGGTTCACAAATAAACATATCCAGGTGTTAGAATGGCCAAGTCAAAGTCCAGACCTGAATCCAATCGAGAATCTGTGGCAAGAACTGAAAACTGCTGTTCACAAACGCTCTCCATCCAACCTCACTGAGCTCGAGCTTTTTTGCAAGGAGGAATGGGCAAAAATTTCAGTCTCTCGATGTGCAAAACTGATAGAGACATACCCCAAGCGACTTACAGCTGTAATCGCAGCAAAAGGTGGCGCTACAAAGTATTAACTTAAGGGGGCTGAATAATTTTGCACGCCCAATTTTTCAGTTTTTTATTTGTTAAAAAAGTTTGAACTATCGCCCTGTGTATGTAGCTGTGTGCTTGGAGGTTAACTTTAACCCCTTGCCGACCGTCACACGACTATATACGGTGGCAGTCAGCCCCTCCTTGGCAAAGTGACGTATGGGTATGTCACTCGCCCCCTACAGGCTCGTGGGTGAGTGACATACCCATACGTCACTTTGCCCAGGAGGGGCTGACCGCTGCCGTATATAGTCGTGTGACGGTCGGCAAGGGGTTAAAGTTAACCTCCAAGCACACAGCTACATACACAGGTTAAATATGGTGGAGCTGTTTTACCACCAAAATAATTTTTATTTTAGTGAGATTATCCTAAGATTTAGGCTGCATTAACCCCTGAGCGTAGCGATTTACTGGCCTTTTTATTTGAGTGTTTTTGTGTGTTTTTATAAGCGTATTACAAGTTTTTTACAGCTTCAGGCATTTTTGTTTAGCCAATAGAAAGCTCTAAGAGGAGGAGGAGAGGCAGAGGAAATTAGGGGTGGAGAGCTGCTGTTTGAGCAGAAAACGGAGCTTCCTGTCATAAGGACCGATTACTGCTGCTCTCTCCTGGTGCAGGGTGACTGGTCTTTTCTCCACCCCCTTCGGTAGTCTTCCTAATGCCTCGTACACACACATCGATTATTGGCCGGGAATTTTCGGCCAACGTCCGATCGGCCGATTTTCAGCTTGTTAGTATGATGCTTTCGACAACCGACTTCCGATTTAATAAAATCTGGTGTGCAGGCTATAAAATTTTTTTTGGCCGTCAACACAACGGCCGATTTTCCGTCAGTCAGTACAGATTTCGGCAGACAAAAATCTGATGAGCAAGACTGGGCATGCTCAGAGAAGAAAAAACACACGGAAAGTAAACCAGCACATGACATCACTTCTGAAGTAGATTTATGTTGGCCGAGAAAATTTGTGTGCAGTCTAGGCACATTCCAACCAACAAAACACAACTCTGGACAAAAGTCGGACGATCGGTCGGCCGATAATCGTTGCGTGTGTACGAGGCATTAGACAGCCTATAGTGGGCCAACCTGCTCAATCTGCACAAGCTTTGTGCAGCACAGGTTAATTGTCACTGCTGCTTTTACAAGGTAATATCTGAACTTTTTAAAACCATTTGGCACATACAACCTTGATTTGTTTTCCTTTGTGTGGCTGGTGTTCATTTTAAAAGTATAGTGAACTTTTTAACTTTTAAAAAATTTGGGAAAATTAAGTTTCTGGTTCCATTTGATATTTTCCTATTGCTTTGTAGAGTATAAAATATTCTTTTAGCTATTAATGACAGAATTTATAACTTTAACATTCTGTTGATCTGCTCCCAATATGTGATTTTGTGTAGTTGGATTACAGCTATGCATGATATCAGTCAGTGGTAGATTATCTCAGCATTTATACTTCCAAAGTTTCCTGTCCAGATTAGTTTCATTCATACGTCATTTGCTGTCTGCGCTCTGTGTTTTTTCCCTGAAATGCACTTGTTGCTGTGGCACTCCAGGAGTATGTGCCAGAAATCTGATAAGCTTTGCCCAGCATGAAGAATTGCTTCTCTTATGATGTAACCTGAGTCTTGGTGGTGAAAGGTACGATGACATATAGCAGGTCCACAACATATATCACACGTGGGCGAAGGTCAGAATAAACAGATGCAACCTGCTCTGCTCAGCTCCTGTGTGGAGTCCTGCTGTAATGAAGAATGTGGTATAAATAAGCTCCTCTGGAAACTAAGTGCCAGGAGGTGCCAAATAATAGCTTTAGGTTAATCGTCCTCTCCAGTGCACCATGGGAACCCATGGTGGCAGTTCCTATGCAAAAATCAACATTCTGCAATAGGTATTTGCATAGACTTAATTTGGCCACACCAGAAAATCCATAGATTCCCCCATTCATACTAAACAGCATGAATGGACAAATCTCCCTTTGCTGGCAGAACACGTCAAAAGTGACAGCAGCAGATTAGCTTGGATTACTCAATCAAACTTTTTCAAGCTAGGTGGTGGTGGTGGCAGGGCCACCCATGGCTCAAATGTGTGCAAATTTACAGAAATCGGCTGAAAATGTATTTGCATTGTTGGGTCTAGTGACTCTTTCTCTGGACAATACCCCACAGATTCTCTATGAGGTTTAGGTTAGGCGAGTTTCCTGGCTAATCAAGCACAGTGATACCATGGTCACTAAACCAGATATTTGCACTTTTGGTAGTGTGGGCAGGTGTCAAGTCCTGCTGGAAAATGAAATCAGAATCTCCATAAAGCTGGTCAGCAGAGGGAAGCATGAAGTGCTCTAGAACTTCCTGGTAGAGGGCTGCGCTGACTTTGGACTTAATAAAACACAGTGGGACCAAAACCAGCAGAGGACATGGCTCCCCAAATCATCCCTGACTGTGGAAAGTTCACACTGGACCTCGTGCAACTTGAATTCTGTACCTCTCCACTCTTCCTCCAGACTCTGGGACCTTGATCTCCAAATGAAATGCAAAATTTACTTTTCTCTTTCGTTCATTGATGGCCACAGCTCCTTAGGATTCTTGACTATTGGGTTATACTGCCCCCTACAAGGGTAGGACACTAGGCAGAAAAATAAGAACTTGACTACACCTATGGGCAGTCCCAGTTGGTATACACCCCCTCTCTGCTATAGGTTTTTTTCCTGCCTAGTCAGAAGTAAGAACCTAGTTCCTTGCTGGGATCTCTGGTCTTGGCATTTTTTTTCCTTTTTAAATGGCTTTTTTCTCCTGTTTTTTTCTCTCTGTTTTTTTTTTTCTGCGACTCTGTTCGTGTAGTCCGGCAGCCATTTTCTTTGGCCTGGCATACTACAGAGCGGCGGCCATTACAGCAGAGGCGATCACGGCTGTGGGGGCCCCTTCTTTTCCCCTGGTTCTGACTCCTGGGTCTTTCCTTTCCCTGGATGCCGCACATGGAGCAAGTGCTTTCCTGGTGCCTCTTTGGTGGGGTGGTGAATCTGGTGGGGTCCCTCGTGTCTGTGCGTGAAACTTTAAAAATGGAGGAGGCAGCTAAAGCTGCGGCGTAGGTGGCTGTCCCCTTTTGGCACTCACAAGCCATCTAGAGTGACAAAGGTGTTTGCCTTTCCCTTCTATTTTGACAGATTTGTCGCAAAAGAGTGGCATTCCGGTTGAGGAATCGCTAGGCTTTAAGGGTCTGGCTGACAGATAAGCGGAGGCTGTGGTCCGCAATATCTTCACTGTTGCTGGTTCGGTGCTTAGGCCGGACTTCACCATTGCCCTGGTGTTGCAAACTCTGGCTGAGTGGGCTAAACATTTGTGCCGTGACCTGGAGGGTGCACAGCTTCCCCCTGCCTTTGCTGAACTGGCGACCAGTTGGTCCAGGGGCTGCAGTTTATCTGTGATGCCTCTTTGGATGCAGCTCTCCTGGTTTCTAGGCTGTCTGATTTGGCAGTGGTACTTAGGCACATGTTGTGACTTAAAGTGGGAGTAAACTCTCCCACTCCGTTGCCACTTTTCATCTAGTCTATTATATTAAGTTATTAGCAAACAATATCCATTGTAAAACAGCCTCAATCGCATATTACTTTGTGTAAAAACTTTTATAAATTATGTCTCCAGGGATCAGGCTGCGCAATTTAAGGTATTGTTTCCCGAGTCTGCACTGCATATTACTTCTGCCCTTTCATGTATCGTGCTGTATTCTCACACATGCGCTATCACATAGTAACCAAGCCTCAATTTCAATCCGACGTTCCTTATGGCGACCGTGCTCCGCTGCTCATAGCCGACAGTGCAGAATTACATAATCGTTTTGTTGTTCTTGTATCGTGTGCCTGTCAGGCTGCTGTTTGCTGCCACTAATCACCGCCATAGTATGCAGGCAGATGACAAGGTTTACACCCCATGTGACCGTGTGTAGCACGAAGTTCAGAGGGAATCTGCGGTCTTGTGGGTTTTTATCAGAGTGCCAATGGGAGAGGAAATCACAGCGACGGCATCCTGTCAATGGATAGATGGCACTCAGGGCGCGCCGTGATAAACGGGAGAGATGCACATGCGCTGGTGACGTCACTACATCATTAGAGTTTTTTATGCAGATTGAAATGTTATAAAGTTGTGGGAGAGAGTTTACTTCCACTTTAAGTGTTGGTCTGCGGACCAGACCTCTAAAAAAATGTTTACCGACTTACCTTTTCAGGGAGATGGCCTGTTTGGGCTACCATGCATGACATAATTAAGAGTCTCACAGAGGGGGAAGAGTACTTTTCTTCCGCAGGCTGGTAAGGGTAAGGAACTTTGTCGCAAATGTGACCCGTCCTTCCCGGTTCACAAGAAGTTTTTTTGTCCTTCCTGTCTCACAAGAATTTTTTCGTCCCTCGGGGTCCTTCAACAATGGTTCAAGACCTTTCTAGTCCTCCTCGGGAGGTACCAAGTTCTCCATGTCTGGCAAGTTGAGAGCGGGATTCTCTAGACCCGTGGACAAGGTTCCTTCAGCATGAAGGTGCGCCCTCACCCGGGATGAGGGGACATCTTCACTGGTTTCTGGGCCCATGGACCTCCTTGGTGCAAGACAAATGGGTCCACGAAGTGACAGTCCGGCTACAGGATCAAGTTTTGTTCTGTCAGGGAGGTTTGCGGCGCATATTTACACGCATTCGCAATCCAGCAACTGTTCAGGCTAAATTACATGGTTGTAGACCAGTGAATGTGCAAAGGTGAATGCGCATGCACACTCGCGAATATGCATGCACTCGCGAACGCCTGTTGGCTCCAGGTGGGCTATGCTATTTAAACTGGCTAAAGTATGGGCTTGTTGCTGTTTAATATGCAGCTTCTGGTGTTACTCCTGTTTCCTGTGCTGACCTCTGATTCTGATCCGGCTTACTCCTGACTTATGTTGTTCTGCTTAATACCCCAACCTGGGCTTGTTTTGGATTCTTCTTCTGCCTGTTGTTTTGCTTAATCTGCCTGAACGTTACCTACCCGGCTCGTCTGACCCTGCACCTGCACTTCCAGTCTGCTTCAGCTGCTTCTTCAGTCTGCCAAGCTCCGTGCCAGCTTACCCTCCATCAGCTTGTCTGCTGCACATCCTCCTGCTGATTTCTGCTACACGGATTACTGTATAACAATGGGACTATTTATTTTGATCTGAGCTATATGATAGGATGTATATCTAAAAATCCCCTGTTCCAGTGATAAGATGCCTTGAGGGACCAAAGTAATATTTACATATACCAAATTGTAAATATAGAGATATTTCTAAGCTTACGTAAGGTATAGCCATATCACTTTAGGACACAATGATGGACCGTGCCTCCTATTTGACAACTCTACATTTAAGGAGATGAGGATTGTTGGCACATTATCCTGACGAAGCTATGTATGACATAGCGAAACACGTCAACTTCACAGACACATCATTGACTCCTGGACTGTGTCTCTAGTATGGAGTATGTGTAGTGTGCAGCGGGAACGTGAGAGACGCACTGAAGCATTGTTTATCCGGGGGAAACTGGTTGGATGACCCCAATACAGTGTGACCTAACTTATCAACCAGCATCTTGATACAATAATACCACTGGATTACCACTCACTTAACATTGATTTTCATCTACTACAGATGTTTGAGCAGGTATGGTGTATCGCAAACTGCCATTATGATGGAGCACAGATACTCAGGAGATTATAAAGACAGGGTAAGCTGAGCTTGCTCCTATTTAACACTGTGCATTTACATCAATGAGACTGACATGCTATGTACAGACTGTTTATGAGGAGACCAACCATATCTCAACTACATCATTCATTGAGTGATTATTATCATGACTATCCCTATGCCAGTTAACCGATTAAAGTGCTATAAAAAAATTTCATAGGCATTACTATGGTTTCAATTTAGAGGCATATATTAATAGTCAATGATCCGGGTTGCCACTGTCTTGATGTTTATAAGGAGAGTTCCTCCCAACAGACTCAGCAAAACACTGCACAGATCAAGGCAGGATAACATGGGTAGTGTGTCTGGACGCAATATATGACTGTTTTTAAGTTTTTAATGGTGGGTGCTTTTAGGGGAATTCTTTTTGCAGTGCACCACTTGAGTGGTTTTGAGTGACTATACTTTAAACATGTATTTAATAAAATATTAAATTGTTAACCCTTCTGTCCAATTTTCTTGCCTAAATAACCACTTGGTTTCTGACTGGGGGAGCTTTACTCCTTCCAGTATTAACCATCCTTTTTCTACCCTGTATGCTTTTGGTTAGAGGGCAAGACACCTGATGGTGAATAAGATTTAAGGGGTTGAGTATTTACACATTACACCCCAATCCCTCCTTTTTTTCATTCATGCGGTTGCTGGGCCTGATTATATCTACCTTCAAGGCGGTTCCATTTGCACAGTTCCATACAAGGTCCCTGCAAAGAGAGATCTTGGTCAAATGAGACAAGTATCCGAAGTCTCTGGACCATCAGATCCGGCAGACCCGGGACACCAAGGGGTCTCTGGTCTGGCTTCACTCTCCGGCTCTTCGACAGCACAAATCTTTTCTCCCCTTGTATTGGACAGTGGTCACCACGGATGCCAGTCTGTCCGTGTGGGGAGGTGTCCTGGGTCGAAACTCTGCTCAGGGTGTTTGGACACTATAAGGCCCCTTTCACACATGCTGTCCGTTTGTCCGTTTTTCATCCATCCGTTGATGGATGAAAAATGGACATCAATGTATCTCTATGTAAAGGCGGATGACAACGGATGATCATCAGTTAACATCCGTTTTCATCCACTTCCGTCAATGTCAGTTTTTTTTGAACGGATGAATGCCCTATTTTTCATCTGTCAAAAAAAACGGATCGGACGAAAAACGGATGACAACGGATGAAAAACGGATTACAGCGGATGAAAAACGAATGACAACGGATGAAAAACTAATGACAACAGATGAAAAACGGATGACAACTGCCGAAAAACGGATGACAAATGGATGAAAAACGGATGGAAAACTGATACATTTTGACGTGACTGAACTGATGAACTGAACGGACTGTAAGGCCCCTTTCACACAGGCGGACCTTTCAGATCCACCTGTCCGTTTTTTTTGGCGGATCTGAACGGTCCCCCCATGCATCTCTATGGGGGATCGGATGTCAGCGGAGACATGTCCGCTGACATCCGATCCGTCAAATCTGGACGGATGGAAACCCTATTTTCCATCCGTCCAGCGGATCGGATCGGATGAGAACGGACCGACGGTCCGTTCCCATCCGATTTCCTCCATAGAGATGCATGGGGAACTGACAGCTGTGTCTCCGCACACAGCGTGGAGACACAGCTGTCATCCTCCTGCTCAGCAGGGGATCGGCGGCTCGATCCCCCGCTGAGAAAAACGGAATCCGTCTGACGGACGGACAGTGTGAAAGGGGCCTAAGAGTCCAGACTACCTATAAATGTCCTGGAACTCCAGGCGATCAGGCTGTGCCTGGATCACTTGGCGGATCGTCTCCGGGGGGCTTCCACTGTGGATTGTCAGACAGTGCCATGGTAGGGGCTTATGTCAATCACCAGGGTGGAACAAGAAGTGTGTTTGCAGCTCTGGAGGTAGGCTGCATTCTACGGTGGGCAGAACGCCTCGTACCGGCCCTCTCCACCGTACACATTCCAATAGTGGAAAACTGGCAGGTGGATTATCTCAGTCGGCAGGTGTTGGACCAAGGGGAGTGGTCCATTTACCTGAATGTGTTTCATCAAATATGTCTCCAGTGGGGCACCCCTGAGTTGGATCTGTTGGCATCCTGGCTCAACAGAAAAGTTCCTAGATTTGTGGCACGTTCACAGGATCCTCTAGCGGACGCCACAGACACTTTGGTGGCCCAGTGGGGCCAGTATCTTCTGATCTACGCTTTTACTCCTCTCAGGCTTCTGCCCAGGCTCTTGCGCAGAATCAAGGCAGAAGGGATTCTTGTCATTCTAGTGGCCCGGGAACCTTGGGGACAGCCTTTCCTGAAGCTGTTATAGCTGCAAAGAGTGGGCCGACTCAATATTAAACCCTTTGGACTAAGACTGGGATGCCATTAAAGTTCATTTGTGTGTAAAGGCAGGTGTGCCAATACTTTTGGTAATATAGTGTATGTTCTAACTTGCACTCAGTCTTTACAGAATAGTAGAAGAAATAGCGCATGTGTGTGTTGCGCTGTTGGTGAAAAATGGGTGATCGGAATCTGGAGCAGCAGATTAACATCAAATTTTGTGTGCAAATTGGCAAACGTGCGAGTGAAACTTTAGCTCTGTTACAACAGGTTTATGGTGAACATTCCATAAAAAAAAAAAATCAAGTGTTTTTTATGTCATGAGTGGCTTAAGGAAGGGTGGGAAGATGTCCACGATGACACAAGAAGTGGGCAGCCAAAAGTGCAAAGGACGGATGCAAATGTGGAGAGTGCAAACCCTTATACGCTAAGATCAAAGACTGAGTGTGCAAATGATGGCAGAAGAATTGAACATGGGCAGGGAAACAGTCTATTAGATTCTAACAGAGGATTTGGGAATTAGAATGTTTTCCGCAAAGATGGTTCTTCGAATTCAGACAGCAGATCAAGGAACTTTGTCTTCAAATTTCATCCGAGATTTTGAAGAAAGCAGAGGTGTTTGATAGGATTATTACTGGTCCATTCCAGGAATTAAATTGTTACACCTCGTACATCATTATTCATGAAATTCGCTGAATACACAGCTTGGTTCTTATCAGTACCTGCACCCACCTCAATGGGACATTAAAATACTAAACTGATATTTGTGAAGAACTTTGAAATCTGAGAGGAAGCCCTCACAAACATAATGAGAACTTTCAAACCCTCTACAGATGATGTTCCTTGCGGGAATTAAAAACAGGACCCCAGCACTGCAAGACTTTAAGTAGAATGTCAGAGGTTTACAATCTCATAGTGAGTGACTGTTTTAAGATCTTTCCCATATAATGCACAGATCTATTAGTCAGGCATGTTATTATGAAGACATAATAATCCTAACCACAGTGGTCAGATAACCGCTATTCCCTTGGACCTGACTGATGGGCCTTTCCAGAGTTTTGGTCATTTTAGAACTTCTTGACATTTGTGGTTACAGCGATGTGAATTATGCAATTCAATTCCAGTGGCCAGGCACGAGTAGGGAGAGCGTGCTTGTCCTACCAAAACAGATACGTAATCTTAGATCTGCTAGACTCTTTGATGCCAAGTGCCAATGTGTCACAGAGGAAGCGAGTGTTCAAAAGAATGCCTTAATAGAGATGTCTGCAATTACTGGGCTATGAATAGCCATGTTCACTGCTGTGAGTCACAGCAAAGTTGTAGAGCCCCCGGAGTCTGACACTTGCACTCATTCTCTTCATGGCATGGCTCCAAGGCAAAGCTAATCGTATTAATAGCCCCATCTCATATTTTTCAGCATTGCTTTACAGGTGTATGGCACTACATACAGGGCTGCTATGCCGGGCCTAATAAAAACAAAACTTTTGTTTGGCTGTTGGGATATAAGATAAACTGTGAGAAAAGAGAGAGCTGGCCAGACTCTATTAGTTTATATTGATCATATACTCTCTCTCTCTCTCTCTCTCTCTCTATATATATATATATATATATATATAATATAGAATGTATTTGCTGTCTGGGTGTCATCAGCACCATCAAAGGTGGTTGAGTGATGCTTTTTCCTGTCACCCCTGGCTGGGGTCCACAGCATGGCTTATGTCAGTGCTGTAAATGATGCTGCAGCAAACCAAACAGGTCATAACGATTGTGCACATACAGTACAAAACTTAAAAACATGAGGATAGATTAGCGGAACTGAATGAATTCTCTCTTGAGAAGAGGAGATTAAGGGACGATATGATCAACATGTATAAATACATAAGTGGTCCATATAGTGAACTTGGTGTTGAGTTGTTCACTTTAAGGCCATCACAGAGGACAAGGGGGCACACTTTACATCTGGAGCAAAAGAGATTTCATCTCCAAATACGGAAAGGTTTCTTCACATTAAGAGCTGTGAAAGGTTTCTTCACATTAAGAGCTATTTCTTCACATTAAGAGCCTAGAGTCTTCCCTAAACATACATAATCTAACTGGATACTTAAATTTATAGGTAAAGTTGATCCAGGGGACATCTTATTGCCTCTTCCGGAAGGAATTGTTTGGAGCAAATTGCATCATGCTTTGCTGGGGTTTTTCTTGCCTTCCCCTTGATCAACTGTGGGTATAGGATGTGTTTAAGGGATTTTATGACCCCCCCTTTTATTGGTTGAACTAGATGGGCCTGTGTCTTTTTTTCAACTCGAGTAACTTTAAATCTAAAACCAACCTATCCAACTTCCATACAGCTTGTTCAAGCTGGTTACCTTTCATCATTACAAGAGAAGGGAGCCATAGGGGTTATTTACTAAATAAAGGCAAATAGGCAGAACACACTGCATGGAAATTTGCACCATATCTTAGTGCAGGTGGTGAAATTTCACACTGCAAAGAGTACTCCATCACATGCAAGGAAAAAAAAAGTGATCTTGCTTACACATGATTGGATGATGGAAGTCAGCAGAGCTTCACCTCCTTCACGAAGGACTGGGTAAAATTTCCTTGCAAAGTGAACAGTATATTTGCCTTAGTTCGTTCGTTTTAGTTAATTTCAAAAATGTAAAAAAATTATACAAAATAAAAGAAGTAATCATTCAGTAGTAGACATTCACAAAACCGCTAGTTACAAGAGAACACAAAAAAAAACTATAAACAATAATTTAGTTTACGCTCCAAAAAAGCAGTGGAAAGAAGTACAAACTTATCTTCTCTAATCCCACTGCTTCTCCATAAGTTATAATAAACTATTCAATTACCTATCGCTAAATCAACCCTATAGTTTCTATATATTTGCTTTGGGGGGTAATGGGATGAGAAAACCATGCAGGATATAGTGAAATGAGACGAAATATACTAATCAGCCCCTCCTTTAAAAAACTGTGAAATATAGAATTTCCTTTTTACAATTCAAGGTAGTTGTGTACATTTTTATCACCGGTCCAAAAACTAGGAACACGTGGCTATGTATTTTAGCCCTATTCTGCCATAATTCAGCAGTTCTGGATTTACACCTGACCTCTGGGATATAAAGGAGTGATTTACATGGCTCCACCCATGTTTAAATTACAAGCAAACTTTGTTATTGTAGGTTTGAATTCTAACCATGAATTCTAAAAAAAAAAAAAAAAAAAAAAAAAAAATACATTATTGCGTATTTGGGGCTGATGCCGGTAACGGGTCCTATTAGGAGTTCCGGCACATCAAATGTAAAGGTTGAGAGCAGTTTTGTATTCAAACCTTGAGCAAGTGGTAATCAGTTGGTCAAGATCTACATCATCCCATCTATTGTCCAAATTCACTGCCTTCCAAGTATAAGATCTAGTTGTATAGGAAGATATGTTGGAATGTTCAGTTGTTTTAATCGATTTTAATTGTTGCCAATAGCTTGCTGGGTATAAATATTCTCTGCTCCTTGCCTCTTCTACTTCTCAAGCCCAATCCGGGTAAAATGCATTAGATGGGCATAACCAAGGCCTGTGCAGAAGCTGGTGGATTTGGAATAAACTTATATTGTTGAAGTCATTCGACTTTATACTTTGGTGCTCATATTAGCCATGCAAATCATAAGGCAATTCATAGTTTTTTTTACTGGCATTCTTGTTTTTATTTATTTATTTATTTTATTTTTTGTGTAAAATATCCTTTTATTTTGAGAGCAGTGATATATATAAATATATTTTTGTGCAACAAATAAACCCATTGGCTCAAGGTACTTTCTGGAGCTGAAATGTGGTGATTCATAATACAATAATGCCTCAAACCATAATTATCAGGCTACAACAGTTCTTTCAGTAATCAGAAAAATATTACAATAATTTAGAGCTTTCAGCAAACAGAAAACAAACCACCGGCAGCTATGTATGGTTTGTGTAGAGCTTGTGTGTAACATATGTGTGTGTGTGTAACATATGAAATAGTGTTCCACTACGCTGAATAATACTGGATTTTCTACAGTGTATGATGCTCTTCTGTTGGAATATTCTTGGTCATAGGTTTATATGCTTGTGTCATTTTCATAGTTGATCTTTAATGTTGCTGTGATGTTGCAGGTCGTGGTGGGCGTGTGGGCACTCACGGAGGCACCCTGTCCTCCTTCATTGTGAAAAACATTGCCCTGGACAAGACCGATGACAGTAACCCAAGGGAAGCCATCCTTCGTCACGCCAAAGACGCAGAACAGAACCCATACTGGGTTGCACCAGCGTATTCTGCGTAAGTATATTCTGCATGTCATTCTGTTTTTTTTTTTTTTTTCACTACCGTATTGTATAGCAGAATATTGCAAGAATAATTTCAGACAATGTTCACAAATAAGTTGTTCTCTGCAGAAGTGAAATCTTTGGGAAAATATATTTTTCACATCAAAGCTATCTGAATTTGTTGTTCTGATAGCCACTGCTACTTGAAGGGTGACTGCCACCCGCCACCCATTCGTTTTTGTAAAGTGTTTGAGGGTTCAATAATTTAGAATGGAGAAGTGATCAACAGTGCTGTTGTAATTCAAATAAAAATAACTTACCTTGAAATTAAAAGAAATTAAAAATAAATGTGTATGTTGGACTGCATGATGGCTGCCGCATGCATTGGAAGGGTTGCGTACTAATGGAGGAGATGGATGGGTTTATACTACTATCTCCGTGTTAGACTTCCCTCTTCCTCTTAGCCTGGAAATTGTGCACTGCCTTGCCTCTGACCTTGAAAAACACACACAATGCACCCTAGTGTGCAGGTACCAACAGACCTGCTTTGAATTGTGGCGCGCAGTGTAAAAAAAAAAAGTACAACTCCAGTTTTTCTTACATTGCCATGGTTTGACAATGTTCTTGATGAACTGGCAGCCTTAGTGCAACACACACAGTCAAACCACAGTGTAGAGGAGACCTTAACATTTTGAACTGCGCTGCTAACCACGTGATGTGAGGACTTGGGGAAAGGAGAGCTTTCTAAATGACTGGCAATATGTGCTTTCCACCTGTTAAAGGAAACGTCGAGCTGAATATATCTGAGCTGCTCTTTAATGGTTGAAATCATAGAAAATATACTATATTACCAAAAGTATTAGGACAAAAATAATACATATAAAGCAGGTGCTGTTAAGTGATGGCTTATGTAGATATAATGGAAAATAACATACAAATGTGCCAATAGTGTGAACACAACGATGCACTATTGCTATATAACCAGCAGAAATTATTAAATGTGAAGCATTCACAGTCCATATAAAAAGAAGTCTTCTTAAGTGGAATAAATTTGTTTTCAATAAATGCTGTCACCCAACACCGTGCCTTCTTATTTTGATTCAAGTGCTCCACCTCCTGATAAGACTCATAAACCTGCTCACCAGAAGACCCAGGTCCCAGGGACCATACAGCCTTATCAGCAATAAGGACACCTGGTTGGGTCTGCACCTCTCTAATCCCACTCAGATGGCCGATGTTGATTTTATTGAGGTAAAACAGAGACACCCATAGTAGTGCAACACTTTTTTATTAAATATTAAAATGCCACCAAACACACACATCGATAGTTAGGCTTACGTAGAATGTGCCCTGACCAGTACGAACTCAGATCGAATGTCAATTGCATCCCCTTTCCTCAACCATGTAATGGGCTCACCCCTCTCGAAACGCTCCAAGAAGCTGGCCGGAGTGCGTTCCACGAGTCGCCGGAAGTGACATCACTGGTTAGTAAGGAAGTGTAGGCAGTTGAACATCAATGCATTTCGCCGTATGGCGTCTTCAGGATCCCCCCTCTCAGAGGCTGTCGGGCCCTCTGGGTCCCAACAACTAAGTGCACTGACAGCGGCCCTGTCTACCTTGGTGTCCAAGGTAGATTTGGTACTGGGCAAACGGGCTAGCAAAAATCGTCCCTCGCCTTCACCTCTTTCCTCTGTCTCATCAGATCCAGAATCTGATTCGGCCGCCACGGATGCGAGTTACCCTTTGGGGTCTGCGTCCACGCACCCTGCATGCTCAGATAGCTAGAATGATTCCTCTGCTCCTCTAGCCGTGCATGAAAAGGGGCTAGTGGATGCACTTATTGTATTAGTGTGGGGAAACCTTAAAAATGGAGGATGCGACTAAAGCAGCATCGGAGGCATGGGTCACCTTTGGCACCCACAGATCCTCCAAAGTGGTGAAGGCGTTCCCCTTTCCCGCCCTCTTTGGTAATGTTGTCACAAAACAGTGGGGGTGCCCGAGACGCCCCTTTGCAATCCTGAAGCGTTTTGCAATGTGTTACCCCTATGAGGATTCCCGCCTTAAAAAATGGACGGTTCCTCCTGTAGTGGACTCCCTGGTTTCCAGCTTGATTAAAGCCACCATAATCCCAGTTAAAGAGTCCCCGGTCTTCTCAGATCCAGCTGATAAGAGGTCGGAGGCTTTGAGTCGCCATATGTCTTCCTCAGGCTTCCAAGGGTAAGGAGTCCCGTCACAGACTGGGGCCTTTATTTTCGGCTCACAAGAGGCCTTTTCGTCCCTCGGGGTCTCAAGACAAGGGATCTAAGCCCTTCAGAGCCTCCGCGAGGGGTTGTAAGAGGACCTGGTCCGGCAAGCCATGAATGGGTTCTGCCAGACCTGCGGACAAGTCTTTCTCCGCATGAAGGGGCATCCTCACCCATATCTAGGGTAGGAGGAGGTCTTTGCGGGTTTCCTGATCTTTGGACCTCCGTGATACAGGACAAGTGGGTCCATGAAGTAATTCGCTCCAGCTACAAGATCAAGTTTTGATCATATCCTCCAGACAGGTTCTTCCCTTCCAACCTGCACTTGTCCCCAGATCGCTTAGGGGATCTCTTTGGGGCAGTGAAAGACTTATTACTTCAAGGGGTGATTGTTCAGGTTCCGACATCAGAACGTTTTCAAGGTTTTTTACTCAAACCTGTTTACAGTTCCCAGGAAGGAAGGCAAGGTAGATCCAATTCTGGACCTCAAGGCACTAAACTGCTTTGTGCAGGTACAGAAGTTCCGAATGGAATCCATTCGCATGGTGGTGGCGTCCCTACATCAGGGGATTTCCTTGCCTCCATCAACATCAAGGATCTACCTACAGATCCCAATGTATCTTCAACTGCACTGTTGGACAACTTGGAGATTACTCTGTGAACTCTGAGGGAGTTTGGTTGGGTTCTGAATCTTCAGAAGTCTGCTCTGGTTCCATCCACAAGCCTGCACTATCTGGGTCTGACTCTGGACTTGGCCTTACCCAGAGTGTTTCTTCCTTTGGAAAACTTCAGAAATTGCAGGAGGCAATTCAGCTTCTGCTGTCCAGCAGATGCCTATCTCTTCGGTCTTGCATGCGGGTACTGGGCCTGATGGTGTCTACCTTTTGAGGCGGTTCTGCTTGCACAGTTCCACAGGAGATCTCTGCAAAAAGATTCTGGTGACATGGAACAAGAATCCTCAGTCTCTAGATCCCGTTGAGCCAGAGTACAAGGGGGTCCCTGGTTTGGTGGCTTCAATCTCAGGCACTTCATCAGGAAAAATAATTTCTTCCCCTGTACTGGATGGTCGTCACCACGAATGCCAGCCTGTCCCGGTGCGAAGGAGACCTCGGCACAGTGTGTGCTCAGGGGGTCTGGACTTTGGAAGAGTCCAGGCTACCGATCAAAGTACTGGAACTCCGATCGATCAGACTCTGTCTGGATCATTGGACATGTCGTCTCCAGGGGTGTCCGGTACGGATTCAATCGGACAATGCCACAGCCATGGCATATGTCAATCACCAAGTGTGCTGGTAGCTTGGGAAGTAGCTGGCATTCTAAGGTGGGCAGAACAAATTGTTCCTGCCCTCTCTGCTGTGCACATTCCAGGGGTTGAAAATTGGCAGGTGGATTACCTCAGTCGACCAGGGGGAATGGTCACTTCATCCAGGGGTGTTTCATCAGTTGTGTCTCCGGTAGGATACTCGCCTCAACAGAAAAGTGCAGAGGTCTGTGGCACAATCTCAGGATCCTCTAGCTGAAGCCACTGATGTATTAGAGTCGGTATCTTCCGATTTACGCTTTTCCTCCTAAGTTTCTGCTGGGACTCCTACGCAGGATCGAGGCAGAAGGGATTCAGGTCATCCTAGTGGCTCCAAGCTGGCCTCACCGGTCTTGATACGCTCATCTGGTACGGCTGGTCACTGATGCTTTTTAGAGACTTCCTCTTCTCAGAGGTCACAAGGGCCAATCCTCCATCCTGCTTTACAGTCGCTGGCTTTGACGGCTTGGCTGTTGAAAGCCAGGTGCTGAAGGCTAGAGGGTTGTCTGACGTGGTAATTCCTACGCTGTTAAAAGCTAGAAAATCTACTTGTAGGAAGATTTAACATCGTACTTGAAAGACGTACATTGCGTGGTGTGAATCCCCTTAGGGTTCTACCTCACTCCTTTTAGGTGAGCAGTGCCTGGCCTTGAGTATCATCAAGGGCCAGGTTTTGGCCTTGGCGGTTGTTTTTTTTTTCAATGTCCGTTGGTCACACACTCCTTGGTGCATGCTTTTCTCCAGGGAGTGAGACACTTGGTTCCTTCAGTGTGGTCTCCATTGCTGCCATGGGACCTCAATTTGTTTTTGTCACTTCTCCAGAAGCCTCCCTTTAAAAACATTTCGGGAAGTTCCCCTGCTTACATTGTCCCACAAGGTGGCTTTTTTAGATGTCTATTACTTCTGCGCACAGGGTGTCAGAGCTGGCGGCGATGTCTAGTCGTTCGCCTTACCTGGTGGTTCACAGGGATAAAGTGGTTCTTTGGCCATGTCCGTCATTCCTTCCAAATGTCGTCTCTGATTTTCATTTAAAAGGCATTGTGTTGCCCTCCCTGTGTCCCAGGCCTAAGCATCCTAAGGAAATTGCCTTGCATTCCCTGGATGTGGTTCGGGCAATGAGGGTGTACCTGGCAGCTACGGAGTCTTTTAGGAAGTCAGACTTACTATTTGACCTAACGGATGGACCTCGCAAAGTGTTGGCTGCTTCTGCTGCTACCATTTCCAGATGGATCTGACAGACTGTGGTTCAGGATTATTCCATTAGGGTCAGGTTCCTCCTTTCCCTGTTAAGGCGCACTCTACTCAGGCGCTTAATGCCTCCTGGTCCTTCTGTCATCAGGCAACAGTGATGCAGGCTTGCAAGGCGGCTACCTGGTCCTCTGTGCACATGTTCACAAAGTTTTATAAGGCGGATGTGTTGGCATCTGCAGATGCTTCCTTCGGCCGCAAGGTGTTGCTGGCTGCTGTTTAGAGGACCTGGTCCTCTTTGAGGGTGTTTTAATTTTTTTCAGGTGAGCTCCAGCTGTTTTATGGTTGAGCTTCATTTTACCTGGTTGACTATATTTAGCCTTAGGGAGTGTTTTTTCCAAGCTGTTCCCACCCCTCATGGTTGACACTGCTTTGGGACGTCCCACATAGTCAAGAAGATGAGGAGCTGTGTCTGTCAACGAACAAAAGAGAAAATGGGATTTTTGACTTACCGTAAAATCAGTTTCTCTGATGTTCATTGACGGACACAGCACCCACCCCTCTATGGAGTTGGGTTTTTCTCTTCTGACACTGCTTGTAACAAAACTGAGTACCTATGGCAGAGAGTGGGAGTATACCCCCTGGGAATGCCCCATAGGCTACTTCTGTAGGGGGCAGTATAACCCACGTAGTCAAGAAGAGGAGGAGCTGTGTCCATCAATGTATATCAGAGAAATAGATTTTACGGTAAGTCAAAAATCCAGTTTTTTTCTTTACAATCACTTTAAGAATAGTTAGGAATTTGTTCCACTTTAGGTAAATAAATGAATACTTACATTTTTTTAATGCTAACAAAACAAACAAACCGACTCCACATGTTCACTCACACGTACTCTGCAGAGACTAGTAAGATAGCAAACAAGGGTTAACCTGACTGTTCATGTAGAATTCATGTGCGTTTATTTAGCCACATTTAACATGTCTGACAATAGCTGTCAAGTTCACATGCTTTTAGCTATTGTTCTGCCCGGCTGACATGCACACACATTAATATATGTATCTTCTCCTGTGTAAGCTAATAGCATCTCAGGCTTCCATCCTGCCCACTTCAAGGCTGAATCCCTTTTCCCCCTGGCTACGGCTCTTAACAAGAGCCTGTAATGCAATCAGCCCACGTGTGGGACGGCAGCCCTCCCGGGATCAGTGTCTATTAAATCTTTCATGGAAGTAATATTGCAGGTGTCATGGGTGTAACCTAATATTCAGAGTATGAAGTTCAGAGAAGCCACTCGGACCAAATTACCTTTGTGTCCTTGCCGCTGTAATGTTGTGTTTCTCAAAAGTGTGAGGGCGTCACAGATATGTGCGGTCATCTGCTCTATCTATCTATCTTGACTGAATGTATTTTTATTGAGCTATCTATATGCTTGTTTGTCTATCCATCATCTATACCAGTGGTGGTCAACTTTCTTGACATGGGGAGCCCCAAGTGCAGCTCCTGCCATTATTTAAGGACCACACAAACAAATAAGTGAATACTCCATCTGAGAGACAGCAGACAAACAGGATTTAGTTAGTCTATGGGCATTAATCAAGATATGGTCTGAGACTGCGGACATAACCACAAAAGATAGTCAGAGACTGCAGACATACAACAAGAAATAGTTGGAGACTGTAGACATGATGCAAGAGATGCTCAAAGACTGTAGACACAGTACGATATATGATCAGTAGATGGTAAAAAACTGCTGGCATGGTACAAAAGATTGTCAGAGACTATTGGCATGATACAAAATATGGTCAAACACAATGAGCCTGATACAAGAGATGGTCAGAGACTGTGGACATAATACAAGAGATGGTCAGAAACTGTGGGCATGATACAAGCAATGGTCAGAGACTGTGGACATAATACAAAAGATGGTCAGAGACCCTGAGCATGATACAATTGATGGTCAGAGACTATAGGCATGATACAGGAGATGGTCAGAGACTGCGGACCTATACAAGAGATGGTCAACGACTATGGACATGATTCAAGAGATGGTCAGAGACCCTGAGCATGATACAATTGATGGTCAGAGACTATAGGCATGATACAGGAGATGGTCAGAGACTGCGGACCTATACAAGAGATGGTCAGCGACTATGAGCATGATACAAGAAATGGTCAGAGACTGTGAACATGATGCAGATGACTGTCAGAGACTGTAAACATTATATAGGAGATGCTGGAGACTGGGGACATGCTTTAAAAGACAACCAGTTCGCATTTCCTTTTTTGTGAAAGGAAAACTTGCACTTGTCAGGTATACTTGCTAGATTTCCTAAACTCCATTGCTTTAACATTTATTTGTTTATTTATTTTGATTAAAAAAAATGGTAATACCTGAATTTGACTTGGTATCTGCCTCTTGCAATCCCCTATACTGCAGAACTGAGATGGAGAGCGGTACAAGCAGTACAAGGACCCAAATAGTTGCTCTACAGTGCTCATGGGCTAACAAACATGCTGTTAGGAGGAGAGAGCAGAATGAACTGATGAGTTCATTGGTGTGCTAAATATCCTTAACTTTCCAGCCACAGGCTGAAGGAGGGACCAGACCTGTAGGTGTGACTCAGCTACGGCAGAGGAAAGTGGGGTCTCCTTCCCTGCCAGACAGTGCTGTAATGTGTGATGGGGCTGTGTAGATTTCAGGACTGAATGGACAAATGTACTATCATTTGACAGGTAATTCAGCTGTCATAAGCATTTCATCTATGTACTTGTTTTTTTGCCTGGAGTTGAGCTTTAAAAGGAGCAGCAGCCAGTGTGACATAAATATGTCCATTGATTTGCAGAATTGCACATTATTTGTGATGAGTCACTGATCCGATCCCTATCTCGCACTGCTCTCTATGTGTGACTAAGCAGGTCCTGTGTGATATCTATTCATTCTGCTGGGGCTCAGATGCCAGCTTGTGAAGTCATAACTGTGACTGATTTTCCCATTGCTGCTCAGTGACACACAAACCACAATTTATTCTATTTTAATTGACCCGTGACTACATGTAGCTTCTAATCTTATTTACAGCATTATCTGGTCTGATTCAGGATCCTGGGTCACTTCTTCTTTTTTTTTTTTTTTTTTTTTTTTTTTTTTAGATGTAGTTTTAAAATAAACTCTAGAGTGTCCATTTAGCCTTAACTATTTTGATTTTGGATAGAGTGGGGAAAAGTTCGAACCCCTGTCAGGCTTTTGGTTTGTACTGTTGACCAGAGTAAAACAAACTGAAAGTGATGGGACATCCAACATTTCAAATTATAAATTGGCTAATTGAGGACACCTCTTTCAGCAACTACCAAGAAGGGGGGGGGGGGGGTACCTATCCCTTCCGGTTAATTCCTTCCAATAGGATCCAGCCTGAACCAGCTCTCTCTGTAATATCAGGTAGCATTCTGCTCTGCTGTCAGTGTGACAGTCTCCCACACAGTAGCAGTGCTTTGTGCACTCCCGATAAACAGAGCACAGGATCTGGCTGTCACAGAGATCTAATGATTACACAGGGAGAGCTGCGTTCTCCCAATAAACAGAGCACAGGATCCATCTGTCACAGAGCTCTGATGATTACACAGGGAGAGCTGCGTTCTCCCGATAAACAGAGCACAGGATCCGGCTGTCACAGAGATCTAATGATTACACAGGGAGAGCTGCGTTCTCCCGATAAACAGAGCACAGGATGCGGCTGTCACAGAGCTCTGATGATTACACAGGGAGAGCTGCGTTCTCCCAATAAACAGAGCACAGGATCCGTCTGTCACAGAGCTCTGATGATTACACAGGGAGAGCTGCGTTCTCCTGATAAACAGAGCACAGGATCCGGCTGTCACAGAGCTTTGATGATTACACAGGGAGAGCTGCGTTCTCCCAATAAACAGAGCACAGGATCCGTCTGTCACAGAGCTCTGATGATTACACAGGGAGAGCTGCGTTCTCCTGATAAACAGAGCACAGGATCCGTCTGTCACAGAGCTCTGATGATTACACAGGGAGAGCTGCGTTCTCCCGATAAACAAAGCACAGGATCCGTCTGTCACAGAGCTCTGATGATTACACAGGGAGAGCTGCGTTCTCCCGATAAACAGAGCCTAGGATCCGTCTGTCTCAGAGATCTGATGTTTACACAGGGAGAGCTGCGTTCTCTCCATAAACAAAGCACAGGATCCGTCTGTCACAGAGCTCTGATGATTACACAGGGAGAGCTGCGTTCTCCCGATAAACAGAGCCTAGGATCCGTCTGTCTCAGAGATCTGATGTTTACACAGGGAGAGCTGCGTTCTCTCGATAAACAGAGCACAGGATCCGGCTGTCACAGAGATCTGATGATTGCACAGGGAGAGCTGCGTTCTCCCGATAAACAGAGCCTAGGATCCGTCTGTCTCAGAGATCTGATGTTTACACAGGGAGAGCTGCGTTCTCTCGATAAACAAAGCACAGGATCCGTCTGTCACAGAGCTCTGATGATTACACAGGGAGAGCTGCGTTCTCCCGATAAACAGAGCCTAGGATCCGTCTGTCTCAGAGATCTGATGTTTACACAGGGAGAGCTGCGTTCTCTCGATAAACAGAGCACAGGATCCGGCTGTCACAGAGATCTGATGATTGCACAGGGAGAGCTGCGTTCTCCCAATAAACAGAGCACAGGATCTGGCTGCCACAGAGCTCTGATGATTACACAGAGAGAGCTGCGTTCTTAGGATAAGCAGAGCACAGGATTCCGCTGTCACAGAGCTCTGATGATTACACAGGGAGAGCTGCGTTCTTAGGATAAACAGAGCACAGGATCCGGCTGTCACAGAGCTCTGATGATTACACAGAGAGAGCTACGTTCTTAGGATAAACAGAGCACAGGATTCCGCTGTCACAGAGCTCTGATGATTACACAGAGAAAGCTGCGTTCTTAGGATAAACAGAGCACAGGATCCATCTGTCTCAGAGATCTGATGATTACACAGGGAGAGCTGCGTTCTCTCGATAAACAGAGCACAGGATTCGGCTGTCACAGAGATCTGATGATTGCACAGGGAGAGCTGCGTTCTCCCAATAAACAGAGCACAGGATCCGTTTGTCACAGAGCTCTGATAATTACACAGGGAGACCTGCGTTCTTAGGATAAACAGAGCACAGGATTCGGCTGTCACAGAAATCTGATGCTTACACAGAGAGAACTGCGTTCTTAGGATAAACAGAGCACAGGATCCGGCTGTCACAGAGCTCTGATGATTACACAGGGAGAAATGCGTGGATTCCTAGCGCAGGAGAAGGGTGGCATCACCTTGTTTTTTTTTTAACATTGACAGTGCCTGTGCTGACCAGTGACATTAAAGTGAAAAATCACCCAAAAGGAGAAAGTCCCCCCCCCCCCCTTTCTGCCACATTTGGGGGTGAATAAAAAAATAACATATTTATCCATACCTGAATTAATGGTATATCATGTACTGGTGGCATGTAGGTAGTTTCAGAGTTCAGGAATAAGTCCGACACATTTAAGGAGGTAGAGTTGAGACTCGGGATTAAGCATTTTTATTGTACAACTTTTTTTTAATAATCAAAGTTTATTAGGCTTTGCAAAAAAGACAAATAGAATACAGAAATTCACAGATATACAAAGTGTACCTGTCTGGATCATACATCATGAACAGATCTAACACAATCAATTTATGAACAAGATTCACAGGTCATGTGCATAACATTTTAAAGAAAGCACAGAGGTCCACCTCTTGTCTCCACGCCATCTGAGTGAACAGGGGAGATTGAACCCGAGTGTTGAATATTTCACAACAATGTCACTATACCCAAACAGACCTAACGTGTATAAGGTATATTCAATTGTACAGCTCATTTACTGCAGGATTTGATAAAGGAACTGTCTGTTTTTACAAACAGCAATGAATGTGCTTGACAAGTGCCCTGAAAAAGGACTGTTCTAGAATAAAATGTGCCATCTGTAGAAGGCTGTGGGGTTTAATAAATGAAGTCCATCATGGAAATGATAGTTGCACTTTGTCCTGAATTGACCTATCAGCAGTCTTCTTTTAGTGGCTCATTGTAGTAAAAATGAGAAAGGAGGTTTCTGATTTGCTAGCATGGCTGTGTTGCATTTAGTACGATGCGATTAAACCATTTAAAACGTTGCATGTCTGGCACAGTACATGATGAACTGTTGTCTCCCCTCATTCCTATTTATCTTTCCATCTGCAAGAATTATTCTGTTCCTGTCTATTGTTTTCTAAGCCCATTGGAAGAGCAATGCAGCCAAGCTGTAGCCTTCTCCTATATAAAGTCATTATTCTCATCCTTGCACCTCATTTTCTGCAATCCTTTCTGTGTCTTGCAGGACGCAGCCCAATGCTGTGTTTGCGGAGGTGGACTCTGAAGAAGACGAACCAGACAACGAGCCAGACTGGAAAAAGCGTAAAATCTAAAGATGAAGTGAAAGCTAGGCATTGACAGCCTAATTACTACAAATTATTCCAGCATGTATCATTAGGAAATATCTTCCTTTTTATTTAAAAAATAAACTCCTTTAATAAAAATCACAATGACATCAGTCTTTTAAAGTGGATTTAAATGGCATAACAATTGCAATTGTTTTTTGTAATAAAATACTTGTTTTCATCGTTTTATCCTTGTTGATCTCTCGCAGCCAATTCCTGTCTGTATACATTTTTGCGCCCATATGGCATTTCTTAGGGTGGGCTTCCTGCTGGTGACAACAGGGGACCATGCCAGTATAATGTGAGCTAAAAAGCCCACTAAAGCTGGTCATACATGGATCGAAATTCTGATCTATGTGTGCGCACTGTGGTGTACAGAGGTGGATCGGTAGATTTTTTTCAGATTTTCCCTGCTCGGTCAGCATAGCCGGCAGCGCTGATTAGTGATTTCTGACTGTGGGGAAGCCTCCCCACTGTCCGAATACAATAGTTCAGCGGGAGAATTCCCCCATACACCACGAATGTGTGGATGGGGGAATCAGGTAATTTTTTTTCATTCAACATCGCTAGTAGAACAAAAAAAACTGACCCATCTATGGGCTGCCTTATTTAAGAAAAGTTGTAAGACTGAGACAGAGCAATGTCATTTTTTAACTTTAAGTGCCTGAACAGTACATGACCGGATCACCAGATATTACTTTAACCCCTTTTTTGGCCCAGCCTTAGGCTGGCCATACACTATACAATTTTCTTATTCAATTTCCTTTAGATTTACCTTAAACTATGTAGTGCAAGGGCCTGCCTGACTGCATACAAATTGAAAGTGTTTAGGTTTGACCCTATATTACATGGTTTTGGTAAGTCTAAAGGAAAGTTGAACAAGAAAATTGTATAGTGTATGGCCAGCCTTAGCGTCCTTTTAATAGGGTCTGTGTGTCTGGGGAGTGGAAAGGATTGGCAATCATTTGACCTCTGTGATTGGCTGTCACAGTGGTTGCATGATCAGCAGCTGCTCCTGCCAGCTACTGATCATTAGTGGGGAATGAGAGCTGTCTTTGACAGTTTGCTCTCTTAGCATAGAAACATTGGCTACCCAGTGACACATATGTTCAGCATGTGGGCCTTAAAACCTGCCTTTTTTGCCACCACATGTGTTGCACGGATAGCAACAGGTTAAATATTTCATCATTGGAACTGCCAACTGTCAGGCACAGCCGGGGTTCAGCATTACGCTCAGGAGGTGAAAAGATTAGCTCCTGGCCTTCGGATACTGTTACAGACCTCTCCATAGAAAGGTTTTACGTTTAGAGAATGTAAACACAATGAAATGGAAGTGACATGACATAAATAAAATAAATTTCTTCTTAGAATGATTACTAGGTTCTAACAACAAGGGCAGACTGTGCTTTATCATCTGTTTACCCGAGTTTACAGCCAATATTTTGCAAACTCTGAACCAAGAAGCGCTCAGAGCTGAGCACACCTGTGTTCATATTCTGCAGAGCACATCGGGTGATGTCAGTCCTATAAAAGGGATTGGGCGACTCTACATCCAAACAGATCACTTGTACTAAATTGGCCTTAGCCTGCTGGTAAAAAAAAAAAAAAACTTGTTCTTTCCACCTCAATGCCTGGGGTGTAAGACGCATCCGAAGAGCTCACGTGCTTATTGTTGGGCAAACCAATTTTTCTTCCTGCGTGCATAGCAGTGTAGCGCTAAAAAGAAAATAAAGCCTAATAAAGAATAACGCCTGCCAGGTTTTTATTGCTGTCTGTGCCCCTCATTAGGGTGATATACCCCTTCTATTTGTCCTGTTTACCGTTATCCTTGAAAGTGAAAGTCAAATTTTGCTAATCCCCAGATCAGTAATAGAGCAAATCTTTTAACGGGGACAGTAGTTTTGGTGACTCTGGTGACAACCAAAAATTCCTTTCATTTGAAGGGATTTCCTTTTAATTTGTTTTGGCTATGGACAAAAAGTGAAGGGAAATATCCCCAAGAGGACACAGAGGGCAAAAAAAAAAAAATACTTGACAGATTTTGCCTTTAGTTCTACTTTAAATGTGTTTGGTGATAAAATTATAGAAAAATGCATTTTTGTTTCTAATCTTTCGCTATTTGCGAAAAACAAAAATAGACCTCAGAATAGGGAAGGGAAGGGTAACATTAGGAGCCAGTCAGGTGTCTTGCAGTGCACATGTGATCAGGAGGAACATGCTAATGGGACAAGACGGACTGGTGACCTCATCAGTCTGTTACTTTTTCACTGTCCAATCACAGGCTGGGAGCAAGGCAGAGAACTCCCTCTGTCGCCAAACTGCAGTAAAGAAAAATCAGGTCACCAAACTGTACTGTCTGGCTGTGTAAATCACAGTACTGAACGGACAGGAATAAAAATCCTTTGGCAGCTAAAACATCTCCAATTTATGTGTTGAAGTTGTGTATTTGCCTGATGTATATGAACATATTTCGCATCAAAACGCTATCTAGTCCTATAGTTCTTCTGCTGTCAGCTTAAGTTAATTCATAGTTTCCATGATTTTGTTTGTACTTGGCGTTCAGGCCTCGATTCATGTGGCGGCCCTGTGTATTTCTGTAAAGGATCAAGTCCATAAGTTATACAATGCTTGAAAAATGTTTACCTTGAAATCATACCTAACAGGGCTGGGGAATGTTTCACTGTTTTCCTCTACAAAACACATGCTGAGCAAAAGGAACAGGCTGTAATCTTAAAACACCATAAAAAACAAGATGTTTCCAGAGCACTTGGGTGACAAATGGTGGAGAGCCAGTCAGCTGGACTGAAATCCTCTTTAAATCACAATTTAATAGGCTGTAACCGAGGGGTGATTTTCCCTGCTTATGTCAGAGGTTCACTTATCTCCTGTTCGCACAACATAAGAAGATAACAGAAATTATTCTTAAAGATAACCTGTCCCTTTCTGGTCTACAATTGGTTTAAAGGAAAATATAGTTTTGAGTTGATTTTAGTAATTACTATTTATTAAATCTGAAAGCAGAGCTCCGCCCAAAATGGTAAGCTTCACTTGTTTTACTTCCCCCGCTGCCACGTTTGGCACCTTTCGGGGGAGGGGGGGTCTTAGGTACCTGTTTTGACAGGTATCAGCTCCCACTGCGACAAACTCAGCTGGAAGCTTAGTCCCCCGCTCCTTCCCCCGCTGCCCTGCAGCTTCGTGCATGTGCAGTAGGAAACCAACTGTGAAGCCGCAATGCCGGTGTTCCGTGAAAAAACCATACCCGTGAGAAAACCATACCCTCGTCACTTCCGGTTCAGCTACGGAGGGTATGGATTTCTCACGGTAGTTAAACTTGCGGCGGGTACATTAAAACACTTCGGGTGCAACATAAATCATCTCCGCTCCTATCGCTGTAACTTCCCTCATCTCCGGTAATAAATATAAAAGCGGATCACGGAGCCACGATCGCCGTCACATTTACCTCTCATACACCCGCCGCCGCTTTTATATTTATTACCGGAGATGAGGGAAGTTACAGCGATGGGAGCGGAGATGATTTATGTTGCACCCGAAGTGTTTTAATGTACCCGCCGCAAGTATAACAATAGACACAGTGCCGTGATATTTTCATGCCCACCGAGCATGCGCACTTCTCAAATTCTTTCTCCTTCAATCACGTATCCGGGGCTCTGAGCATGCGCACTACTGCGCTGCTCTGCTGTTTCAGACCGGAAGTGACGAGGGGTATGGTTTCTTCACGGGGTATGGTTTTTTAACGTTACACCGGTTTTCCTTAGCCCAGATGGCGGCAGCAGCACCCTAGAGCCAATTGAAAAATCGTCTCAGGTGAAGACACCGCTGGATTCGTGGACATTTAAATGTCCTAATATTTATTTTATATATATATATATATATATATATATATATACAGTGGGTACGGAAAGTATTCAGACCCCCTTAAATTTTTCACTCTTTGTTATATTGCAGCCATTTGCTAAAATCATTTAAGTTCATTCTTCTTCCTCATGAATGTACACATAGCACCCCATACTGACAGAAAAACACAGAATTGTTGACATTGTTGCAGATTTATTAAAAAAGAAATACTGAAATATCACATGGTCCTAAGTATTCAGACCCTTTGCTGTGACACTCATATATTTAACTCAGGTGCTTTCCATTTCTTCTGATCATCCTTGAGATGGTTCTACACCTTCGTTTGAGTCCAGCTGTGTTTGATTATACTGATTGGACTTGATTAGGAAAGCCACACACCTGTCTATATAAGACCTTCCAGATCACAATGCATGTCAGAGCAAATGAGAATAATGAGGTCAAAGGAACTGCCTAAAGAGCTCAGAGACAGAATTGTGGCAAGGCACAGATCTGGCCAAGGTTACAAAAAGATTTCTGCTGCACTTAAGGTTCCTAAGAGCACAGTGGCCTCCATAATCCTCAAATGGAAGACGTTTGGGATGACCAGAACCCTTCCTAGAGCTGGCCGTCCGGCCAAACTGAGCTATCGGGGGAGAAGAGCCTTGGTGAGAGAGGTAAAGAAGAACCCAAAGATCACTGTGGCTGAGCTCCAGAGATGCAGTCAGGAGATGGGAGAAAGTCAACCATTACTGCAGCCCTCCACCAGTCGGGGCTTTATGGCAGAGTGGCCTGACGGAAGCCTCTCCTCAGTGTAAGATACATGAAAGCCCGCATGGAGTTTGCTAAAAAACACCTGAAGGACTCCAAGATGGTGAGAAATAAGATTCTCTGGTCTGATGAGACCAAAATAGAACTTTTTGGCCTTAATTCTAAGCGGTATGTGTGGAGAAAACCAGGCACTGCTCATCACCTGTCCAATACAGTCCCAACAGTGAAGCATGGTGGTGGCAGCATCATGCTGTGAGGGTGTTTTTCAGCTGCAGGGACAGGGCGACTGGTTGCAATCGAGGGAAAGATGAATGCGGCCAAGTACAGGGATATCCTGGACAAAAACCTTCTCCAGAGTGCTCTGGACCTCAGACTGGGCCGAAGGTTTACCTTCCAACAAGACAATGACCCTAAGCACACAGCTAAAATAACGAAGGAGTGGCTTCACAACAACTCCGTGATTGTTCTTGAATGGCCCAGCCAGAGCCCTGACTTAAACCCAATTGAGCATCTCTGGAGAGACCTAAACGTTAACTATCCAACCTGACAGAACTGGAGAGGATCTGCAAGGAGGAATGGCAGAGGATATCCAAATCCAGGTGTGAAAGACTTGTTGCATCTTTCCCAAAAAGACTCCTGGCTGTATTAGATCAAAAGGTAGCTTCTACTAAATACTGAGCAAAGGGTCTGAATACTTAGGACCATGTGATATTTCAGTTTTTCTTTTTTAATAAATCTGCAACAATGTCAACAATTCTGTGTTTTTCTGTCAGTATGGGGTGCTATGTGTACATTCATGAGGAAGAAGAATGAACTTAAATGATTTTAGCAAATGGCTGCAATAAAACAAAGAGTGAAAAATTTAAGGGGGCCTGAATACTTTCCGTACCCACTGTATATACAGTGGGTACGGAAAGTATTCAGACCCCCTTAAATTTTTCACTCTTTGTTATATTGCAGCCATTTGCTAAAATCATTTAAGTTCATTCTTCTTCCTCATGAATGTACACATAGCACCCCATACTGACAGAAAAACACAGAATTGTTGACATTGTTGCAGATTTATTAAAAAAGAAAAACTGAAATATCACATGGTCCTAAGTATTCAGACCCTTTGCTGTGACACTCATATATTTAACTCAGGTGCTTTCCATTTCTTCTGATCATCCTTGAGATGGTTCTACACCTTCATTTGAGTCCAGCTGTGTTTGATTATACTGATTGGACTTGATTAGGAAAGCCACACACCTGTCCATATAAGACCTTCCAGATCACAATGCATGTCAGAGCAAATGAGAATCATGAGGTCAAAGGAACTGCCTGAAGAGCTCAGAGACAGAATTGTGGCAAGGCACAGACCTGGCCAAGGTTACAAAAAGATTTCTGCTGCACTTAAGGTTCCTAAGAGCACAGTGACCTCCATAATCCTCAAATGGAAGACGTTTGGGACGACCAGAACCCTTCCTAGAGCTGGCCGTCCGGCCAAACTGAGCTATCGGGGGAGAAGAGCCTTGGTGAGAGAGGTAAAGAAGAACCCAAAGATCACTGTGGCTGAGCTCCAGAGATGCAGTCAGGAGATGGGAGAAAGTTGTAGAAAGTCAACCATCACTGCAGCCCTCCACCAGTCGGGGCTTTATGGCAGAGTGGCCCGACAGAAGCCTCTCCTCAGTGTAAGACACATGAAAGCCCGCATGGAGTTTGCTAAAAAAACACCTGAAGGACTCCAAGATGGTGAGAAATAAGATTCTCTGGTCTGATGAGACCAAAATAGAACTTTTTGGCCTTAATTCTAAGCGGTATGTGTGGAGAAAACCAGGCACTGCTCATCACCTGTCCAATACAGTCCCAACAGTGAAGCATGGTGGTGGCAGCATCATGCTGTGGGGGTGTTTTTCAGCTGCAGGGACAGGACGACTGGTTGCAATCGAGGGAAAGATGAATGCGGCCAAGTACAGGGATATCCTGGACAAAAACCTTCTCCAGAGTTCTCTGGACCTCAGACTGGGCCAAAGGTTTACCTTCCAACAAGACAATGACCCTAAGCACACAGCTAAAATAACGAAGGAGTGGCTTCACAACAACTCCGTGACTGTTCTTGAATGGCCCAGCCAGAGCCCTGACTTAAACCCAATTGAGCATCTCTGGAGAGACCTAAAAATGGCTGTCCACCAACGTTTACCATCCAACCTGACAGAACTGGAGAGGATCTGCAAGGAGGAATGGCAGAGGATCCCCAAATCCAGGTGTGAAAGACTTGTTGCATCTTTCCCAAAAAGACTCCTGGCTGTATTAGATCAAAAGGGGGCTTCTACTAAATACTGAGCAAAGGGTCTGAATACTTAGGACCATGTGATATTTCAGTTTTTCTTTTTTAATAAATCTGCAACAATGTCAACAATTCTGTGTTTTTCTGTCAGTATGGGGTGCTATGTGTACATTCATGAGGAAGAAGAATGAACCTAAATGATTTTAGCAAATGGCTGCAATATAACAAAGAGTGAAAAATTTAAGGGGGTCTGAATACTTTCCGTACCCACTGTATATTTTTTTTTTTTCTGAAGGAGCCTGGCGCTCCACTTTAAACTGGTATTTTCCTCCCCCCCTCCAGATTTCTCGCTTTCCTTCCTCTTCTGCCCTCTGTCTTACTTTCTCTTTCTGCCTCTCTCCTCCTTTTCTCTTTCTTACCCTCTTCCCTTTCTCCCTCCTCTCTCCCCATGTGCCTTCCCTTCTCCTCTTTCTCTCTCTCTTCATCCTTCCTTCTTCCGCCCTATTTCTCTTTCTCACTTTTACCCCCCTTTGTTTCTGCCCTCTGTCCTACCTTCTTTTCCACCCTGTCTCGTCTTCTTTTTCCCCCTCCCTCCCATCTTTACCCTTTACATCCACTTTACCCACTCCCCTTCGTCTCCCCTTCGTCTCTCCGCCTCCTCTCTGCCCTCTTACCCTCTTCCTCCCGCCCCCCCCTTACCCTCTTCTTTTCCTCCCTCTCTCTTTCCTATTTAACCTCTACCCATCCTTTCTCTCTCTCTTATCCTCCCTCTGTCTCTCTTACCTTCTTCCCTTCCTCTAATTCTCTCTCTTTTCCCTTACCCTTTCTCTCCCTCACCTTCTCCCCTTCCTCTCACTTTCTCTCCCTCACCACCTCCCCTCTATCGCTCTCACTCTCCCCCTTCCCCCCCTCTCTCTCCCTCACATTTTCCCCCTCCCTCCCTCTCTCTCTCTCTCTCTCTCTCTCTCTCTCACCCTCACATTTTCCCCCTCCTCCTCTCTCTATCTCTCTCCCTCCCCTTCCTCTTTCTCCCTTACCTTCTCTCCTTCCTCTTTCTCCCTTACCAACTCCGCTTCCTCTGTCTCTCCCTCACCTTCTCCCCTTCCTCTCTCCCTCACTGTCTCCCCTTCCTCTCCCTCGCCTTCTCCTCTTCCTCACCTTCTCCCCTCCCTCTCTCCCTCAACTTCTCCCCTACCCCTCTCTCTCTCCCTCACCTTCTCCCCTTCCTCTCTCTCACCTTCTCCCCTTCCTCACCTTCTCCCCTCTCTCTCTCTCTCCCTCACCTTCTCCCCTTCCTCACCTCCCCCTCCCTCCCTCTCGCTCTCTCTTTCTCCCTTCCCTTCCTCACCACCTCTCCTCCCTCTCTCTTTCTCCCTCAACTTCTCCCCTCCCTCCCTCTCTCTCTTCTTTACCTTGTCCCCTCTCTCTCGCTCTCTTCCTCACCTCCCCTACTTCTCTCTCTCTCCTCACCTTCTCCCCCCCCTCTCTCTCTCCCTAACCTTCTCCCCTTCCTCAACTTCTCCCCCCTCCCTCCCTAACCCTCTCTCTCTCACCTTCTCCCCTACCCCCCTGTCTCTCTCCCCCTCACCTTCTCCCCTCCCTCTCTCTCCCTCACCTTCTTCCCTTCCTCACCTTGTCCCCTCCCTTCCTCTCTCTCCCTCACCTTCTCCCCTTCCCCCCCCCTTCCTCTCTCTCTCTCTTCCTCACCTTCCCTCTCTCTCTCTCCCTCACTTTCTCCCCTTCCTCATCAGCTCTCATCCCTCTCTCTCTTTCTCCCTCACCTTCCCTCTCTCTCTTCCTCACCTTCTCCCCTCTCTCTCCCTCTCCTCATCTTCTCCCTTTCCTCACCTTCTCCCCTTCCTCTTCTTATCTCCTTCACCTTCAACCCTCCCTCTTCTTCTCTCCCACACCTTCTCCCCTTCCTCTCTCCATCAGCTTCTACCCCCCCCCCTCTTTCTCTCTCCCCACCTTCTCCCCTCCCTCCCTCTATCTCCCCCTTCACCTTCCCTTCCCCCTTTCTCTCTCTCTCCCCATCACCCCCCTTCCCCCTCTCTCTCTCTCCCCTCCCCCCTCTCTCTCCCCCTCACCTTCCTCCCCCTCACCTTCTCTCCTCCCCTCTCTCTTTCTACCTCCCTATCCTTACCTTCCCCCCTCTCTCTCTCTCTCTCTCTCTCTCTCTCTCTCCCTCACCTCCTCCCCTTCCTCTCGCTCACCTTCTCTTCTTCCTCTCCTCCTCACCTTCTCCCCTCCCTCTCTCTCTCTTCCTCACATTTTCCCCTTCCTCACCTTCCCCCCACTCTCTCTCTCTCTCACCTTCCCCCTCTCTCTCTCTCTCTCTCTTCCTCACCTTCTCCCCTCTCTCTCCCTCTCCTCTCCTCACCTTCTCCCCTTCCTCACCTTCTCCCCCCTCTCCCTCACCTTCTCCCCTTCCTCTTCTTATCTCCTTCACCTTCAACCCTTCCTCTTCTCTCCCACACCTTCTCCCCTTCCTCTCTCCCTCAGCTTCTACCCTCCCTCTTTCTCTCTCCCCACCTTCTCCCCTACCTCTTTCCCCCTCACCTCCCCTTCCACCCTCTCTCTCCCCCTCGTCTCCCCTTCCCTCCTCTCTCTCCCCCACACCTTCTCCCCCTCACCTTCTCTCCTCTCTCTCTCTCTCTGTATTTCTACCTCCCTATCCTTACCTTCTCCCCCCCCCCCTCTCTCTCTCCCTCACCTCCTCCCCTTCCTCTCTCCCTCACCTTCTCCCCTCCTTCCCTCTCTCTTCCTCACCTTTTCCCCTTCCTAACCTTCTCCCCTCCGTCTCTCTCTTCCTCTCTCTCTCTCTCTCTTCCTCACATTTTCCCCTTCCTCACCATCTCCCCACCCCTCTCTCTCTCTCTCAGCTTCTCCCCTTCCTCTCCCTCACATTCTCCCCTTCCTCTCTCCCTCACCTTCTCCCTAACCCTCTCTCTCTCTCTCTCTCACCTTCTCCCCTCCCTCTCTCTCCCTCACCTTCTTCCCTTCCTCACCTTCTCCCCTCCCTTCCTCTCTCTCCCTCACCTTCTTCCCTTCTCCCCCTCCCTCTCTTCCTCACCTTCCCCCTCCCCCTCTCTCTGTATTTCTACCTCCCTATCCTTACCTTCTCCCCCCCTCTCTCTCCCTCACCTCCTCC